>NW_015090872.1:2721737-2860439 GCF_001431845.1 Calidris pugnax | reverse complement strand
GCGGTGCTCGTAGCTCATGGCCGCCCGGCAGCCGGCTCGCAGCGCCGCCACCGCCCGCCTCATCCGCCGCCTCACTTCCGCCCGCCGCCCCGCCCCGATCCGCCGTGCGCCACCGCGCCCCGCCTCTCGTACCACAGGTTCGAGTCCCGCGCCCGCCTCAAACCACAGCTGGGAGCAACGCAGAATGGCGATTAAATAATGTAATACAGTCACTGCAGGATGTCACTGCACTTCATCCTGCATTAATACCTCATCTTGCCTCAACATTCAGACCCAATATTTGATTTCCCTTCCCGAGGCTGCAAATAAGACTTTAAGGAAACATTAAATGTTGTTCTCCATCATTACATAGGGGTTATTACTCTTTCGGTGTACCCAAAAGATGGGTATTCCTAGTGTTTCTTTTTTAAATAGAATATACAAATGTAAATAGCTACCAGTTCTGGGTCTGCTGGCTGATCGCTGCTGTATGTGGTATACTTTGTCCACGTTCTCTGGAGTGTTAAATGAAACCTATGAAATTATTCACCAAATTATTACTCTTTCAACAGTTTAATTAATGTTCTTTTTGTTTCCTTGAACACCATTGTGCAGCTATAAATGCTTCTTCAATCTCATTTCTTTACATATTCTTTTGCCTTTTCTTCTTTACTGGCATGATTTACATTTGTTTAAAAATTACTAGCATTCAGATCTCTGAAATACAATGTTATGTACAGATTCTCAAACTTCTTTTGGGTAAAGGACTGCTTCTTTCAAAGGAAACTCTTCTCTCTTTTTTTCTGCCTACCTTTTACCTATAGTTAGTCCAACACCTCCCAGTATAAAGAAATAAGAACTAGCTGCTCGAGTTAAAGATCTATATTTTCCTTTTTCCTTTCCCCTCACAAAATGCTTTACGCATCCAAGTAGCCACTTGCCTTGCTGCTAGGCTTATCCTTTTCCATGCTTAAGGGAATGCATGGAATTTGTGGCCACAGGATCTGTGGCCTTAAGACACGCAAACCAAAACCCCATCACCTTGCCACAGCATACATCTGTTGCCTTGTGCTCAGACACCTCAGGTGATGGACCTGAATGACAAGGAGCTCCTATTAGTGACCAAGGCAGTAGGTGGCAGAGGACAGACCTGGCCTGTTCCTCCAAGGATGAAAATGCACTGTGCTGGAGACTGCAGAGCACCGCAGTGTCCTGTACGGATCTACCCACTCACCCACAGCTGGTCTGTACGTCTGCAGAAGGGCACAGCATCACACCATGGTCTTGCACAGGAGGGTTTGTGCAAGAAACATCATGGGGTCTTTTTTTAGTTATATCTACTTTCAGGTACGAGGAAATCTCAGAGAAGCTCAGGTCTTAATTTCAATAAAAAGACAAGTGAGGAATAGAGAGCAAGGTCTCTGAGTCATCAGCACAGTGAGTAGCTGAACTTTGGATGAGGTTACCTGGAGAAAAGAGGGAAAAGGAGAGGACCAAGAACAGAGAGTACAAGGACTGGAGGATCCCGAGGAAGATCATCTGAAAGGCAAATGGAAGGAGCGTGGGAGAGAAATGAGAGAGTTCGGAGGAAATACACTTCTTTACTTCTCCGTTTCTCACCCTGCATCTGCAGCTTAATGCAGTCTGGGGAAGCACACTCCATGGCTTCTTGCGCTCATCATCCTACATAAACTAACAGTCATTTCACAGCATTCTTCAAGTCTCAGAGTGGCAACCAACTAAGCAGTAAAAAAGAGCCAAAGAAAATTAGTGCAAAATAAATAATTCTGAAATCTAAGAAACGTTAAAAGATGCCTTGATGTCACTAGCATACCTATACAGGCCAAACGAGGGAGAAGGGCACAAGTCCATCAGAAAGGCCAGATGAAATAGGATCCCAATGGGAAAACACACCCTGCTGCTCAGCTATGAACTTCCATGTCAGTGGCATGGCACACAAAGGAGCTTGCCTTCCAGGCCTTCTTTAGCCTGTAGGTGAATATAAATTGGGGCAATTATTGTCTTCAGTTCTGTTATTTAGACATACCAGAAGAGGAGACGTGTCTAATGCTAATCTGAAACTAGCAAAGCCTGGAATGAGAGGGCCCCTGGTGACCATCTGTAACACGTGCCACCAGCCAGGCTCTCAGACACTGCTTGACTGAGACACACCGTTGCATCTCGCGTTAGGTTCTGCACGCCTAGGCAAGCTGTCAGAAAGCTGGTTTTGTCTGTTGTATCTCCCTAAGAATATTGATGAAAAATGTTCTAGTGTTACCTTGAATCACTCCAGCGACTTATCAGATTGTTTGATCCAGTATCTCTTCATGATAGTGTATTTGGACACCTAACCAGTGCACACATTTGAAATAAATGGGATTTTAGTGCAAAAGGAAATTTCCAGATGTATGCACGTACCTACTGCATTTCAGCCACGTCTTTTTAACACTGAAAAAAAAAACACACCGTAAAGAAAACATTACAAATTCAAATATTTTTAGTAGATTTGTAGATTTAGATGTTGGAAAGAGAATAAATGTACATCTATTCAGGTATAGATCATTCTAACAAGATATATTTCTTTAAATTATCTCAGTGGTTTGCATATTACTGGGCCTTTTCAACTCCTTTTAACCACTGCTCACATCCACTTCAGTAGCACACTGTCAAGATGTAAAGTAATGTACCTGCACATAATAGTCTCTACGCAGCAGCACGCTCTCAAAAGAGGACAGAAAACAATGTTCTCCTTTCAGTACTTTGAAGTAAGATCCCTTGAAGTCAAATTCCTAACAAGGAAACACGAAACCTGGCAGGTAAACACTGAGGAGGGGGAGACACAATAAAAAAGGATCCCACGTTAGAGCTCTCAATCCAGCAAGTAAATCTTGCTACTGCACACTCACAGCACTGCAGTCAGTTGGACTGTCTCTATGAGTAAAGGTTATTTGTGCAAAGGCTGAAGGTCTTTACAATTAGTTTGTTTTATAAAACACAGAGTGTACAACATACAGGAGTATACAGACACAGGTACTGTAATTCTTGTAGGCGCTGTTGCTGGAGTCTAGAAAAGCAGAATTTATTCTGCTCTGAGACATCTAAATCTGTAAAATTCATTAAGAGAGAGGAACATAACACTCAAACCTCATCTTGGAAATCATTACAGTGATACACACCAGGAAGTGAAATCATGTTCCAGAACCTATGTATCAACCCCAAATCTATAAGGGTAACATAACATATAAGTAACATTTATTATCTTTTTATGAAATTACTGTTACTTTGAAATAGTACGATGCTGTAAGGTATTTTCTATCAAGATTAGTATAGAAAATTTCCATTTCAGTACCTGGCTATATCTTTTATTTCCAGAAGCACAATCTTTTGAGGCATTTGGGATTCTTGGACCTGGCCCTGCTTATTACACTTTTATTTTTCTTGTAACGTTAATGCAATGTTATTCTCAGTGTACATGAGTGCCACTGAAAGGAAACTCTGACTGGATATACTGCTTACCAAAGATCATGTCAAAAATTATTTCTGAGTTTCTTGTTTTCTATCCTTTGCATTATTCAACAGCCCATGTCCTGAGGGGAAGCCCAGGTGCTGATTAAGGTCACATTTTCCAAGGGATTTTTTTTCCATCAGTCGCTGTGGTGTCTGAACAGAGATGAGATCTCTTTCAAGTCACCTTCAAATGTTCATTGACAAACACTTTGCTCTCAAATGTCAAGCTGTCACTGAAATACATTAAAAGGTCAGACAGGGGAAAAACAACAGAGGAGGAAGACTTTTTTTTTCCTTAAAAACTATTATAAAATTCTTGTTTAAAAAATTAAGTCCAAATACATTTCATGAAATGATAAATGAAGACACCTTAACACTTATGCAAATAACCAGGAGCAAATTTTCTCAAACAGCAAGTTTCCTGGTGCTTTGTGCAAGGAGCTGATATCTACTCAATAATTACAACTTGTATTTTTAGACATTTTAAAATGTTTAATGATGTAAGTCATTTAGAGCAAAAAATAAAACAGACATTCGTACATTATCAAATTTACAGATTCATTAAAGAAAATGTTATGTTTTATTATAGCAGCAAGACAACACTCTGCAATTGGGTCAAGGTCAGGGTTGCAGCTATGTGGAATTTTAATATCACCAAATTTTAACCCTTTGTAAATATATCCATCAGAGATTAACATATCAGGACATAAACTTATTAACACAGTCTGAATCACTTTCAGGGAAAAAACAGAACACCTGAGCAATCTGCAGCTGCAATGGAGCACATCCTCCCTCACAACTGTGCTACCTTTATCTGGATCGAGTGTGTCTGTCGCTATAAAGATACGTTTCTGTGCTCCTTCTACAGAACATAAAGATAAGCAACACGTTCAGAGACAGCAGAATGTGTCCTTCTGCTCTCTGGGTATGGATATGGATTTATTCAATAGACTTACCACTAACTGCTCCTTCTACTCTAGTTTCTTGTTAGATCTGAAATATAACAAAGCGTCTCAGTGGAACTAAGGGCCCTGAAGCAGTCTTAAGAGAAAGAACCCTCGTTTTCACCTTGGAAAGGCAGCACACAAAGCACAACTTGCAGAGTGATCCATCTTTATCACAGCAACCTGCAGTCTTCAAACCCCAATTTTCTTCAGCGCTGCATCACTGTCACACCAGCACAGCCCCACTGATCACAACGGCAGGCCTGATTTATGCTGGTGAAGTAGGAAGGGAAGTCGCCTGCTTGTTGTCATGCCTCCATATCGAATGCTGAGTGCAAACAGACACAGGATTTGCCACTTTGGCTCTGTCTGTTAATAACCCATACAGGAATCCTGAATAGGGTTGTGCTTATTTGCCCTTGCACGTTCCCACTAAGTGGAAAACTGCAGACATCTGTCATCACACGTACCACTAGAAATTAAATTTATTCATTAAAGAAGCAGCATAATTTTTAACCAAGCTGCTGAAAGTTCTGGGAGTATATTTACCTCTGTTTAACTGAAATGAATAACAAACTGTCAGAAAGAAGAGCTCTCAGTCAAAATACACTAGCATTTCAAGCATATGCAGTATACTTAATGTAAGACTTTAGAGGTCCATTCTCTGTTTATGCCTTGGCTTGTCTGAATTTGACACAAATTAGAGTATTCACTGATTTAAGGTTGGTTGTAGACTTAGTTCTATGTTCTTTATAAGTAAGTAGGAAGATGGGCTCCTCCTGAGGGTGATACAGGGCAGGAACCTGATGTAGATAACCACACTCACCCTCTTGAAGTCGACATCTGAGTTCAGTCCCTAAGTTTGGCCACCTTGAATAGCTCCTTCCGTCTCTCCTAAGGAGTCACAAATCAGTCATAACCCCAGCTCCTGACTCAGACCTAAAGCATGAGGGTCCATCCAAAGAAGAGTGACAGGTTTACTGACAAAATATATATATCAGAATAAAACATTAGTGTTTTTGCTGTGAGCCATTGAGACTCCTGCAACTCTCTGCAAGGTACACCTGCTCTTGTGGCTGTGTCGAGAGAAGTACTAGCTTCAGACGGGCCTCAAGGAGGGAGGTGACACCGTAAAACTATTCCCTACTTAAGGACAATTCAGACATGAAGAATTATTCAAATTACTTCTGACATCCTAGCTCTTCAAACATTTCAAATGCTGCCTTTATTTGGATTGAGTGCAAATACTCTGTAAGGTTGGCAAACTTCTTAACTTGGTAAGAGATCACAGAGGCAAACAAGGGGATTCTTCAGAGTACAGGCATAAAATTAACCAGTTTGTCACATTTGATCAAAGAAATGTCAAACCATGAGAACACTCTTAAGTTTCACAATGTCATATTTACAAAACGCGCATGCTTACATTTCAGCCACCCATATTCAAAGGTCTATACAATAGCCACTTATATAGGTATTACATATGAATCATGTATAGAGCAGTAGAAAATTAAACGATTTACACATCTTTTAATCCTCTACTTGGTCAACTAAATGAGCTTTTCTTAGGTTTGGGCTACATTTTTTCAGATAAATGTTTCAAGTCTGGCACATCAGTAAGAGCACAACTGCAAGTCAGCCAAAACCGTTGTAACTTCACACCCATGGAGTTCCCTCATTTTCTGCAGGTTCCCACAGACAGACCACCCAATGCCAACAAGCAACCAAAGCTATTTTTTAAGACTTTATTTAAGATTCCTTTTAGAGACAAGTGCTCCTCAAATAAATAGCTATATAAATAACTTGAAATTCACTATGCAAAGCTGTAAAGCACTTAAGTAATTGTTATCCCACCCATATATCATTAAAAGTTTTAATCTATTTAACAGTGTACCCAAACAAAATTAAATAGTATGTTAGGAAAAAACAGTTGACAATATATTTGGTAGGGTGACTTGAGGGAAGAGAAGCAGTATTTGTCAAATCAGTTTAAATGTCTAGATTAAATGCCTTTTAATTGCTGTTGCCATCTTCTTCCCGTTTTCTGTATGCTTTATTCAACATTTGTATTTCTTCCTGATAACCACCTCTTTCCATATGCTGCTTTTTACTATTCTGCCGATGAGCTTCGACAGTGTCTGGAATTGATATGTTAATATCGCTGTCAGGATTGTTTGATGGTATGAAGAGGGAGTAGGAGGCAGTTTCCCCTAGATCACATGAGACAAACCTGTTTTCTTTCCGTGAATAACGTAAGGATGGAGACCTTACCTGTGTGGAGGACTGGCTGATATTACTGATGATTGACACAGTATCCAGGGCCTCTTCATTGTCACAAATTTCAAGAACCTCTAAATGAATTTTTACGTTTGTGTCAGCAAATGTATTAGGAGACTCCTCTGGGTTTGGCTCATGACCAACACTTTTAGAGCGATAGACTTCAATTTTCTTTGATGTGGGTGTTATTTTTTGCCCTTCAGTGCTCACCTCATATGTAGATAAAGACAATGTTTTTCCCGTAGGTGCCTGAAGAGATACAGTTCCTTGAAATGCACACAGAGGGATAGCTAAGGCCCCACCTGATCGCTGAAAAGAGAAAGAATGACCATTATCTAATGTTAATTTTTGAAGTTAAAGTCCATTATAAATAAGCCAAGTTTGTTAACTTATTTTACTGTTGTAGATTTTTCCTTACAGTATTTTAGAAACCTGGTATTTAAATTAACAATATGACTTTTTAAAAGAGCAGAGAGAAGTGTTTTATAATCATACACTTCATTGTAAAAAATGAAGTCCCGCGTGACTGTGACTCAGCTACAGTTTATGGACACAGAAACTTTATCCCAGTAGTCTACAGACTTCCCATTTGATTGCAGCCAGTCCACGAGAAGACAGCCAGTGCCAGCAGGCACCTCTCCAGCTGGTATTAACAGGTACCTCTGAATTTTTTTCACTCTGCTTAATTCAGATCAAGACACTGATCTCCTAAGGCTTTTCATATAGTGATGGAAAGGAAAGAAATGACACCAGAGGATTCTTCAAAACAAAGACCCAACTTTGACAGCATCTGTCTCCCTTGAGCCCTCTAACTTAATTAGGTGCCTGAAGTTAGATGGCTTCACTACCAAGCTAACCTTTCCAAAACAACTTGTCAGATATTATTCAAGGAACCTTTTGTGCATTTTTATTTTTATGGTGGAAATAATGTTAATTCAATGGTACCAGTTGGAAATCTATAATAAGGATTTACAGCACCATTACTCTGATGGCGAGAGCCCATCCAGAACTTCACTCCCAACCACATTTCACAATAGTTCTAGGAGCCAATATGGGATTTTTTCTATAAGAAAATTGAATTTATCAGTAAAAAAAATTTTACACGCTTGAAGGCAGAGAAAGAAAACTCAGCTACAGCTCTGTGCTACTGAAGGTCATGTTCAAACCAAGAATTTTTAGCAGTTGCAGTAAAAATAGTGTTGCAGAGGCTGTAAATAAATAAAGGCATTACACAAAGAAATCCCCGTGAGTGCCTGCACGAAGATCAGAGAACACGATTTGCTCCTATGTGGACTGTGGTATCTAACTGAGTGGAAGGTTGTTACACTTCCCCTCCATAGGGCTGCAGGACAGATCCTGCCTCTTTTTCCTACACTTTAATTTTCAGCTGTGTTGTCCATTTGGTGACTCATGTTGGACAGAACCATAGTGACAGCAGTAGTAGACACACACAGCAAAGAAACATTGGACTCGGGTTCTGGAGAATCTCACAGAAGACTCATCTATTGCTCCATCCTCATCTGCTTTGCTACAGTCAGGCTTTGACTGCTTACTGGGAAGGGCAAGGATTGGCATTTGAAAACTTGCTCTTATTCACTAAAAAATACTATTAAAATGAACCTCAGCTTTGCCAAAAACCTTGGCAAGCAGTAAACGCTGACCTTGGGACAGGGCAGTTCAGGATGAAGGGCAGCACTGGTTTAGAGAGAAATGCACAACACAGAAGACTGCTGAAATTAGGGGAAGCTGTAGAATCGAGCCCTGCACTCACACAGACACTAGGGAGAAGTGTGCACTGAAGCCACTAAAAAGCTGCCAGGTAGCAAGATGAATAACCCTGTAGAGCACTCTGTGTTGCTATGCTGCTTTCCAGATCCATTGATGATCTTTTAAATTGACCTTGATTATCTCCAGACCACATTGTTATGTGAACTCTGACCTTACCCCTATTGCGCTGCAGCTCCCTCTCCAGCTAAGGTGCTTCCCTACCTCCTGGCAGGGCACACCTCATCCTCCCCTGTCCCGTCTCTATATACACACGTACACGCCCACAGAGACCCTCCTTAGTAGCATGTAACTTTCTGGATCATCTGGGCATAAGAAACAATATTACAGCAATCAATGCACGAGGTGAAAAAATGACAAAGTATTGCATAGGTAGAGTAACCAGGGGAAGACAGACAGTTGATTTATCAGGATGGGGCAGTTAAGCAGTTTGGATATCACATTTCTTCCTGTCCACGTAAGGGACATAAATTGAGAAAGGGACACAGCTGCCTAGAAGAGTAGGATATGCCTCTTTGTTTGTGAGTGTTGTGATTAATTTACCTGCACCCAAGAGAAAAACAGCAGAATAACTGGGCTTCAGAAATGACAGGTCTTTCCCAGGCAAGTTACAGGGGGATGCCCTGAGCTTACTCTCAGAAGCAGAAGTGCCAAATATCGTCCTCCTGGGTACTGATTTGCCTTGTGCAAACTGTCTGAATAGAGAGGAAGAAGAAGGAATGACAGAAAGACCAGGTCTTATTAGACTTCAGCAGTACGGAGAAGTGTTAGCATTATTTCAGCACAGAAAGGATCAGTTCTGTTGAATACTTCCTTTCTAGTAGAACTGAGAAAGTGAGTAAAAACAGAGAGATTTAGGATACCAATTGGAAAGGTGAAATTGTTCATAGGGAGCTGGGAAGGGCAATTACTTGCTGATTATTAAAGGAAGCTGTTGTGATGAGATCTTTATTGAATTAGGCACAACTTTACAACACACAGCTAAATCAAGTGCCACATTACCTCACCTTCACTAAAGAGCATGAAAAGGAAATTAGCTTTCATTGCGTAGAACAATCTTGCCAGACTGTGACTTAAGGTCCTCTTCTGACAAAGGAATTTGCCTGACAAAACCCTAGGAGCTGGCTTGCCCTGCTGGAAGGAAATCAAAGTTGTATTAGTCTCCTTAATAGATTTGTCAGAGAAAAATGGTTCTCAAGTGTTCTTCCAACGTGCAGTTACAGAGGCAGCTATTGTGCTGTGTCATCGAGCCAGCAAACGTCCTACATCAGTGAGTGTTAGAGGACAGGAGCTCACTGCCAGCTCCTGGCTGCTGCTTGGACGGAGCCATGGCAGGGACAGGGGCTCTCACAAGTGCAGCTCTCCTACAGGTAAGCACCAGCAGTCATTGCTTCAAAGCAACAACAAGGGAGCCTTTTTTGAAAGCACAGTTAGGTGTTTGCATTTACATTTTCTGTAGTAATTAGTAATTAGAGTCCCTCCTCCAAGAAAGGAGGCATGTGAGAATAAGTGTTTTCTCAGCTTGAGGAGGCTCTTGTCCACTTGTTTTCCATCCCAGGTGATTAAGGCCACCAGAGGACACAGCAACAAGTCCATCTCTGGGGAAGATCTAGGGGGCAAAGTCTACTGGTTCTAATCAATGCAGACTGAGGCACAAGGAGTGTCTTGGGGATTGCAATAGATAGAGCCTGGATACCTAACAATTTTGGTAACACACATTTAGAACAGTGTTTCTGTTGGATACAAGCCCTATAGCTCTGTTTCCAGCCCCCTGTCTAGTTTCTGCAATCAACACTGAAAGTCCTTTTCAGGACCAGTTAAGAGTGTCTGCATTTCTGGCTGTTAATCAAGCTCAGAGTCTGAAGAAGTCTAAAACAGCACTTAGATTATACAGAAAGACATCTAAAGAGTATGAAAAAAGAAGTTAAGTAAGAACTGATTACCTCAATGCAAGGTTACGTTTTACTTAATAAAACACTGCAGATTTGTCAGACTGAATGTCAAGAAGAAGGAAGGTATGTCTGAGGCACCTGGAGGGAGAATGAGTAATCCTCACTCAGTGCTGGAATTAATACTCCAGTTCCAGAGAATGAGAAATTTTCCCATGACCACAGATTTCACAGCTCTTTCTGAAAGTCTGTTTTCTGTTGAGAAATCAGTATTTACTTTTAGAAGTGAAAGGGGCATACCAAGTCTCCTATGCTGCTTCCCACTCACTAACCAGGAAGCCAGTAAACTATGCCATTTTCTATTAGAACAATGCCAGTAGAGATATTGTTTAATTACAGACGCTTTCACCTTTTTCTACAAGTAGAGAATCCATTTGGCTCTTTGCAAACCGTGCACCATAATGCTGTGTACTCATGAGTGTGACAGGCACCTGCCTGCTAACCACTGCCCTTGCAGGGAGCAGCTTTCAATTCACGGCTTGAACAGCCTCAGTGCAGCACCCGAGTAGCAAGGACACTGCACTAGTAACTGCAGGCTTTGACCACGTACACGTGTATGAAACAAACCCATTCATCACCAATGGAAAATGTTCAAAGTTTAAAAAAATTCAGCTAATTACTGAAAAAAAAGTAAGCAGCAGTTGAATGATACTATAGAACTTCCTAAGCAGCATATATTAAAAATTAAATCACATTCTGGAATTACATGACAGGGGAAGGCAGGAATAAAGCTCTGAAATTCCCTGCTAAGTGCTGAGGGGAACTAGTACTACCTGGGCTGCCCCAAAACTGCCACAGCCCCAGGAAGACTTTTGTGCTCCACAGAAGTTCCAGGGGAACTGCTGTGGGCACAGATGGTGACTGTCTCTCTGCAGCCAGAGCACCTGAAAGGACTCTGCACCAGAGCTGGGAAGGGGCTAGTGACCGAGAACTGGCCCCAGCCCCTCAGCTCATCAGTGATGCACAGGGCACTGGACACACAGCCAGGCTCCCTCCTGTCCTTGGAGTGTCCCCTGTCTTGTGGTGGCTTTGCAAGCTGCGCTCTAGAGTTCAGCAGCCCAACAGAAAAATGCTATGAGTAAAAACACGGTTAGTCCAAAAGAGGTAAGAATGCACTTTGGGTTTTGTCTATAGCCATACTGAAATCACTTTCAATATCAATTACCATTAATGTGAACAGAATGTGACCCTTATTTTGTCCTAGATAACATTATTAAATATCCATTTTTGCTTCTTATGACACATCCATGTCAATAAATAAGAACCTACTAGCAAACCAGACTATACTGGTATATCCTGTAAAGAACTATTTTATCTTCCACTCCCATCATTACCTACAGTTCAGCTTTCTGATTTTAGGCCTTACAATGCAATTTAATTCTAAAGCCAAAGGAACAGGAAGCAATTTCACTAATGCTTAACAGTGGCCTTCAGTTCATCTATCCAGGTTCCTGTATCTCATCTCCGCATTATTTTAACGTGAACAAGGGCATCCACATTTGTAGAAAGCTTATGATTCATTTTTACTTCAGTGAAAACAGAAGGAGATCCACTGTGCTGTTTCTGAACAGCCTGGACCCAAAATGTTCTTTGAAGAGGTACCGCTCCACCGGGCTCTTTCCACACTCTTTTGCCTACATGCTCTGTATTCCTGTATTTAAAAGAAAACCTAGTTACTAAAAGAAATACACATAACTCCTCCCACACAATCTGTGCTATATGTTCTCTTTTTAAGGCACTTCTACAAAGATGCTTTTAAAAAGGTACAGAAAACTTACAGCCACTTGTTTCTTGGATCATCTTCAGAAAGACAACATTTTGATGCTGTCTTGACAAGGCATGCAGGAATCAAGCACTAGCATAAAGGTAAAGAGCTTTGTGAAATAAAATAAAATCCTATCTCTTCAACCGAAGTGCCATTTGGTAGCTTTTCTGTCTCAGCAGTTTTGCAGTGTATTAGATACACAAAGAAAATTATCGTTATTCCTAAAGAAAATGCTGACATTTTTCTACAACTCCAGTATTGTGTTTGTTCTATCAGAATTAGTTATACCAGGATTTGCAGTACTATCACAAAGACACCCCAGAGCTGAAGTGCATTCTTTCTATCTCTCATGCATCCCATACCAGTTTGGCATCCATGGTAACTACACAGGACAAGGAAGCCTTGCTATCAACCATTCTGATCGCGTGAAGTGAAGACTTGTCTTTCTGAGACCTTACTCACTCTCAACTAGGAGAGGTGAAGGAAGGATCAGACACTTATCTGCCTGAATGCAGCAGATTTAAAATTAAGTCTCTTATATCCACTTATAGATACTTTTTCTCTGGGCGCACACATGCACAGATACATACAAGTACTTATTTATTCGTTGTACACATCCATATACGTATATAAAATATTTACCTTTTTACAATTAGTTTATTAATTTCTGGTAGGACTCAAGGAAAGGTTTCAATTTGGAAATGCTCAAATGTTTCAATTAAAACTACAGCATTCCCCAATCAAACCATTCTGTAAGCCAAAATCGCTATGTTTATGCTGAGGCCAGCTTTAACTGAATCCCACAAAATATCTGCTGGGTCTCATAAAAGTTGCAGACTAGCACTAAATCTGAGCTATCTCTCTGGAGGACCATTTTCTGCAGGTTTGCATCACAGAAACAGCAAGTTGGTAATTTTCAAAGTTGCTTCATAATATATCCACACACATTTCATCGTTTGGGAATGCTGCAGGATCTCTAGCGCCGTGATGTTCGCCGTGAGCTCCTGCCAACGGGGTCTGGCCCTTCCCTTGCTTAGTTCTCCTTTTTGTGGAGAGTGTTTATTTCCATCACGTCCTACCACAGGACATACCCTCTGTGCAGCTCCTGCCCAAGGTGGCTGGAGGCGATTCTGTCTGTTAGAATCTGGGACAGGGATTTCACTGGAGGACTACATGTACCAGCACATGCATTTTTAACAAGCGAAGACAAAAAATTACAATGAAATAAATCACAAATGTACTTGTTCCTTAAGGAGTGCTGATGCATACTGAACAGAGAAATCTCTGCATAATTGATAAAGCAAATCCTTTCATTATTAAATTAAATCATCCACCTTCCAGATTTCACAGAAGACAAAAAGCAGTTGTGGTTGCTAAGAGGCAAATGTTCCTTATAATCATTGTACTTTAAGATCGGGCTTCCCTGTCCTGTTCTGGCTGCCTGAGCACAGTCAGAGCCGGATTCACGGGGGGAGGATACGGTCACACAGGGGAGGTGTCAGCCTCTGCAGAGGAGGCTTGGCAATGGGCCCTGGCAGAAAGGTTTTGATTTGGAAATGCTCAAAGCAGTGAGAAAGGGTCCACCAAGACCCATCTGACTTACAGTTTTTAGATGATCCTACTACGGCCATTTATGGAACCTAGAAACTCCGCAGCCTTCCCTGAACAGGAAATAAGTTTTTCATCCCTGTGGCTTTTTTGAGGGGGAAGGGAAAGAAAGGGGAAGGCAACTTTTACAGAAACTCTTACTGTATTTGTCCTTGCAAACTGGCAGAAACCAAAGCAAAACACCCTTTTCTATCTGTTTTGCCATGAAATAGTTATACTTATGTGAAATATTAATAAAGGGGTATTAAGATGCAAGTACACTTGGAGAAAATTTTCATTTCATCACTTGCCAAAGCAGAGCCTCATTCTGCATGCTGGTAAGTGCCTCCCAGGGGCGTACGGCATTCCTCTGCTCCCCTTCAGTGTCTGCTGGAGTTGATGAGCAGTTTGCAGAGCTGGGCACTTACAGAACAGTCAGGAATGTATGACTGCACTCAACTTTGAATACTGTTTGTGATGTATTTACATGCAATGTTCAAAATAATTTAAAAGTCTAGTTTACGAGTGATCAAGAATTTATTCTGCTAGAGTAAGTCTAGAAAAATCTTTAAGGATAATTTATGAATAATTCAAGTACCAAGTATTTCTACATGCTTTTTGCATTTTATATTAAGTGTAAGTAAATTAATCCCGTTACAAGGATCTTAAACTCAGCGGTCCCAGTTTTCCAGTGCTTAGCACCTGCATCATCCAGTCTGGATAAGCAGATACTTCCCAGGATTTCACGGTCATTTTTTGTTTCAGGGAGTGGATGACTGCAGGGAAAGGAAAGCATGAACAGCTCGATTCTCCAAACACAGTCATCAATTAATACTTACATCTCCTGAGAACAAAGCTGACTTCTTCTAGAAGTGGATCCTTAGCTAGGTAACGCTTTTTAGCAACTGAAATCAAAGATAAACTGTTCAGAGCCACATGAGCTGAATGGTTGCTCATGTAGCCTACAGCTTTGATTTTAAAGATTATATATTGCTGTTGCAGTATGGTAAAGGCCAGTGGAGAAAAAAAGGGTTAACTGAGGGAAGAAAGGAAATGCCTAAGAGTCTGGAATTCCTACATGATCAAGGAGAAGAAGAAAATCTGTTTGGAGGACACTCCAGTGCACCTAAGTTAGGAGCTACCCTCCCTGACTATGCAAGAAGGCTGCATACTCCAACATTTGAACTAGTTGCCCAGACATGGTTGCCCAGAGCCATCAAAGATGACACAGAGGATTCACGATACCCTCAAAAAACTTCCAAGTATAACAGAGGACTAATGGGAGACCTACAGCCTCCTAAAGCAGCAGCTGGAGGCCAAGTGGGACACCCTAAGATGTCTCAACTGGGTCTGCTTGCCTGTGTCTGAGCAATAGACTCAAGCACAAGGTAGTTTGCAAACTCTCCCTCACAGTTATGAAGCACAGGTCCTGGAATAATCAGATAAGTGTATATTTAGTGTTACAGGAAAGTAGAGATCATATTATGTATGTGTATCTCATCTCTGGAAAATGTAGGAGAGCTCTGAGGTGAGGTCCCACAACAGAGAGTGACTCCCCCAAGCCTGTGGACTGGCACAGTGGTAGAACCAAGAACAGACATCAGGTTTTGCTGCATCCCAGTCCAACGCCTCTCCCATTGAGCCATGCTGCCTTCCCAAACAGAAATATCAGTAACCTAAATAAAGCTCTAATGAGTTTGCATTCCTAATTGCTTTGGTGGAATACAGCTCTAGCTGAAAAGTTCTATTTTTAGAATGTTTCCAGTAAGGATCCTGATGTTTCTTTCCAGAGACAATGTGTTTTCTGTTTATTTTAAAATAGAGGCTTAGTCTTCCACTTCCCTAAAAATAAGAATTAGCTGCAGTAAAATTAATTACTCCAATGATTTGCCCTTTAAGAGGCTGACTGCAGTAAATTTAGAGCTAATAGGGTATGACAAGAATAGACAAGCTCACCTCAGATGACCTGAAAACCCGTATTTGTCATGGGCCTGTCTGATGTGGAGAGACCCTTATTTGGACCAAATAAGTATCAGAAAGTGCAACAGAGACATTCAAGGTAAAACTACTTGCATCTACGTACCAGAACTTCTGTACTAAGTTCTCTGGGGCTAAAGTAAATGAGCTCAAACAGAAAGCCCTTTAATATTCCACAAATAATGCATATGGCACCGTTAGTGACCCCCTGCAGTATGGATGTAGCATGGACAGAAGCTCATGAGGCACCTGGCTTTAAGGTCACTGGGATGAGTCCATGGTTCTCCTTATTGCTGGGCTTCATGGGAGTCATCTGCCGTGAGCTGCAGTTTCTCTGTTGTCTGTTACCCTTTATGTCCTACAGAAGTCTAGAGGCTTTGCACCTACTTATGCTAAAACTATTACAAACAATCTATATTTTCATGTAAAGACTGGCTGTTTCACATCTGTTGCATTAGTCTTTGTCATTGACAGAATAGCTGATTTTACAAGAAATAACTCTCTTTAATATGGAAACAGGCTTTCTTGATGGCGTTGGCTGATATGTCTGGCTTTTACCAAACTTCTTACCTTTGGGACACCTGTCTCACATTCTACACTGATCTTTTAAAAGTAACTGGGAAAATTACCATGTCTGCTTTGATTTGTATGTTTGCTATTTTTACTAAGATTTTTAGAACAAATATAGACTTGGTCCTTACATAATTCTGTGCATTTCTTCTCACAACACAGCGTGAGGTATGACAATTTCTTATAATTTATTTGCACTTTCAGGTAAATAAGAGTGCACAGAATTAAAAATTCAGTTAGTTTTAATTATTTGCATGAAGACAAGTATTTGGGATGTGCACAGGAAACAGAGATATTATTCAGAATCTACACTACAGGAACACTTAAATTGCGAAGTCATGCATCTGAAAATATAAAAATGCCAGCACTGTGGCTACCTGGCTCTTCTATTTCTATCTTGTATTTATTGTTTTTCTATCTTGTTTTCCTCCTGCAGTACAGTGAAAATGGGCAATAACTGACCATGCAATTGAAGGCTAATGTCATGGTCTATGTATACACCTATGCTCATACCAGGAAGTAGGTGGAGAAGCTCCCTGAGATATAAAGCAGAACAATGAGGCTGGCACTGTACTGAGGCAACCGCTTTGCTCCTAGCTGTAGAGATAGCTCCACCTCTGCATCTCCATTGCACAGCATCAATGAGTCTCAAGTAATAAGGGGTTTGTCAACTGGATCACAATTAAAGCAGTGTTAGTGTCCACAGAAGTGACATTTCCTGCTTTAGAAAGGTGCAGATCTGCAACTTACGTCGCACACTCTAGAGAACGTGGCTTTTGCGTAGTTACATATATCTGCCAACGCTTTCCAGCCATGAACATTTGAAAATGACTTCTTACGGTCTTGACTGACAGGGCTAATTGCATTATTAACTGTCTAAAGAAGGTTAGTATTGCAGAAGAGAGAAGTCTACTGGGCAGCATGTGGTGGGTACAGAAATCAGAGCTTGGGATGTCTGGCCCAGCGCTCTTTGCACTCTTTGCACAGGAGATGATCTGCTGACATTCATTTTCTTTTTTGTAATAGCAGCAAAACTGGGCCTTACCCTTTTCACCAGACTTGATGAAGTCTATTTGATGTGTGTACTGCCAGTCCTGGAAAAAAGTTCATTTGTAAGCATCATACTAAAAGGCTTTCTGCTGATCTGCACATACTGTAAAGTTAAACCAAAATGGTGTTTCTACTTACTAGGAAGATATAATGAAGAAAAATATGTTGAAGAACAGCAAAAACCTTTAAAAACGGAGAACATATCAGCCTAGAATGTAATGGCTTTATTGGAAGGTTTCTAAATTGCACTGCTTTTGTAACTCCTATTCCATTAAGTGGCATTAGGGCCAATGTACAAGGATCCCTTGGTCAGTGTGATATTGATTTTGGTTGTAGCATTGTGTGTTCTCTCAGAGAAAGAACATTGATATCAATCAGTGCCACCCTTTTGCAGGATTAATTTCTGTAAGAGTCTCTGACATACAGTGTCATTGGTCAGCTTCACAAGCCTTATTTATCCTCATTACTTCTCCACAACCCAGTTTTTTATATCTTTTCTCTAGTTCTGTGTGTGCATGTATACTTGTATCTAGCATTCATCAAAACCTTTTTAAGCTACAGGTCTGAACCAGACAGAATAAACAGCAGCCACAGGAAGTCAGCTGCTTCATGCTTGGGTACCAGCATGAGGGAAGCACTATAGAAGCTTGCCTATATTCAGCATTGCCTTCCTGGGCAAATGTTTCTACTCTCAATATTTCTCCTGTTCGTGCAGTTCAACAGAGTGCCAGTAGCAGTTTAACTGCAAGCAGAGAGTCAGCAAGCATTGCAAGGACCACACCACTTTATACCACTTAGAGCAAAGTTGAAGATGATGGTGAAATGCTACACTGATTTTCCAACCACGGGAACACCACCTGCAGGAAGAGACCAGACGAGAACATCACAGGAGGTGAGCGTGGGTATAGTTGTATAGACCAGTGGAAAGCAAATATAATCTTCAAGTCCATTCATAACTCAGCCTCTATGCTGTGCCTAGGGTTTACTGCAATGTTTACAACTTTCCTGGAGCGAGAAAGATCCTGTGTATTTATCACTGCTAAAATAACTTCAAACTATAGACATACAGAGATACAGCGCTGGCTCCTCCAAAGTGAATTAATTTACACAGCCTCCCCCTCTCTCTCTTTGCAGGACACATAAATAGGTTCTGTACAGAGAGTCTCTTGGAAGAGTTTGCTTGAGGCAACCCACAGACGAGGTATCAAGTCAAAGAAAAAAAATAATCAGAAAGCTTATAACATATTGCCAGCGCAGAATATTTCTGTAGCCTGAAGGCGCTTAACTATAGGAAAAAAGTACATGATATATTTACACCCAATCTCTTTAGGAAAGGAGATACACTGGTATTTTATGAGATGTTAAAGGTATCTTTCAAAAATGCAGCTGAGTGAGAGTTAGAAATGACAAGTCCCATTTTTTCTCTCCCTCTCAATTACAGTGAGCCTATTGTAGGTATTAAATAAAACCCACTCCCTCATTCTCCTTTGATGCCACTTTTATTCCAGAGAAATTGAAATCGCTTTGATGGAGTAACTCTTTACTCACAGAACAGACGATGAGGAGACAACCAGCTACAGCATCATTACTATCGCTCCAAGGAAGTGCCATCTTCCAAGTAGCACATAGCTTCAACAGAAAATCAAAGGCATCACATATATTGTCTGGCACCCTGCTCTAAAAAAAGCTAAATCAAAGTAATTGATACCTTCCTCGCTGCTTATTTGAGGTCTGAAAATAACAGAATAAAAAATACTGCTTTCACAATACAAATTAAAATGGACAGCCTTCTGCAAGTATCACTTGTTGCTCGGAGGGTTAAAAAAAAGTAATACAGGGAGAGACTTCTTATCCCTTGTTTCCCTGAATCACTCCAGGGAGCAGTGCAGGTCAGCTGGAATGTGCTACCCCTCCTCTCAACAGACAGCACGTAAAATATGCACTACTGCGAAGAGTTACCTTCCCCTGAAGTTCTGCAGTGGCCGCGGGCACCGGGCACATGAAATACCAGCAGTTTTTTAAATGAAAGCTGTTTGCAGACTGTAACAAAGCCCCACTAAATATAATGGAATATTTATCTGACTAAAAGCTGGGGTGTTTAGACTTAGGGTGCTTTGGATCACACTTACTGTTGACTAACCTTGCTATTTATAAACTTTAGTAAACGCAGTTGTATTTTTTTCCCCTTTTTGATAAAGTTCGAGTTGCTAAAGGTAACTTACCCACATCTGCTTCTGACCTTCCAACTTCCAAAGCCAACCCCAGTTTATTGCCTGAAGTAAGAGGTTAGTTTATTGTGGAGAGGTCTACTTTTTAACATTATTCCAATATCCCACCTCTGCTTGATGACATGCAGTTGGCAGGTCAGTCTGCAACTCTCATCCCTCGTGCAGTGTGTGAAGAGGCTGTCAATGAGGACCACCTCTACAGTAACTCCAGGACTGTGGGTTTAACTATGAAATCCTAATGCTTTTATCTCACTATGCGAAACAGATAACTGTTTAATCAGCAAAATCATATTCATAAGGATCCAGTTGCATGTTATTGGCAGGGTTTACATTTTGAACTGCAGAGTCCTCAATGCTGCCCAATTTCCATTCAGCTGAAACTAATTAACTTTCAGCAAGGTGGCTGACCAGGTTTTAGCCAAGCACACAAGTTTTCACATTCAATTCTTAATCACAGTGCAGATGAATCGTTTGCTCATACCAACACAAGACATTATTTCCAACTCTACCTGACCTAACACTGAGAGGAGAATAGCAGTCCTCATCCTCACTCTGTTAATTTTGTATCACCGATGCAAAACCTTTCACTAGATCCTTACCCTTACTGAGCAATGCAAACCATTTTCAAGTGAGATGGAAATTATTGCACAAAATTCAGTAATATTTCAGCAAGTCCTTTGCCTCAGAGGATTTTTTCACTATTAAGAAGTGGTATGCACACTGGGCCAATCTGCCTAATATACGCCCCAAGTCTTGGGGTAGCCAAATAGGAAATGTAACATTTCTTTGTAACTGAGAGAATAGCACAAATGACCACCAGCATGATGACTATAACCATTTAACACCTCTGAACACCTCCTGCTATAGAAGCAGAACTGGGAGGAAATGTACAAGACGGCTTTGTAGGACAGAAATGTGAGGGGGAGAATTTTCCAGGGCACGGTGTGTGGTTCAGCCTTTTGACTTCCATTAGTGTTAATGGGAAAAACACAGCTATGTCCCTACCCTCAGGATGCAGCCCAAGAGGATATTTTTACCTGTAAACACTGCAATTTAGTACACAGCACTTCACAAAGTATTCCCACCTCTGCCTCCACTTCATCAGCACAGCCACTGCCATGTGCTAGCTTTGCAGCAAGACAGGATTTATGGAAGCTTTATTTTTGCAGTCATTTTCCCTGGGTTGAAACAGAGACAAAGCCACAGCTTTTAGGCAAAAGGGCTGAGTAAATTTACCAGAAAGTGCTAAAGAAAGAAGTGGACATGACATAGTAGGAAGGAGCTTGAGGGGAGGGGTGGAACAGGTGACATTTTTCACCTCTTCAAAGACTGACATGCAGGAAGGTACGTCAATTCAAAATCTTACAATATGTAAACCAGTATTAAAGAAGTATTTGTCGTCATTAATGTGCTTTACACTTCTTATGCCACGTTGTTCCTTCCACTTGCTTCTCAGTCAACAGGGAGCCACGTTGTGATGTCTCCCTTCAGCTGCCATCAGGTTTTGTTCTGCTGAAACAAATGCACTGCCGCTTGCAGTACTTCTACAGTGGAGCAACTTATTGGGCTCTGGCTATGAACAGAAAAGAAAACTAGAAGAAAGGCCAAATGTGAGCCAAGGTAATTGTTGCATTTCTTTAGAACTGCGATACAGTACAGACAAAAGGTTATAAAACAGGTTCAAGGATGGATTAACTGCAGTAGCTGGGAGAGCAGCTGCATCTTCCCTCCCCTTTCTTGCACCTCCTCTTCTACGTGTCCTCTCCCATTGCACAAAAAGGCTCTACCAACCCCCTCTGCCCCTGACCCCATCCCAGCTCTGGCTGCCCTTCAGCTCCCGAACAGAAGTCCTGGCAAAGAAACTCCCAAAGTCTGCCTCAGGCTCAGCCTCATATGATCAGACAATTCTTCCTACTCCACCCAATGGACTGCCAACCCACACGACAAAAAAAGTAACATCCAAACATTGCTTCTCTACTGATTTTTTTTATGGCACTGGCATTGGGCTCCTTCCAGAAAGCAGAGACAAAACCGTCTCTAACCAGGCAACTGGAAGGCAAAGGATCTGCTGTCATTCAGAGCCATATTAAACTTTAGTTTTGCTTGATGGTATAACTGCTGTGACCAGAGGTCGCAGCCAGCAGCAGCTCACTGGGTTACATGTGCATTTTGCCCCAACTTGACTTGTGGGAAGCCCCATAGAGTTTATCCTGATGATGTGCAGGGCAGAGCTAAATTCTACTTTCTCTCCATATTCTCAAGAGGATTTGGTACTGTCCGAGCAAGCAGACTCCCATCTCCAGTTCAGCCTGGGGTTCCTCCTTCTGGGTCCTCCCAGCACACGATCCAGCAGATAATGAGCAGAGAAGAGAACTGGGCATTGCAGAGTGCCTGCTACTTCATCATTTTCCTCCCTGGCAGACTGAACATATTAGAGACACTGCACTTCCACAAGCCTAGATCAGTTGTCCCTCACAGTGTTTTTATTACACGCATCTGGGTTTCATAAGAAACCAGTAGATTGTCAGCAGCATAAAGCTGCAGGGAAGGGTACAGGAGCTGCCTGTACTCAAGTTCTGAGGTCTTTTTTAAGACCAGAATTAGGATCAACTCTCAGTGAGTGCATCAGTATCTCTGATCAGTCAAGGGACCAACTAATTTCCATGAGATTAGGTCAATTCTTTTTGATGGCAGACTGCAAAAAACTGCAGAGAACTTTAAAGTACTGCCAGTAGAGGCAGAGCTTATAACAGATGTATTGCAAAATAATCAGAGGTTTTGTTGGTAAGCAGAAGGGAAAACACAGTCTGCACATATGGATGTTTCTGGAAATGAAAAACAGAATGTTTCAAACCCTGCCCTTGCAGTAACTTTTTTATGTGGTCTGTTGAAAACTTGAAGAGCAGCCACTGTACAGACACTAAAACCGGCTAATAGCACAAGACTGGGTGAGGAACTGGAATAAATTAGTGAATACTAATAAGTAAATAAATAAATAATGGTATGGAGTAAATTAGATACTCCACAAAAAAGAAGGCTGAAAAAAGAAGATGGATCCTTCCTGAATTGTATTGCATTTGAGCAGCACTATTTCAGTGGCTTTGGAGAGTGGTTTTTGTTGGAGCAGACGTAAAGCCCTTTCACTCTAAACTACATTCATGCATGTGACTGAACTTTCTCTTTCCCATCCTACTTTTCTCTGGTTTGACTCCAGTTCTGAGTAAACAGAAGCATAAAACTAACAGCTGCAAGATCTCACCACCAGTTCTCTAGTAACACAACTTGCAAGACAACAGAGAGCTGCTGCAATCCCTGCTGCCCTCTCAGAAACAACGTGCCAACCAAGCGCATTGCATGGAACACAGCTGCACTGCATCTCCTGAGAAGCATCATCATTTTAATGTCATCAAATTAATGTATTTCTACCTCCAGATCATTACAGATACTTACAAAAATAGGATAACTAATTAACCAGCTTAATATAAATCAACATGCATGCACACACACACAAAAATTTCTTTAAACAATATCAATTTTATCAGTGCCAGTAAGGTGATCTGCAGCAGAAATATACATCCTAATTACATTTCCTTACATAAGCAACATTAAGAATGGTCTACAGAGAAAACAGGGTTTATTTCAAGTTAACAGTTTACCTTTTAATGATTTCATGGCTTTTTAAATAGCACAGAGCTACATGTGTATGTATTTCAGACAGGTCCCTCAAACAAAACACAAGCATGAATGCGCTCTCTTCTGTGGGAGAAGCCCTCCTCACCTTTCCTTTCCTCTCATACCCATCCCTCTACTAAAAGGGTGATCAGACCATTCTGCAGAGCCTGCTCTGATTCTTGTCACTGCCACCTGTGCCAAAAGCTTCCTTGAGCCAGGTTGTGTCCCAGGGAATTTGTGCCATTTGAAGGGCTGCATTAGGTCACCTTGTAAAGGATAAAACTGCTGCCACAGGTACCCCGAGCAGGATGTGCTCTGGGTTTGTTTCCGGACCGCAGCATGCTCAGACCAGACTGTTCTCCAGTATCTCACTTCTCTTCCTCCTGAGCTTTCTCAGAGAAACTTTGGGCAATTATTCTCTCATGGAACAATGCTTGTTCAAGCCTGCTTTTGTTTGCATGCTACATGTTATCTCCCTTCTCTCTCTCCTCTCCTCCTCAATCTGCAAAGTGCCTATGAGAAGGATTAATAAAAAGGCACGACAACAGGCCCTTAGGAAGGTGATGACCTTGTATCATTCTGGCCCTGACCAAAATGTTTTGGTTTATTGCACTTGGTAAAGCAGGTTTTATTCCAAATGGGACACCTGCCAGCTGCAGCAATGCACATTGTATTACTCGTTCAGCAGCAGCAACTCTCACAACGATTTCTCAAATATCTGGCTGAAGTTGACTGTAGTTCTTCCAACTGTAACTTCAATCAGCATGGTATTTTCTAGACTTGGTTACTGCAATGCTCTCCGTTTTGCTGCAGAACTGCAAATTGCTTGGCTGTGTGAGTAAAAGATCCTCCCTGTGAACATAAAGGAGTCCAGAGGCACAAAAGCTAGAGGGGGAACGCCAATAACAGCATCAGAGAAATGGAGCACCCCGACCTGACTGCTCTCAGGGCTATCATGGGATAGCCCTCTTAACTTCAAAAGCTTCCTAAGCAGGTAGTAAAACAGAAATGATAAAAGAATTTTAATGTGAGAAAAGTGCATTCTAATTTTCTATAAGACAACTCACTGTCCATTTTTCAACAAGAATGTGCAGAAGGACTGAGGTTATGGTTGTCTCAAGTTCTCATGCCTAGCATCTCCACCCTTCACTATGTGAAAATTCAGCACGGAAGGATACATGTACCATATCACTTAACAGCGAAACTGAACATCCATGTGTAATTGCTATTCTTCCTCCTACTGTAAGTTATTACTAATTCTGCTTGTTGAAAAGAAAGCTGGAAGTATTCTAATAGGAACATCTCTATTTCTGTGATCAAGCTCTTACAGTCTGAAAGTACTGAAGATGAGGAACTTTTACCCTATGAGAATAATCATCCATTTCTTTGTAAGGTTTGGTACCTTCTTCCCAGTTGGCTAGCTTAATTGACAAATTAAGCAGAAGTATATGGCAAATAAATGCTGGGGAAAGACTCCTTTTTGAACAAAGGTGAGAAATGGAGAGTGATAAGGACAAAGTGACTTTTCTTAGATACGTAGGGACTTCCAGACAGGATAAATAAAAGGGGTGGCTTTCAACTTTGGCCCAAATTGATCTTTCATCCGACATACCTCTGAGAAATGCATTAAAGTTATTTTTACAATGCTTGCTGGAGTTCTATATTCTGCCCGTTTTCAGCAGCAAAGCAAATGTCAGCGCTGTGAAGCTCTGGAAGCTCACGCTGAATGTCAGAAACACTGAGATCTGTAACTTAGAAGCCTTGAACTTTTAGACCATAGGAGCCTTAATGCCTGGCAACTGCACACTGGGTTATAACTTGGAAAATGTCAGGAAAGAATGAATTGGGATTCCTTGTAATGCAAGTAGTGAAAAAGTATGTCCAAATGTGACATATAAAGCCCCAGAGCAAATAAAGTCATCCACATGAAGTCATTGCCAGCTGCTTCACAAGAGATGCTTGTACCTGCTGTAATGGAAGTCATAGGTCTAGCAATTTGAAATGGCAGTCACAGGAGATGGGAAAAGGAATTTTTAAATTATTTTTTTTAAACACCATCTGGAAACTACTGCAAGGAGAGTCACAATCAATGATGAATCTAGTAATATACTGACTTTATTAACTAAACTATACATGGCACACAAGGGGTTAGCAAGAACCAGCAGATTAAAATCAGGTTGAGTCATCATCTACTTTTTGCCCAGAAACAGTGCAGTTCATCACTGCATGCTGCACCAGAAGTGAACATTTACTTTTTCATGAAGGGATGACCAATCAAATTTGAAATATCAATGTCCTGCTTTGACTCAAATCATAAACTTGTGTTTATCAGAGGAAGGAATTTCCTTATTTAGACATAAAACGTATCTTATACATCCTACCTATGTGTGTGCCAATGGTCCAGAGCAAGTTGATCTAGCTTTGAAGTCAGCCCTGCTTGGAGCAGAAGGTTGGATTAGGTGACTTTCAGAGGTCCTTTCCAACCTAAAGCCTTCTGTGGCTCCTGTCTTGTGGACTTCACACAGGCTCCTACCCCACTCCCGCTGAATGTAATGGCAAACATCTACTGAATTCTACAGTGCACACTCAAACCCTCAGAGTTTAGTTAACACGCGGCCAAAGGTGAGCAGGCAGAATTGACATTTTAAGTTGTCTCAGAGTCAATTTACAGCAGCAACGGGAACCTGGACTGTCACATATGTAAAATTAAAACTGTGCTTACATGTACACAGAACTGCCCTGGTTTATCTTGAAAATGGGTATATATCTATGCTGCCAGAGGACCATTTTCTACACTATTTATGCAGCATTGGGTGCTGAAGCACAAATGCCTACCTAACATGGGAAAGGCGCACACAAAAGGAGCAGATAATTGCACTATACAGTAGTATCTCTTTTTACTCCTTAGGCCACTCTGAGATGCTTTTTAGAGTTCAATATGTGATGAAAGCAGCATGTAAATTCCACAGGGATAAACAGCTATTGCTCATTTCTATTTACACTACAGATGTCACACTGCAGGCTCACCTGATGCCTCATGGCAGTGTTTGGCCTTCGGTTCATAGTCACAAATTTTTAGGAGACAGAAAATGCTCATACTCGAGGCCTGCTTAACAGGCAGCTGACAAGGAATGGCTAACAATCCTTCCCGTCTTTCATGAGCACGCAACCTGCAGTAGCTGTTGTGACATTTTTCCGCTTAGACAAACACTGATTATAGAAAAATAGTAAAGCTTGGCAGTTTTCCTTTAAGCCCATGTTCTTACATGCCGTAATAGCTGTCCTTTTGCTGAATCTAATTTCAGTCTGCCATTCTACAGATGGCAGTTTTGGGCAATTCTCTCTCACTGCTCTTCTTTAGTGTTGAACCCAACTCTAGTCAGAAGTCAGTGCAGACCCTCCCAGTATGGGCACTAACAACAAGGATTGTCATGGCAGAACCAAACCACCTCCAAGCTGAGGAAATCGGTGATCCGGCTGTTCTTGGTATGCCCCAATCAGCAAGGCAAAGAACAGCAAATGAAGACTCGGCACTTGGAACAAACCATAATCCTGCTATCTCGTAACTGAAAGCAAACCCAACTTTTGTGACAACAGTGGAATGTTCAGCAGGAGACACCTTTAGGTGAAAGAGTCACAAAGCAAGATTTGAGCTCACTCTATTCATTTTAGACAACATGTCTTAAAGGCTACGGGTTTTGATATTCCTCTTCTCCCAAGCTGTGAAAAGCTCTGTTGGATTCAGTACAGCGCACAGCAAATGTGAGAGAGCAGAATCAGAACCTCCGTGCAAAGTACTACACAAGGTGAGGTTACAGACACCTTTAGCAAGTCTTTAAATTTCAAGTGCGAGCATATTAAGACTCCACCTTCACTTTTTTCTCAGAGCTCCTGAAAACTAGTAAGTTTCTCAGAATTTCTTCTTCCCAAGAACTGTCCACAATCTAAAGGAAAGTGATGAACAATATAATATTTGGAATCTTTTGTTTGAATCTAATAGGAATCTTTGTGCCCAGATTGAAATATGTATTTATCCGTGGACTTACCATATAAGTTTGGTTTTGCAGTTCTCTTTTTTCCCCTACACAAAATGTAAGGATGACCAAAACCAAGTCACCAGATGCTTGGAAATACTCTTGAAAATGTAATCTTTTGGAGACAAAATTCCTATTCATTAAGATGAATTAATATAATTCATGCTGAATTCTTACCTTATACAGATCGTGCAGGTGCACACAAAATAATCATAATAATTAAAACCCCATGATTAAGAAGACAAGTGAGAAATTATTGCTGGATCAGAATCTGCAAATACATGCAAGGTTACTAAAATATACAACGCTAACTATGATTTTTACTAAAGGTAACTGCACTACCAATAGGACTAATAGTCACTTCAACGTAAATGAAAATTATTCTTAGCTTTTTGTAAGGTAATTCGTACTGTCAGAAGAAAATAAGGGAAAATTAGTATTTTACCTGCCGAGGGGTCCTCTCCGATTTACTCCTGCACCATTCCCAATCTGTGAGTTCGGGTTTATGGCTTTCCTCGTGAGACAGCCTCCGTTCTGGTCCTTCAAAAAAAGTGGATTTCTCAAAATTTCTGACCTCCTCTCTGCTAAAGGCCCCCAGCCTGTCGGGCAGGAGGCGGTCGCTGCTGCTCTCCTGGCCTGGCTCCGCCCGGGCCTGGGGTCCCTCTGGGGCGCCCCGGGAGCTGTCCGCCAGGGCCGTGGTGCTGAACGCCGCCTCCCCGCCGCTGGCCCGATCGCCGCTTCCTCGCCGAGGTTCTTTGGAGTTATGGCTGTCGTAGCTCACCAGGTTGTGATAGGACGTCGATTTATCATCACCATCGTGGTGGTGGCAGTGGTTGTCATGGGATATTTTGTAGATTCCGTAGCCCTGCTGGAATGACAGGTTGAATTCAAATGCCCTCCGTTTGGCTAAGCAGAAAGGAAAGGAAAGTCACATTAAAAGAGTCCAAAGCCAAAAAGAAAAATGAGATGGCATACACAATGAAAATGACATTCAAAAACACGGAATAAATTATTTAACTACTGCTAGAGACAGGCAATTTTCCTTCCATAAAAAGAATGAATTGTCGAGAAGAAAGACTTCTCAGATAGTATGTTATTATACTGCCTTCCTAACGAATTCAGAAATTACACATTCCAAAGTTAATGGATTCCCAGAAACTGGTAGATTATCTGCCATTTTCAAAACCACACGATATATGATGTTTTATTGGATATACACAATAAGAAAATACCTAAATTTTTAAATACTCTATTTTCCCGAGCTTGTTTGAGCTATATCCCTAAAGGTGACAAATTTAGAAAATGATAAAACATCGCTGAGAATTGATAACTAAACCTGAATATCAATAATGAGGAAAAGCAGATTTTTACAATAAAAAAATAAATATTTGAAGTATTTACAAAATTAATTTTTTTGTTCTCCATTCTAAATTCAGTGCTCCAACTACTCTTACAAAGTAATTGAACAGTTAAATAAATAGTCTCAATTATTATTTATACCCTTTCATTCTTACTCCTTTCTAACAGAAACCACCTGAGATTCTCCATCCTCCCCCTTTTCATCTTACATTACGTAGTAACTAAAGAAGTGCCTTTTATTTAACTAATGAAATCATCTTCCCACCAAACCTTTCATGCTAAACTATAAAATAAACAGTATGGGGATACATTTATACAACTTCTGTATCTACTCAACAGGTTTTTTTGCTTACTTGCTTACTAGATTATATTTAATTGTGGGTGAAATTCTGATCTTAGCAGTCATTGCGTGAAAAGTTGAGAATAACCTTCAGCACAAATATCTAAAAGTGACAGATTTATTCTAAATAATTTTGTAATTACTACTTTTTCACCTGTTTTACATTTATCTGTCTAGATAGCATTATTAAAAATATCTGAAATAAACTGCCTTCTTGATGGATGCAGTCATCTTCTCCGGGAAAGGGGTTGAAAAGGCATCAGTTGCAGTACAAGCCATTCTGTACTTGGAGAACGTGTTCAAAGTAAGTGAAAGCCATGAACGAGAATGGCTTTTCTCTAAGATTCAGATGTTTCCCTAAAGGTGCAGCGAATGTCAGGAATGCATCCACTGAGGTCAGAGGACTTTCACTCCAGAGAATGTGAAACACCCAGATCCTCGGAAGTATTTAGCTCTTAACTTTTGTCATTGGACTATATGGTCCTTGTAGGTCCCTTCCAACTGTACTACCGTATTCTATTCTATTCTATTCTATTCTATTCTATTCTATTCTATTCACTCCATTCCAACTCCAACTTCCTAAATAAAACTTGTCAATGCTTTCAATTCCCCTTGGACCAGACCTCAAGAGACAACTATCAAAACAGCACTGCAGCTCTCACTTCTGAAAGATTGATGCATAAATGTATCATTTTTATATGCTGGTATAATTGCAGCATTATAAATAGGAAATAAAAATTATTTTATGTTGTTATTATTGATAATAATTACAAACATAAATCAAGAATCAGTTATTGTTCTGTATTCCCTCCTTGTAGGCTTCCAAACTGAAATTTTTACCAGAATGTATTTATTATACTTTAATGGAGATCTAACAAATACAGATGTATTTAATATCCTGTGGCAGATTTCTGTCCTTCAGATTTTCCATAATTACCTATTGTTGAACGGCTAAATTTTTTAAAGTTTGTACATTTTAAGTTTTCCCAGAAATTAATCACTAATCAAGATACTGAACTTACATTAGTAGGTATAATAAGCTTCAAACATTTTAATAAGACATATTTCTCTCAGAGTCATACTGAAAACATATTTTCCTCTGTAATTCCAAATGCAGTCCCTCTGTGCAGACCCACAAAGAGTAGAGATTGAGGTATTTTATAAGTAACTGTAGCCAGGAAATTTACAGGGAAGCCTTATGCAGTCTTTTAGCCACAAATATGACAATGTTATTCATGCTCACAGAAGCCTAAATGTGTTTTTAACTAGAGAAAAGTTCATGGAGTGACAGCTGTATTTCTTTGTCTTCTATTTCTCTTACTGCGTGTTACCACATGACCAAGTTCTTTATGAGAAGAACAAAAGTCGTGTAACTGCAGGAGACAGGCTGTGGCAGTCAGCGTGCGCAGGGCTCCTCCAGCTAGTTTGACATGGACCCAGAGAAAACCCAGGGCTTTAGAAGATTCCAAGATGGTTACCAGTGAAGGTCTGGCATCCTCTGTTACACAAAGGTAACCTTTCAAGGTAAACTTTATAAACACGTAGGGAAATATTTTTAGGTAAAAGCTGTGTAGGAGTTCCTCAGCTTTCAACAAGCAGCATGAACACAGTGAGGCACAGGCCCCTCCCAGAACTCACGTCCTTTGCTATTTGCTTATTGGTGTCGCTGTGATTTCTGCTTAGTAGCAGGTGTACAAACAACAGCTCCTCTCCTTCTTACAATTTGCTCACAATTAGCATGTTTTTTTTCCTACACAACATTAAACATGCTTAGCACGTTCCATGTATTTGATTAGTAGAAGTCAGATTTGGTATATACATCCTTTCCCAATGCAGCAGAGGAGAGAGAAACTAGGATTCAGAGTCCATCAGACTCTACTAAAAGGTCTGACAGCGACCTGGGAAAATCAGCCAAGCTTCTGTGCTGCAGCATCCACTATTTCCATCCAGCTGTCTCACATTAATGTTGTGAGTCTCACATATTGTTCTGAATAACGTCTACACAATTCAGGTAAATGACTCAAGGAGCACAAAGCACTGTTACTGACACTACCTCCCTCTGCTCTTTACTACAAGATACATTCCAGCTGCGTGTCACCCTTCCATACTTACTTTTGAGTTCTTCTGAAGACACCGCATATGAATTCCTCCTGCAATTAATGATGCAGCCACAGGGCAGGTGGATCCAGTGTTCTGACAGGACAAATACTGGGGTGACTGTGGCAGCCAGCAAGGTCAGCAGGAAGCTAAGTGTCTCAAATGAAAGGCTTTGAAAGCCAGTGATGTGCTGGACAACCATTTGTATCTGAAAGGCAGAGCATTTTGAAATTTAAATCGCTTCAGGTACACGAGATACTTCCAGGAATAAACAGAACATCTCACTGCGAATATGACACAACTAAAAGACACAGGTTGTCATTAATGTTTGCTGAGCCTAACAATTTTGTTTCTAACAGAGTGGAGAAAACACACTGACAGAGGCTCTCCTCCTCATTCTGCATTTCTCAGAAAAACCCTTGCTTAAGCTAAATATAGATGCAGGAGCACTATTAAAACAAGCAACTCGGAATCCAAGCAGCTCAGAAGAGACTGTGAGCTCAGTCTCTCCTGCATGGTACTGAGGAACACCAACTCCAGATGGGGAATAGGAGAGAGAACTTGGCACCGCACAGGGCTGTGCTGCAGATGCTCTTGAGAGAAGCTCAGATGCTGAGTCTACACACACCCTGGGGACAGGGGTAACACTGCCCCAGACCCATGTTCCCTGTTCTCATCAGACTCCTTTCTAATTATACATGAATATACCTGTTCCAAAATATACCAGTGCATGCACGTGGACAGTACTCCTTCCCACCCATCCCACCACCCCAATGCTACAGAGACTACAAAGATGCAAGCAAACCTCATTGTAGCTAACCAACTCCTATTTTTTAACCAGTCTGGCAAAGGAGAGCTGTGAGGAGGGGCAGAAGAGCCAGCTTAGTACAATTCACAGACCCCATAATGCTGAACCAATGCTTGCCAGAGAGCTGGCAATACAAAAGGGTGGACCTTATTCACCCCCGTATTCAGGAGACACAAATGATGTGATGATAGAGTAACATACTGATGAATCAGGCTCTGCCAAACCTGCTGAAAGCCAGTTAAATTAATGTAGTGACCTGCTTATAAGGACTTTTGCCTGCACAAACTATAAGGAGCAACTGCAATGGCTACTGTTCATCTGTTTCAATACATGGCACACCAACTCCCATCCCACTTAAAGGTAAGTAAACATTAGAAAGTAAAGCAATCTGACGATTTACCATCATTGGAAGCCAGAGAATGACTTTTGTCAACGCAAGAATCAGTGAGAATCGTTTCTGGGCAAAGCCCACCATGAAGCTCCTGCTCTGTACGTTGTTCATGCAACGGGGCTCGAGTGCAGTGCTCTCAGCCACACCTTTCCTAAAAACCGCCTCTGAACTTGGACATGCATTTTGGAAATGCTTCAGGATTTTATCCACAGGGTCCACCGGTGACAAAGACGGGGTAGCAGTACTGCAGCCTGCAGGTGTCCCAGGGGTGATGTAGCCTCGAGAGATTTCCTGGTAATCAATGTGTAATAGCTGTTGCTCATCTGAGCACAACAGCTGGTAAGTTAGAGGAACAGAGAGCACTGTGAGGAGGCAGAAGCACAGCGAGTAGACAATAAATAAAAACAAGATGTAGGAACTGGTACAGTCCATGAAGCAGCCCCAGGAGGTAGGGGTGTACTTGCCCCAACCACAGAGAGGCAAAATGCAGATCAGCAAACTGAAAATCCAAATAGTAAAAATGGCCCGTACCATGCTCACTCGTCGCTTGGAAGTGCTGCAGCTCATTGTCTCACTTTTGTTGATAGTGTAGAAGTTGTAAGAAACTATAAGAGATCCTTTCAGGTTGCTAGAAATGCCCTGGAATAAATAGATAAGCGCTGAGGTGGTGCACAGAGGCTGTGGGAGGACATTACTAGACCACTGGGTGAGCATGAAAATGATCACTGGCACAATGCTGATCAAATCATCTATCGACAAAGAGGTCACAATCATTGAAACAGTGGTTTTGTTTTCCATTTTCAGCAGGGAAACTAGTGAATAAATGCTGCCCAGAAGTGCTGTGAATGCAATGATAAAAGTCAAGCAGAAAAGAAAGACATTCAAAGTTCTCTGCTCACTAGGCTTATCCATAACACTATGATTTTCAGCAAAGAAGCTCGTCCCATTGAATGACAAATTACTAGGCGTTACCGACATTGTCCTTGGCAAATTTTTTTCTTTGCCTTCTCACTGACTCTGCAAGTTTTCACTAGCTGAAACCAGAACTGTTAGCGCCACATCACAAGTTTCTTCATTTTCCTAGACTTTTGTGGCATCTGATGAAGAAATATTCAGGTGAAAGCACCCTTGATAACCAGAACAACTCATGCTCTCGAAAAATCAGGCAACAATGAAGCATCAAAGGTGCTGAAAAAAATGCAATTCTTCATAATCCTTTCGGTACTGGAAGATGGTTAATTTAGGCTCCTCAGGTAATAACATGCCATTCACTCTTGACAGATAGCAGGCAATGTGCCTTACTCACGAGTTCAGTTGAAACGAAGGCAGAATATCAGGTATGTTCAAGCTCTAGTAGCTCAGGGAGAAATATAGTAGAAAGAAGAGGCTGTTGGATTCACCCTGTGCTGTTCTGAGCTGCAGGAGGGAGGAGTCAGATGCAAGCAGGATAGCGGAGACGAGGGGAGTGAGTATCTTCTCAGCCCGAGCTGCCTCTTAGCTGGATCAGAAGACTGAAACAGTGTCCCTGTTAAGCCACACCTCCGATGCTGACACTGAAATCCAATGCAAATACTCAGATCTGATGTCAGCCGTAAATGTCATTCCCGTAAAGCCCATGGCTGCTCCGGGGCTGTGCATCACGAGCCAGAGTGCTGCTTTTATTCCTTCACACTTCTGTACTCCGAGCTTAGCGAAGGTTAAAAGCTGCAGGAGTTTTTTATGAAGATGAAACAGAAGGGGTGTGTCTGCTCTCCCTTTTTGTATTCCTACTCCCACGGCAAGTGCACATGTGTGTGTGCATACACTGCACTTGGATGCTAACCGTATAATTAGTGCCAATCACTCATTAATGACCAGTAACTGCCATGCATGTCAGGCAGGTGTTGATTGCCAATGTGGCATCTCAACTCAGTCTGGGTTTTATAAAACTTTAATTCCCCGCATGATTCAAATCGGAGCCGCATCAAATGCTGACTGTCTGCTCCAGCTGAGTACATGGATAGACTCACAGCCAAGTGCATTCTGGCACATTATGAATGTTTTCTCTTGAGAAACTGCAATACTGGTGAAACTTATAAGCTGACAAAATTTCCAACACTCTGACATTAAGTGGACAGATAGGTTCCATGCTATCTTCTTGGAGGACTCTGCCTCTTTTTGGCACCACTTTTGAGTTCAGATATGCAATGGGGATGCAGGACAAATATTTTCTGATTCTAAGTGATATTGTAAGGCTGCTACAATTACTTGCTAGTCTGGGTAACATTACAAATCCACTCAGTTAGAAATCTGTGTGATTAACAACCCGATCCCTGCTCAATTCTACCCATTTTGAAATGCATTAGCTGTGTCAAGCCAACAGCTGGATTGCTCGTGTGTTTTCCCTCCCCCAGGGCAGGGCAGGGTTGGAGACAGCAATTCTCAGAGGTGCTGAAGCCCCAGACAGGACAGACAGAGGAAGAGAACGCAGGGCTGCAGCTGTACCATGTGACAAGCACCCGAAATGCAAGAATCAAGGCTAAGGGCGACAATTTCTCTGAATGACCTCTCTCTCATTTCCAATTTCCAAGCTGCCCTGCCACGATACCTGGAAGGCTTATCCCCCAAACCAGGGTAAGGATTCCAGTCTACCCCCTGTGCCCCATACAGCCATAGCACTGTCCTCAGAGCAGGACCTGTTGTAAAGCCACGTTCCTCCTATGCAGCGTGACCAGGAGCCTTTTCCTCCCCATTCTCCTTTTCACATCGCAGCTGACTCTTGAGGATTCTGCATTATTTATCGGGACCAACTGTCAACCCCCATGTCAGAAATTTGCCAAAGAGAGGAGCATCCATCCTGCCTTCCACACAAGGCACAGTTCTGGATCTGGACCATCCATCTGGCCTTTAACTGTACAGGATTTGACTTGGCTTTTGTGATTTATCTGTCCTGCTGGACTATTGATTGTTAATCTGTGCTGTGCCAGCTAAAGGCCAGGGCTCATTTCCTTCTATTTACAAATCACAGTCACCTCTGCCCCCGCAAGTCAACTTTAAATTAAGGACAGTGTTCTAAATCTTAAGATTAACAGTGTAAGCGTGGTCAGAAGTACCGTTAAGAGATAAGAAGAGAAAGAAGCATCATTCACCCTTGTTTGGACCTTTATTTTTTAACCTGGCTGCCTCAGGAAACATGCGACCATGCCTAAGCGTGGATATAGGCCTGTCTGTGTCTCTCTCTTTCACTCCCCATCCCTCAATTCCATTTGACAAAATGACCCTTTTCATCTCAATCCGACAGTGTCAAAGTGACTAAGTTCCCACAACTTTTATGAGAAAGAGCAGATGATCTGCTGCAGGCTGCAGCAGAGTTCCCTCTTCACTGGAAACTAGCGAAGACAAAGCAGAGGCTTTATAAATACTCCAACCATAAAGAAACCTTCACGTGAAATTTTGATTACCCTGGATGCTAAACTGCAAGAAAACAACTTCATTCACTCTGGCACGACTTCGTGCTTCCTCGTCTGTGATCAGTTACACTCCTCTTAAATTCCCTATTTCCATTGCCTGTGTCATCCTCATCTGCTCTTGCCACATAACTGCCAGGTGTTTAGAAACAATTTTAATGCTGCTTGGGAAATTTATTTTCCCTACTTTGGAAAATTTTTCTTCTGTATCCTGAGTCATTATAAATACACTGGGTATGCAATAGAGCTGGCAGCAGATATCTACCACAATTTTTCTGGAAGTTCCCTCAGTACAATCCTCTTCATGTACTTTTTTGACCTTGCTTTATTGGCTGTTCATATACAACCCCTGTGCCTCTCTGTAGCTTTTTGGACACTTTGGTAAGAGCAGTCCATTCTGTGTCTTCTGCTTGTGTTTGGAATGAAATGCTCGTCAGTGTTTTTAAGAAGACAGACATTTTTATTTATGGCCGTACCCATCCAAGGCAGATGACGTATTACTCACTTCACTTTCTCTTCCCACAGAATGTATTTTATTCTATGAACTGCACCCTGCCATTCTCTGTGGCAGCTTTTACCATAACTTACAATATGATGAAATGTTCTTTCCTCTGGTCATTTCATAGTTATAAACCAAAGGTTTTAGGAGTGATTCAGAAGCGATTCAGCAAATTCAAACAGTTTCCCTTCTTATTTTTCTTCCTTTAACGTGACTGATAAATTTTGATAAAACATGTACAGAAAGAACATGTACATGTACATGTAAGAAACAAGCAACTCCGTAAAGAGGAGCATGATTTTCCACACAGCTGTGCCTCCAGGCAGTTGACTTGCATGCCCAGTTAAGGTCTAAGCTCTGAAATGTCTCTTGTGACTGGGGCAAATGAATCTGAATTAAGACTCTCTGGTCTCTTCCAAAGGATAAGTTTATTCTGCAATCTTTCAAAATTTACAGGAACACTATGTTTGCAATTGTAATTTTGCTCCCAAATTTCCCTGAAATTTGTGAACAGACTCAACTAGGTGTGGGGTTGGGAAGGCCAGGTAGGTGAGCAGAGGCAGACAGTGTCATCACAACCCCCATTCAACCACATTTTCTAAAGAAACAGTGCTAGAATGGGATAATACAGCACTGCCAAAAGGCCACAGGTAACATCTTCTGGAAACCAAAAGAAAAAGATACCTTTATCTGCTGCTGTATCCTTGGTTTGGACTGTGTCAAGGCAGGGATGCATTTGTAGATTATTCCCTTTCTTCTCTGCATTTAGGCTCCTGAATTATGGGATGTTTCAAATACAAATACTGTCCTTTGCAATATAGGTATATATTCTTTATCCTAGTGTGAATTCTCTTTGCTAAGGAACAATCAAAAAGAGAAAATACATTAGGCATGGAAATCTCCTCTCTGGCCTCATTTCAAACAGCACTGCACAACGATGCCTCTTTAAAGGAAGAGTCAGCACAACTCAACACTCTATGAAAGGATTTCTAAGAGACTGCACGTAACAATTCAGGAATGCTTGTAAAGAGAATCAAATATTCACCATTCATAAAACACAACCAACAAATAGGGTATTAAAAATTTATCATGTTTAGTGTATGAGTCACATTTTATTTTCATACCTTGCACTAAGCTAAGCTTTGACATATGGTTTTGCTTCCTTTTGTCACTCAAAAGAGATAACAACAGCAGTTGTACAAATATTTCATTTCAGAAGGTGAAATAAGCTCTGTGCCAGGCATAAATGTATATAAATAAAATTCCATAAATATCTTTGTAATTTATTCCTCAATAGTAAGTGAAAAACATGTTGGTTTTTTATCTAGATTTAACAGACTTTTAAAAATATGTCAAACTAAGTGATCATTTCTGGTCATTGGACTCAGACATCACTTCCAGATACAAAAAGGTTAAACTGCAGCTAATTATTTCATCTAGTTATTTGCCTCAGATGAATTAAATCAATGGAGGCTTCTAGTAAAAGGCAGATACTCTTATTCTTAATCCATTTCCGCTGCAGCTGTATTGCCGTGCTGCAGGAAAAGGGTGCTTACTGATTTGGAGCAATTAGAGCAATGTAAATCAGGAGTAACTTCATTAAACCTAAAAATATGATTTAACGTACATGCTCATTATGGGCTAGACTGTACCGGCTCTAACTCCAGCGACATAGAACCATGCTGTGCAGATACTCCTTTTGAAACCAACGGGCTATTGCCACTCGTAGCACCAGGTCACAGCCTGTCCCTCCATGAGGCAGCACCTCCCTGAGCAGATGGGCCAGTGTTAAGCAGCACCCATTATCAGAGCTCCCTAACTTCAGGTTTCTGTTTCTGTGCTGTAAACTTAGACAGTAAATTGAGACTGTAATGAACTGAAGGTTTCGGGACAACTACAGAATTAGTAAGAGACAAATGGAGGTAAAAGTGAGTAAGCCCCAAAGTGTCCACTGGGTGAGGTACAGTCACGGTGGGCATCTTTTCCCAAGAGTTTCAGAAGCTGATAAAGAGGTTGCCATTGGGAAAGGAAAATAGTGCCAGCACTTCAGAGAGGCTGGCAATAAACAAGGTGGCAGAGAGATGAGAATGAATCCATCCGGGTTGCACTGTATGCACACTACCAGAGATGATTATGAGCTGTTATTCAGGAAATGTCCGAAGTGGGACCAACTAGAAGAGAAACAAGCAATTATAACATAATAATTCCAGGATGGCAATGCTGAAAGGGAAGAGACATTAAGTATGTAGTGTATACAAGGAGGAGAAAGGGACAATTCTAGTCAGGAAGGCGTTATTTCTCTAGTGGATGGCAAGGCAGAGAGCTGGTAGCAAAATCTGCAGCTACCAAAGTAGAGAGAAGCTCAATTCTAGATAGTGTGGAGAGTAAAACATTCTGCTAGGTGTGGCGTGATTGCTCTCCTGACACAAGACACTTCACAGTGTCACTTTTATTGAGCAGCCCTGGCTCACCGGACTGATAGGAGGAGACAGACAGCTAGCAGGGAGGCAATTCTTCAGTACACTTCCTCACAGTAACTGTTTGCTTTCTAATAGAGAGCACAGCAGGCTATGAATATAATTCATGGAACAGCATGATATGAATGCTTTTAATTTTGCTGCGCAGCTCTACTAGCAGCAGAACACCCGTAATGCAGCTGTAGTAGCATGATCATACCTAATCACTGAACAAATCCAGTAAATGTAGCATTGTGCTTGGTAATCACTCCTATTTTAGATGCTGCAAAATGCATGCAGCATATTGGAGAAAAAAAAAAGAAGTGCAATCTAGCAGGAGCTGGGCAGCATTAATACCACAGTACGGTGGAAAACTGCACTGAGAGAGTTAACTGGAGAATCCAAACAGCTGGGAAGAAACAATTATCCCGTTCTGAAGGGAGGGGGAAAAAAGGAAGAAGGCATATGCCTTTGAGTGACCCAGCTATGACCCCATCTGGAAGCAGCAGGCAAATCAGCTGTATATGTAGAACTTTGTCCAATAGTAATAAAATTAATGACTGCAAGAGTCATTTGTAATACTGTTTGCACATTTCACTGCCTGCTCTATAGTCTCTAGAGCTCTGCAGTGGGTTGTTTTAGCCCTTAATTTCTCTTTCCATTGTTACTTCCTCATCATCTTCTCTCCCACTCACCTTCAAAGAAGGCTGAATGAACAGACCAGGAAATTCAGCCCCAGGAGTTAGGATGAAATCGAGTGTTAATAAGTGAAGATTGAAAGCTCTGGAACCAAATTCTACCTGGAGAGGACTAAGAACTTTTATTTGCTGATTATCACTGCTTTTACATATATTAACAAATCTATTATCTTTGTAGCACTGACCTACTTCTTGAAAAGATACTACTATTCTTACACTATTACAAGTATTTATGCAAGGAAGCCAGTGTTTTAAGCGTTGCTTTACCCTGAAACCTCAAATATAAATGCTATCATAAATGATACCCAAAGAACATGGACAAAGCATAGGACACAGCTTACTGCACATAAAAAACAAAGAAAACTTTTTTTTTTCCCTAAAAAATAAAAGGGGAATCCTGTTTATTCTGCACACATGTTATAGAGACTTTAAGGTGCTTTATTTTAAGGGAAGAGATGATTTTTGTGCACCAGGTAAGTACTCCTTACCCAAATAAGCAGAGTAGCAGAAACGTGCTGCTCTTTCCCAGGAGGAGCCCCAAGGAGAGGAGCAGCTCTGCAGGAAGATGGCAGCCTTTCTCCAGTCTGAATGAGAAAGGAGAGACTACAGGAAAATTTCTTAAGCTCGCTCATTAGGGGAGGCTGCTATGGCTTAGAGTGTAGCGATCATCCTGGGACTTCTTGGGAAGACGTTTACTCTGACTTGAATCATTGGAAAAGTTTGGAAAAACAGGAAAAGAAGAGAGTCTAGGGTAAAGCTGAAATAACCCACAAGTCATATTGTAAAAGAAAAACAGGTGATAAAGCAAATTTGGTGGATTTCAAATATCCTATAAGACCGTTATAAAAATCTATAAATATTTCTTTGCCGTAGCTTTAATAAATTTGAGAAGATATGAAAAATGGGCTGCAAATGCATGTGCTGGCTCCAGCCACTGCTTTCTGTGACATCTGTGTCCTGGAGTCCCTAAAAATCACACCTCATAACATATCCATATCCTCTAACTTCTTCCCCAAAGGGTAACCAAATGGGCATGTGTTTTTGGAGTGGTTTTAGAGTACTGAATAGAAAGTGTTGCTAATTAATTTTGAGTGACAGTAAAAAGGTCTATTAGCTTTGCCAATGTAAAGGATGACTGAGTTTGTAATGGAAAGGGTAAAAAAAGTAGTAAAAGATGAGACTGAAATAAAAAATTATATCTTTCTTCTTACAGAAGGATTTTTTTTTTAATGGAAAGGTTTTACTGAAGTATGAGCTCATCCAAAGGACAGTGTTTTCATCAAATCTGAAGAATGGCAAAGAAGGAATACTGCAGATTACAAATCAAATCAGCAGTGCTTTCCAAATATCTCCCCCAAGGTTGTATGTGTTTGTGAAAGAAAATGTTCACTTGAGATTACGATGCTTTTTAGTTTCAGATTCTTCTAAATAAACTTCACTTTTAAGTAACTGGATTTTTGTCTGTAAAGTATTTATAAAAATCACTCTGCAAGGCCGAAGGTCATCAGATCACGAGGCAATGCAACATGAAGAGACACTCAGGCTTTCTCTCTGTCAGCTCCCTCAGGTACACAAAGCAAGGTGGCTACGCTATTTCGCGCTCTTCCAAGACAGTTACATCTTGCTCTGCTGGTTACCCATCTCTAGCTCTGGCGTTTCTGCACAGCATTAATATTCTGGGTAATGGACACTATCATACTTCCCCCATGTGTTCCATAACACAAACAGTTAAACCCCAAAGCTATCCTGTGTTACCTTCACTCCTCAGAAATATTCATTCCCCTAAACCTATTGAAACTACCACCAATTTTAAAATTCCAGCGTCAGGCTGATCCTGCGCCCAGAGCAACAACAGGATCAACAGCTTGCTGTTTTGTAAAATCTAGGAAGAATGTATTTTGGCACAGAGGAGAAATCAGGGAAATAGAAATGCATAGAAAAGGACAAGACACCCAATTTTCCCACCAACTTCAAAGATGCCTTCTTAATAAAGACAGAAGGAAAAGAGGAAGGTCATTCAGAACTATTTCACCCTATGCATGACGATTACTGACCTCAACATTTTTAAAGAGTTTGCCTGGATTCAACCAGAAACTTCATTAGTTATTTAAAGTCAGACCAAGTTATATCAGAATCTGGGAGCTGAAAAATAATGCCAGAGTTACCATAAAATGCATCTCTCTTGTGAGATGTCTGATATTTTCTGTGTTCGGTCTTGGAATAGAGAAAAAAAATGTTCTTTTTTTACTCCTGATATGAATGTGTTTTAGAAGAGAGGGAAAAAAAAAAAACCTTCATGATCCTCGAATTAATTTAAATTATTATGACACATTTAACACAATACTGACAAAGGATGGATACAGGCTCATGTGTTTCATACAGTCAGCTTTCTGCAGGCCTGTAACACAAAACCCAGGAACCACAACTGACTTTAAAGACCCTTCATCACATGGCTTTGAAGGGAACCTTTAACCCCACAAGTACTGCTGAACAGTACCAAAAATTACCTCTGATTGGTGCTGCAAAGGCATCATGTTATGGAGCCAACTTCACGCCTGCTGTCAAAAGGGCTGGCAAGGTGTCTCACTGTCGATCTCCAGCAAATGCACGGTCAATTCCATAAAATAAGCTAGAATGGTGCTTTGGAGCAGGAGTTACTGAAGCAATGCTTCCTGTCACTATCACCTGGGGAGGGAAAGCAGCTGTAAGAAAAGCAAGCACACACAGCACAAGAAGAAATGTCAAACAAATACCAGTACCCTTGCACAGGCAGTGTTGTCTCCTTATAATGTGCCTTACGGAATGGAGATTAAGAATGTTCTTGTAAATCGAGCAAACCCTGGGGTCAAGTCTTCTCAGAAGCAAGGTGCTGCTGATCAGCCGTTGCCTCGTCCCTGTGAAGTGTATGTACAGTCATATAATACAGAGTTGTATTTTTACTTGCATTAACAAAACCTAAAGGGACTTGAGTGGTACTTCAACAACAACCCCCATAGGAATTCTTTTCTTCTCTTTAATTAATCTGTCGTGCTATGCCCTCCATCTTTCCAACATGAAAAGCTGCTTGATGCAAACTCTCTTGACACTTGGTGAGAGAAAAATGCACCCATGAAAAGTAATGACCTGAGATGGCACAGAATGGAACAGTTAAAACCATTTGAATTGATTATTTTTTCCAATTCTGGATGCAAACTAACAGGGTCAGTCAATATGTTTCTGTCTTTCCATTCTTGTTTTAAGAAGATAAAGCTTTTTTACTCTGCAGATAAGAGTTGTATTTTTACTTGCATTAACAAAACCTAAAGGGACTTGAGTGGTACTTCAACAACAACCCCCATAGGAATTCTTTTCTTCTCTTTAATTAATCTGTCGTGCTATGCCCTCCATCTTTCCAACATGAAAAGCTGCTTGATGCAAACTCTCTTGACACTTGGTGAGAGAAAAATGCACCCATGAAAAGTAATGACCTGAGATGGCACAGAATGGAACAGTTAAAACCATTTGAATTGATTATTTTTTCCAATTCTGGATGCAAACTAACAGGGTCAGTCAATATGTTTCTGTCTTTCCACTCTTGTTTTAAGAAGATAAAGCTTTTTTTACTGTGCAGACGGTCAATCAGTGGCATAGGTTGCCCAGAAAGGTTGTGGATCTCCAGCCTTGGAGAGAGTCACGTCCCGATCGGACATGGCCAGGGGCAGCCTGCTCTCCTTGACTGAGTGGGTGTGAGATGGGGGGCTCCAGGGCAGCCTCAACTCTCCTGGGACTCAGTGCATTGGTGAAACACCCTGGCACGGTCAGTGTCACCACTCTCCATAGTCTAACTCCAACTATTTGTCTGAGGAAGGGATGCTCGCAGTATGAAAATACGCCGTAGGCTGTTTGCTGGTTTTCTGATTTGCAGGCACCTGCAAGTGTGAGACAAAACTCTCTGTCCTGGTGTGTTGTACCCCACGAAGCCGAACTTTAAGTCATCTAAACTGTATGCTCAACCTTTTCAAAAATTATTCTGGCTGAGGCTGGGATTTTGGTAGAAGCATCACAGAGTACTTACATACTTTTTTGACAAATAAACTCATCTTTCATTTTAAAAGCAGTAATAATGAATAATTTAAATAAACTGATCACCAGCAAAGAAACTAAATATATTATGCAAACTAGATGCAACTTTCAAAACAAGACAGTTGTCAGTGTGGATTCCCAGATGATCTGTGCAGCTTCCAGTGACACGTAACAGCTCCAGCAGAGTGAGTCAGCGGCAGACCTGCGCTCATGGAAATGTTTAATCAGGCTGACAGAAGTTTTAAGTGACAAGCAGAGACGGGCTCAAAGCTTGTTCCTTGCCCCACTGGAGCCAGTGTAAGTTGTGCATGTCCTTGTATTCACAGGTGACTTCTCCTCATTGAGAAGTTCTCACAATTTCCACCTAGAGCTATTTGCATTGCTATGGGTATAACTTGTATTTCTTCCTCTTTACTCTTTCCGGTTTCATATTTTGTGATGTTATTTATGTAGTCTGATCTTAAAAAAAACTAGCTCAATATATCACAAATATTTCCCTTTCTTTTCTTTCTTGTAAGGAATAGCTTGAAAAATGTTTTAACCACAAGAGTAGAGACTTAAATAGTTACCTATTATAGCTCCAGTCAAATATATAGAGTCAAGTAAAAAATTAATTTGGACTTGTGTACCAGTCCATATCAAAGGGAGAATAGGGCCAAAGCCTATTAGAGTCCCATTGTTTTCAGTGATCTTTGGATGAAGATCTATCAGACGTCTTCTTGACGCTAGTTTGTAGGAAGACAGAGAACTTTCTCTCATATCACACTTTCCAAAGCAATTATATTGCTTTTTATCATCTATATGAAAACTATTCTATCAGCTTTAACAATGTTGTCCACTCTTCAAGCCAGCCTTTCCCACAATTTTTTCAACAATCGGTCTGCTTATGAAAAAATAAGTTTACAGGGATGCCTAAAAAAGCAAAGTATTCCAACTGAGAAAAATCTATAGAAGTGTGATTGTTAGTGAGCTCTTTTACTTTGGAGAGCTACCCAAAGGTGAAAGTATTCACAATGGATGAAGGCAGCCTCCATTAAAGTATCTGTGGATACAAGGAACTGAAGGTTTTTCAATTTTCTATTGACAACATCAGCAAAGGAGTTCAGGGTTAGTCTTTTGAACTTCTCAGCTGATAATGAATTTCTCTTGATGTTGGGAAAACATTGAGTCATTAGATTACTAACCTTTTCCATTTGTCAGCCTTACTCTCTCAGCTGTATGACAGACACTTTAAAAGGGCCAATGTTCCCTGAGAATTAAATCCTCCACAAAATCACACCACCCCAGAGCTTCTCCTACATCAACACTTTTACCTCTTAATTTAACAGCACAGTTTAAGTCCTTCCAGCTTGCATAAACTTGTTAATATATGTTTTTCTTTAAAGAGAGATGTAAGGAAGACAGACCAATAAGACTTGTTTCATTTATCTTTACTTATCTAGGTAAAATGCCTTGATTAATAGAAAACTTAAATACTTGTCTGTCCTTTCCAACTGGATAGGCTATATCAGTTGTTGGTGTATTCATAGTGGAGGTTCAGAACAGTGTTCTGGGAAAGTTACTTTAATTGTACTAATTGAATGGTGTCTAAATGGCAAGTCAGTTGCCATTAACATGTACAAAGCAATCCGAGCCAGTGAAAAAGCCCTTAAGACAGGCCACAATATCTCACTGAAATTAATGAGCTCATTTAAAATTTTATGTGCAAAACTATTCAAATGTTGAACTGCAGAATTAAAAAGGGGTAAGCCCTTTACCTTCCAAATTTAACTTAACTGAATTAACACCAGACACAACCACAAATGTTTTCAAGTAAAAGTAAAAGCTACAGTCCTTGTTTGTGTATTAAATAAATATGGACTATTTTCCCATTGGGAATGAAAGTGCAGAATACAAACCAAGCAGCCAGTATCTTTGCTTCCCTGGAAGCTCATAATCCCAGTGAAACAGGAAATCAAGCCCACCAGAATATTCATCAAGTCAATTTATATCATATATAAAGTATCCTAAAAATGTATGCAATGAGGGGGGCATTTTTAATCCTACACTACCTGCAGGAAGTTTGGGGCATGACAGAATATGCTAAATGCCATTCAAGAATCCTAGTAAAAATTCATTACAGCAAAGAAGGATATAAAATCACAACAAATCTTTCTTCTTTTGCAAAAGACACTGGCAGTAGCCATTACCAGTCAGATCTCATTAGTCTTGCTGCTCACAGAACTTGCATGAATGAGGCATGGAGAACTGCTTCCCAGTTCAGAATAGTTTTCAAACCTGCAAAAAATCACATTCATATCACTGAGGCACAAATACTTCTGTATTTCTTGAGATCTCCTTCATTTGTAAGGACACCAGCACTTTGTTCACTTCAGCACAGTAATCCTGCTGTCTTCATCAGACTGCACCAGCTGAAACAATATAATGGGAATGAAGCTCAGCTACTCAGCCTACTTCAATAAGAAAACTGACAAACTTAATAGAAGATGACACTAAAGAACTGACTTTTTTATAATGTAGCTTTTCTATCTGATATGGTATTTCAAAAGGTATCTGACAGACTTTAAAATAAAGTTCTCTAAAAACACAGGAAAAAAAGGTAACAGGATCCTACATCACTTATGTACTTTAGAAAATAGTACACTTTACAGTAGAATTCATAACACAGCAATAAACTCCAATAATGAATGATAGGACTGTAAACAAACTACAAAGTCCTAGATATAACTACTGAATAATGAGTACAAGATAAAGAATACTAAAGGAGCTTCAGAGGCTTTAAAACAGTCTCACTAAACTAACAGGCTATTTTACCACCAGTTCACAAAACTATAGGTTACATGGAATTTTTAATTCAGCCTTGAAATCTATTTTAATATTTTAAATCTTTAGTAATTGAAACAAATTTTAACAGTCTATGTAGAATTTAGTTTGGCAAGGACAATGACAAGACATCATAACACTATACCTCAAATCCACATAGTTATTAAATAACCTATTTTGCATTATATAAGGACGAACAGATGTTTCCAGATGCATGTTCCAAAGTTATATGTTGATTCTGCAAACTGCTTTTCTAGGACTAAACTGGAAGTAATTAAAGAATTTTTCTTAAAAATGTTTCAGTACTGTACTTAGCTCAGCCCCTAAGGCCATGTTACATCTCAAATGTAACTAATCCTATAAACTTGCAGTTCTGTTCCATGCTGCAGAATATCTGCACACAAATCTTGGAAGGTTCATCAGGAGGATTTTCAGTGCCAGGCTCAGGTAAGAAATCACCTCCTTACTTGAATGTTGCAACCCACTTGTGTAGCCAAAACACATCTAGAATACAAAACAGTGCACTTCTATGGTGTCCTCCAGAAGATGGCATTAGTGAGGAATGGCTTTTGTTTCTCTGCCTTGTTCAAAGCAAAATACTTCTGTTTATACAAGTTAGAAAGCTAATAAATGAAAAGAAATTAAATCTTAGGTTTAGCAATTCCACCTGCTTTGTCATAATTCCATTTTTTGGCTCACCTGCGGAAGCAGGGAGGTTTTGTTTATCAACTTTAATGAAATCTGAGGCAAGAGAGCCCAGCAAGGCCTTTAAAACTCCATGTTTATTACCAAATTACAGATACGGTAATTCCAAGAAAAATGAAACAACAACGGAATTTTCAGCACACTTGTCATGAAGTTTTCTTCTTTGATATTGCAGTTTGATCTTTCCCAGTAACGGTATTTAAAACTGCTAATTTACAGAAGTAAAAAAAATTATCGGATTAAGAAAACGTGGAAAAAGAAAAGATCCAGCAAGAAGGGAGGTACAGAGCAATGCCACTGGACATCAAGCATTTTCTTAACGATTTTAGTCAAAAGAAAGAACTCATGAATATTTTAATGAGATTGTGAAAGAAAACCTACCAAACAAGATAAAATCACACTTGGAAAACAGCCTTTCCAATGCAGTGACAGGTCCAGCCTCTCTGATCTGCAACTTCTGAGACTCATATTGCAATAAAGAGACTGCAGAATCCAGGCTTAGCGCCAACATAAACTGGACACAGTGTGTCAGCGGGATACTAAGATAATATGGAAAGTCTTGCCATGAAAATCTTACTTTATCAGGGTAGATGGAAACCATGCATCACTCCTCTCACAGATTAAGATTTCACAGAAATAAAAGAGAAAATGCTTGAGAAGAACATTAGATGATTTTCAAACACTGGATTTTTTCAATTCATATGTTTATCTTACCCCCTGGGACTGATGAAAAACTTAACTACATGTTCATAGTGCAAGGCTGAATTGTCATTAATGCTGCTATGGGTATAACAACCATAACTGGGAACACGACACTCCCCCTGTACAGGCTTGAGGTCAGTACAGTGTATTTCAGTGGGAACAGGAGGGAAATCACTGCAGCAGGCTGAGCTGCTGCCAGCCCGACTCCTCCCAACAATGCTCAGAGGGGCTGGGGAGGACAGACACGAACCGAGCCCAGAAGCCCCAGCTGGGCCATTTCCAACCGCGGCAGAAGTCTGAAATATCTCCCATCAAGTTAGTGCAAAAATTGGGCACTGTGTTCTCTTCCCTGGCTCACTGGGGAAGCATCAGGCACAACGGGCTGAAAATTCCAAAGTCTGCATTTATACACCAACAGTGGCCAAATTCTCAAAATGCCTGTGCACCTCCTCGTGCAACTGGCCACCACAGAAATCTAAATGCAGGCCTCACATTTAGATGCTCCAAATCCCCATCACTTTGCCATGGTGCCTGGGCACTGAAGGAGTACATTTGGAGCTTTAAGCTATAGCCAATACTTTTTCTACCATGTGACACTCAAAATGCACATAAACCATGTATTTTTCTAGTGAAGAAACATTTGTGATTAGCTTGGAAAAGTCAAATCTCAATATAAAAGAGTCATCCTCTCCTAGTGCAAACAGGTGTGGTTAAATAAGCACACTTAGTCACAGTGCACAGCATATTAATCAGGTATAAAGTGAGCACATTTCCAATCGAGTTATTTAATAATAACATAGGAATAAATCATCTCAATTCCCTCCACACTCAGTCTCACATTCTCAGTGGTTTTGAAACTATCAGTTGATAATTTTAATGGAAAAACTGAACACATTTATGATTGCAATTACAAGCTAAAAGCAATTCTCTCTGCCATGCTCTCCAGACCTGTTTGTGTTTCAGATTTACACACAAACGGTCTATGTCTCAGTGAAACACATGAAAGATTTGCTCAGTAAAGTCCATAAAATAAATGATTTTGTTTATTACTATCTAGTAAACTAAGTTTCACCTGTCCAAAGAACTGGAACCCAGGGTTCATCTCCTGTTAAACAGGCACTGTGACCCCAAGGACACCAGACCAGCTCTTGTCACCACAGGCTCTTTGAGCATTCCGACTGCATCACAGAGCGCAGTGGCCTGCAATAACAGCACACCATTTTCTGTAGTTCACAACTCGGACAACTAGTGTGCTATGGAAACCATCACAGTTTGATATTCTGACAACAGCAGAAGAAACCTTGACTTTTAACTTTTACTTTTGTGACCCTACACAGCGATGAAAGGTCTAATTTCTCATGAGGTAAGGAGTGGGGACTGTTGGAGGGTCAGCACCTAAAGGCAGGTGGAGAGACAGTTATTATTAACATTTATTTATATCTTTGTTTTTTCTCCTGAAGCCACCATCAGTACTGACAGTGCTATTTATAATAGCAATATTAGCTATCTACCAGATATTAAACTAGGTGTTTCATTTCCTACCCAATTTTTTATAGCTAATAAAAGAACATGCACCAGAAGGTAACAGTGTGACCACCTGTATCATCAGGACTCATCAGTACCACTTTCAACCTAAAAGACCCTTGAACCATTTAGACTCAAAAGACTGATTTTCACTCAATCATGCCATAAACACTTACATTACCTGATATTACAGAAATAGGGGGTTTTATACATTCAGCGACCTAAGCTGTTATAGTCTCATTGCTTCCCCTGTGTTAAACAATCATCAAGAGTTTTTGGATGTCAAATCTAATCTCTGGAGAATTGTTCAGTTCTTTTTAAAGTGTTTTTTGTCCCTCATTCACTCATCTCTTGTGATTCATGTCATGAATTCTGAGATTAACCTCCCAATTTATGGTAGATGTTTCGACCTCAGTATGTTTCTGAAATGTATGTATTATGTACGTACCTGAAGATTCTGCCACTTCCTTTCCTATCTGACAAAAAGTGCAGCAAGGTTCTTGTAGATTATCTCCAGGTGCCTCAGAGAGAACACCTATTCCTCCAGGTAAGCTCAACGTCCAATGTGGCCTCATGTGAGTGTTACCTGATTGACAAAGACAGACCCAAGTGCTTGTGCTCTGCAAACACCAGAAAGACATCAACCAACAGTCATCCTGGGAGTGGAATGGTTCTGTATTTCTCATTACTGGATGTTTGCCACTCTTTTCCCTGAAGGTATTAAGACAAAAAAACTAGCCAAGACAATCAGAAAACCTCCATGTAGTGCAGCATGCTAACTAGGCATTTTAAAAACTGTTTCAACCACCATGGAAACAACAACTGATTAAACACCAATCCATAAATATGTAATTTTTAACTATGTGACTACTACACTTTACTTAGAAGCAAGTGTAATTTTGATCACAGTTTTTTTTCATCCTGTAGACAGAAAGATTATTCTTTTCTACACCAACAGGCACTTATTTGCTACTACTGAAAATCTAGTATCATTTAATAAGCTTTAAGCAGTCAAGTTCTTACGTTGTGTAGCCTGTGGTTTTGTAGCAGTTAGCCTACTTTATAACTCAAATTTTTGAGATGAAAGAAATCAGAGTGCATTTTTTTCTGCCAGTTTGTAAATATACAGCATAGTATCATATTATCATAGATTCAGCAAAGCATTATCATTACACTCCAATGCTTAATGAATACCAAATTATTGTCAAGAGTTATTTTACATAAACCATATTAGGTGAAATCATTTACCAAAAAGCCTGTGAATTAGATCAGTACAAATATTTAGAAACAGTAATCAGTACAAGTATTTAGAAACTGTAACAATAGGGGGAAAAAGTCTATAGTCACTTCTATGCAATCATTTATCCAGAATGCATTAAATTTAGGCTACCCTAATTAATTTCTTTTAAGTAAGAAAACATTAAAGATAAGGTCATAATATTGACTGAGAGGCAGCAGCAACCTGGGAAAACTCTCCTGCAAATACATGGAATTTAAAAGGGATATATCCATCTAAAAAGTCCCTTGGGCCATGCAGTTTCCCACAGATTGATTTTCAGTCAATTACGGCTTAAATGTTGAGGTTTGGTTGATATATTATAAATATCCCAGTATGCAAGAAATTGCTTCAAGGCTCCTTTTATATATTGACAGCACTTTGTTTTTCTCATGTGCATTTTACTGTCAATTTCGTTTTGCTAAAATAATTCTGAAGGAATATTAAAAAAATTCCTCCAATTCAGTTGTCCATGTGCAAACACTCAGATCTAATGAAGAAAAACAATGACTTCCACTGTCTGCTCATCGTGTGTCTCTTTAGTAAGTACAACAACAGGATTTTCTGGATTGAAACACAAACAAAATACACTGCAATTAACGTAAGAACTGACTCAAGGTCAGGCTCATTATCTGTTTCCTAATTAAGTTTGAATGTGAGTGTTCAGTAAAACATTTGACGCCTTTTACTTAAAGCCACAGGAGATGATGTATTCATGCCCAGGAATCTGGTTGAGACTGAAAGGGACCTCTGGGGTCCATCTGGTCAGAGGCCCCTGCTCAAGGAGGGTCACCCAGAGCTGGATGCCCAGGATCATGTCCTGATGGCTTCTGAATATCTCCAAGATAGAGCCCTCCACCTGCCTGGGCAACCTGTGCCAGTGTTTGCTCACAGTCACAGTGAAAAGGTGTTTCCTGATGTCCAGAAGGATCCTCTTGTGCTTCAGTGCATGCCTACTGCTTCTCATCTTGTCACTGGGTACCACTGGAAGGAGTCTGGCTCCATCTACTTTGCCCCCTCCCTGTGGGTGTTTATACAAATAAGATCTCTCTGAGCTTTCTCTGCTCCAGGCTGAACAGTCCTAGCTCTCTCCATGTCTCTCTTGCACCAGGGAGCCCAGCACTGGTCACAGCGCTCCAGGTGTGGCTTCAGAGGGGAGGAATCACCTCCCTTGACCTGCTATGACACTCATAATGCAGCCCAGGAAACATGTGATGCTCAGAAAATAAAGATTAATTTTTTTGAAGTGTTTGGATAGTTATTTTTTCCTTCAAGTCTCAAAACTAAAGCAGTCTTACAACTTCCTCGGGTCTTTCCCTAAGTCAGAGAGCTCATTCCCTACTTTCACATTGTTCTTCTGGTCTGGAAGGCATTAGAGCAGATCTTGCTGCTAAAGTACCATTTAGAATGTTATATAGTAGTCACTGGGATTAGGAAGAGCTTAATGCAAGCACTGCATTTCCCAAGGAAACAGACCAGGCAGTATCAATTCTTCTTACATGTATTTTCAATTAAAACCTAATCAGTTTTAAGTCAAAGTTGGCAACATAAAGAGTACAATACGCATTAACATTTTTTTTTTTCCAGTGAAAAGACTGAGGATTCTATTTCTTCATGATTTGACTGACAGACGATAGCTTTTTCTATTTCTGTTATGAATATAAACAATCTTCAAACCGGAATAAAAAAGCTTTAAAAATCAGCTGTTTTCCAAGCTCAACTGTGCAGTGAAAAAGCTGCTGTCAGCTATCTGCCTTGATCAAACATGACTTTGAGTGTTCTTAGAAGACAGTATGTAAGGAGGATAGAGAAAAAAGAAACAGAAGACATCACAACATAGTAAGAAGAACCTTTAGAAGACAGAGATGATAACAGGAAAGGAAAAAGGAAGGAGAAAAAAAATCTTATTCTTAGCCTTATATACTAACAGACATTTTTTCCTTTGACTTTCTTACTTTCATCTTTTTACGGGGTTTTCTCACAGATTTTCCACTACTCACTTCTGAATAACTTCAGGCCTTCATTTCATTTTCCCACACATCTAATTCTCTTCTTTTGTTTTTCGTTTCCTGTTACCTTTTTACCCTTTCACCCCTTTTACTCTTTCTCTGCCTCTCTGTATTCTATTTTCTTCTCTTGAAAAGAGAAGATTGATTTCCACATTCAAATTCACCACAACCTAGATTTCATGGCACCAAACACCCTTATCATAATTAATTTAAACACACTCATCTGCACAAAGAGACCCTGCAATTACCTTTGGTCAGCAACTGGTAACATTCCTCTTCAACTAGATCAGCTTAAACAAAATATTACAGTTCTACAATCCAACATGCACCATATACAATTCTAGAAAAAAAAAAAACCTGGGCAGAATGATTTATAGCCTTATTCTGCAACCCTGGATTCAGGGACCATGCTTTCATACCTACTGATGAAGTGATTTTTTTTTTAAATAAACTATGTTACTGATTTCAGTTTGGACTGCAGGGTTGAGACCATCTTTTGTATATGTGCATCGGGGAGGAGGAATACAGTTCTCTCCTACAGATGAAATTAAACCATCTGACAACCAAAAAAAAATTAGCCATTCCACAGAAAAGAAACAGTCTCTCCTAACCCTCATACTTATTTAAAGAAACCATAAGAAAAGGTATAGGATTTGTATTAGTAAACATAATTTTCTATTGTGGATAAACATGAAAAATATTCAAGATAGTCATGTTTCATAAAAGCATGATGGAGTTAAGAAGATAAAACCATAAAAATTCAAGCTCATTGCAAAGCCTTATGACCACGGATTTGAAGCTCACTTACACATTTCTCTGATTTATTGAGTGTTATTATGATGCCAAATTGGCAAAAGGACACGAATACACCATTAGTTAAACTCAGTACTTTTTGTAGTCTTATTTAATTACAATGCTTTAATGCAGAACTCAAAACAAAATCATAGGAGTTGTCTTCAAAAGCCCAGGAATAACTGGGCTGACCCACTGTGCAATGCAGTGAACCCCAAACCCTAAGTGCCTTTTCTAAATTCATCTCTCCACTGTGCAATAGCTGGAGCCATACACAGTTCCCAGCCTCAGGCAGCTGCACTGTGCTTCACACGAGGAGGCAGGTGTAGCAGCAGCAAGCTCTGAAATATAACAGTCCTCTCATCTACATCAGACAGTAATTTTTTTGTGAGAAAGGTAAATTAATGAGGGGGAAATCCTCTTTAATCGCAGTCAACAGGACATCACTAAGAAATCAAAGGAATGCAAAGCAACAGTATTAGCTGGAATTTAGAGTTTTAAATTTTTTATCAAACTGAAAATATTTTTTCATTCATTAAGTGTCTAAAAAGGAAAAAAGTCTCTCGGTAGTGTGGATGACAACCGGAAAAATACTTTCAAGGCAAACCATTTGGGGGCGGATAAGGGAAACACAATTGCAATCATCCATTCACTGCTGAAGCAAGAACCAAAGCTGAAGGCTTTGGACAAGTAGAGAAAGATGAAAGAACCCACAGTGAATACCCAAATTTTTTGGAGAGGAGTATGGCGTATTTCAGGCACTTGACATGTTCTGTAAACACGTACTCTTCACTGGTACATCATGCCCTATGTCTGAAAATTCTTTCTTCACGCAGCAATGGGGTGGTGTCTTGGTCTGTTTTAAGAATGAAACAGCACCTTACCTACAGGTAAAGAAAATCTGTAAAGGAAAAGTTTGTAAAGAAAGTTTTGGACAAATCCATTAATATAATAAAGACAACATGAACCTCAGCAAGAGCAACACAAGACAAGAGCAAAGAAACCCACAGCTGCATTACAGTAAGGAAAACCAGTTAATTACTACAACTTCTTCTGGTTTTACTTTAGTGTTTTGGTCAGATGCTTTTTACTTTTTTAGTTTATTATAATAGAACCTACTGAGACTTAAGAGATTGAGAAAGCACTAGATCATCTCCCTAACGTAGAACTCTGCAGCACACTAACACAGTTTAATGAATCTCTCAGAGCATAGCATTTCACATTCCAAACCAGACCCAGCCTAACTAGTAACTCTAAAATGCTTTCATTTCAGAGCTTTCAATTTCAAGGACTGACGTTCTGAAAGTTTTGGGTTGGTTTGGGGTTTATTTTTCCTTTTGTTTTGGGTTTGTTTTTTCAAAGCAAGTGGCAGAATCATATTAAGGTAATTTCATTTGTTGGAGTCAAAACGCGGTCAGGTATTGTGAGGGCTAGTCAAGGCCAGCACAAGTATTTGGCTCATGTGTGACTGGCAGCCACACACTTCAGTATTGCTTCTTTCTATCTCATCTTCTCTGTTCAGCAACAAAAATGGTAGACAAAGCTCCTTCTAGGAGCTTGGTAGAAAACCAAAGTTTTCTCTAGTCTAATAAATTGTGGGATTTGGCCTCGTATCGATTCAATTATAGAAGGTATTTGATTTGCCCCATTTCACGTTGCCCTCATTCATCACATACTATTTCAGACTCCATAGTATATAGAAGGCTGATCAATTTAACAGCCACTTACTAAAACCCACTAAACTAATGTAGGAAAAAGTCAATAAATGCAATATTATTATTGGTTTTACTGTGTTTTGTAGTCCATTCAGCTAGTTTTATTGAATGGTTGGGAAACGGGCATCTTCTTGTCTCTGATAGCTAATTTAGAATGAAATAACGTAACTGCACATTTCAGGACATCAAGAACCGTACACAGTGCCGCCTCTCGTATGTGAAGAAATATTGCCAGACATGCAGTGAAAAAGAAATAGAGTTTTAAAAATAACTTAGTTGGGAAAACGACAAGTAAATCATAATCAGCTCAAATTTTTCAGCTACTCTATATTTGTTTGACAAAGCTTTGCCATACACTTAATATAAAAGATAGAATTCAGCTACAGAGTGTAGTATGGGGTTTGTTCTTTTACAAAATAATAATTATTATACCAAAGAGGATTTTGCTAAACGAATATTGACTTTCTACATGTATCATTAATAACTTCTTACTTCTCTTTTTTAAGTCCAGTTGTAATTCTTTCAGTACTCATGCAACAGTCTGGTATCTTCCAAGAGTGCAGCCAGTAAAACCACAGCACAGATTATAATGGTAGACAACAGATTTTACAAGAGTCCTTATCCTCAAATACTGAAAGGTACTTTAGGGAGCAGTGGAATCCAGGTGCCTACTTTCCCAGGTGAATGTCCAAATAACCAGGCTGTAAAGACATCCTCTTTCTTCATCTCAGTTTGTATCTGTGCCATACAAAGCAGAACCTCCCCAAGGAAACAGCTTGGGAGGCCACTGAGCTGAAGGCTCACCCAGCAGCAGGATGGGGTATCCCCGACTGTGTGACATGGGGATGCAGGGTCACTTTCATCCTCCAGCTGGCTTAGCTGGAGAGCTTCGTAGTTGCCTGAAGACTCAGATGCTCCACAGTCAAATGCTAAATGACGTGGCCTTGGATCCTCTCAAGCAGACACAGAAGAGTGGACAATCACCCTCTGCACCCTGCCCAGTGCTCCAACTGCCAGCCTCTGGGAAACACACCTCACCTTTCCAACAACTTCACTACCCTTTAACTTCTATTTCATAGCACACAAATCATTTCGTATCTGAAATGCCTACTGAATCTGACCATACTTCACAAATCAGAGAGGGCCTAGCCTCTTTTCTAGGAATTTTATTATTCTCTCAAAAATCTACATGGCCGTTAAATAACAAGCATTAGACCTCAAGCAAATATATATGATCTCTCCTGGAGATCTCCTCAGTTCCCTCAACTATTTTAGTAGCCCTGCATCTGGTGCATTCTGGTCCAGCAACAAAACACACAGCTGAAAAACACTTTATTTCTCTTCATTTAAATACTAAATAAGCACCAACTCATAGCAAACTTTTAAAGAAATCTTCAGGCAGAAATAAATACTCATGGCTAAGTTTCAGTTGGAAAGAGAGGACAAACAACAGAAAAGTTAAGAGACTGGCAGCTGAGAATCCATTTCTTAGCACTGTTAAGAAAATTGGTTGCCACTCTTTGCCTGTAAGGTGTTACTTGGAAGTAAAATCACCCAAGGTGAGCTTATCTCAAACAAGCCTGGGCATGAGGAGAACTCTAGATGTTCTCTAAGTCATATCTTAAAAACAGGCATTACAGTCTATTCCCATTTCTGTTTAGGATGCAAGGAAAATTTGAAAGAACAGGTGTCAAGACTGATACCCATTTCTGAAAGATCAGAAGCTGCAGGAGGTGACACATGGCCTATCTGCACATGGTCAGCACACAATATAAGGCAGGACAGACCACATTCCATAGTTTGAATGCATTTATTGGCTGGGCTTTTTCAGAGCTTTTTAGAATGTCTCTGACAACTGTCCCTTTCTGCCTTTTTAAAGTTTCCCCCCACAGCATGTCAAATGTTAGCTTTAGATCAATAGTGCCCTCAACACACACGCAGCTACTGTGTAGTTCAATGGAGAGTTCATGTCGAAGCAAGACTTGTCTACCATAATTATTCTGTGTAACACAAGAGATACAAAGCTTTGCTTTCTGTCATTTCTCTTTTTATCTGTCACATAGTGCTATCTCATCCTCAGAAATCAGCATGGTTTTAGTAACTAAAGGTACAAACAAGGACTTGTTTCAAAGGCACACCACTCAACTGAACAGAAAAGAATTGATTAATCTGTTGAAAAATGACAAGGGAAAATGAAAACAAAATTGCAAAATTTCTTCTGTTACTAGACTATTTTCCACATAAATTAAAAAATATGGATCACATTATCATCAGTTTATGCAGCGACAGTCTAGTTTGTGATGAAAAAGCTAAGGAGATCAGAAAACGTGTAACTGCAATCCCTTATACAGTATTTGCTTTGCAGAAAATGTACTTATGAAATATACATGTGATGAGATATGATTAGGATGCAGTTCTTCATTTTGATTAAAATGCTGCTTCCTTAATGTTTACTGAGCTTCAAAAAACAGCCTGATTTATATGCTTATATAGTATTTTCTTTTTTTTTTTTTTAAATCAGGACTAAATATAACTTCACTGCTATGTATGCAAAAATGAATGCAAATATAAAACTTTCTTCAGCTTACAATTATTAACCTGAGACATAAACTAGAAAACTATTAACGCAAAGCTCAGAATGATGACTACTTCTAATAACAGTAACTCCAGAAGCCTGAAATGAGGTCTGAGATCCACTGCAGTGAGCACTGAACAAAAAAATCATGAGAGACATGCCACTTCCCCAGAGAGCACAAAGCCAACTAGGCCAGATGAAGAATGAGAGAAACTAAGGCATGGAGCACCATTAAGATCATTTCTGAAGAGCTCCACTTGTCTGTCAGCAGAAAAGCATTTTTTCCTCTTATATTTAATTATTTGCGAGATTTGTTTAGCACTTTTTGCTCATTTAACCCCTAGGCTGTGGACAGTTTTCACTATAGTATTTTAAATGTATATTCAAAATGTGTATATTGTTCTTTATCATCAATGATTCTCAGTCCTGAGCAGTCCCCAGCTATATGCTGTGCCACGCTATTTCAATTCTCATCCCAAGTGAGTGCAGCTCCGTCAATCAATAATACTTTGATTCTGTACTGTGGGAACAGGACTTGACTTTTCTGGCAGTGCTAGGGGTAGTCGGTATTATTTTAAATCATTTAGAACTACATGCACAGATGCTGCCAGATGCATTGTTCCTGGAAAAATAGGTTAATGTCAGATCCACTGGCTGGATTTAGAGTCTTAATTTTAGGTTCTCTCACCACATTCTTACAAAGTAATTCTGTGGGTGTGTGGCAGGCTGGGAGGAAAGGCAAGGCTATGGAAGATGGGGAGTCAAACGTCAAAGCAGGCAGAATATCCTTGAGCTATATCTACAGCTCTATCTGGCCATTAGCAGGCTGGGCCTGAAAGAGCAGCCCCACTGTCATGTCAAAAAAATAGCCTCTTTACAAAACATACCAAAGACATTGCTTTTATTTTACTACTAACTTCACTGATTGACAATAATCACACATATCTAATTCTTGCTTTAATGCTAAGGATCAGGTCTAGTTCTATGTGATATTTGGCACACAGAGAACAAATGTTAATTTCTCCTGTATTTACAGATCTGCATGGATCAGGCAGAAGGAAAAAGCTGACCAGAGATCTCTGGTCGCCAGCTCCAGAACAATTCCAAGGGAATAGCACTGTTGATAAATCCCCTCATAGCCCTTCGCCCAAAGGCTTTCAGGGGGGGGTTAGAGGTCAAAGACTAGAAAGGAGACTTTGGAGTCCAAGTTGTCTTTTTAAGGCTTTTCTCTTACTGCCATCTCAGCCCTGGATCTGTGGGTGCCACACAGTTCCCTTTGCTACACCAGAAATGGCAGTACACCCCTTCCTTCTGGCCAGAGCTTATACAAAGATACAGAGCTGAAGTGTTTTAAGATGATTCATTTAAAAAGTGAAGGAAATTGTTAGCTTTAAAGTATGAAAAGATGATCTATGTGATGAGAAAGGTAACTAACGATAACTTTTTCAGTTAGCAGAAAAAAATACGACCTGGAAATACAGCTGAAGAGCATCCTTGCAAGGAGTGAATCTTGTGATGTACACTTACCCCATTGCAGAGAGGGCTGTGTGTCTCCCCACAGATCCTGAAAGAGGAGCTGATGTGCTGTTACAGGAATACACACTCCCATCTTTGCTGAGAGCTGTATCAAGGGTGTTGCATCTTATGGATTCTGCAAATATAAAAGAAAAGGCCCCCTTATACAATCTATGACTGATGTTCAAGCTAAATATTTTAAACCAGTCAAGGCAGACATAACTTCAAAGGGTAATTTGTACAACACTTGATATACCTGGCTCAGCTCTGCTTCGTACCAAGAATATGAACAGCACATGGCAGCAGCATCCAGAAAACTCCAAATTCAATTTCCTTCTAAAAAAACCCCTCTCCTCTGATGTGAAACTAGTGCATCAAGACCAAAGACAGAAATGTAAAAAATACCTCAGAATGTACCAAATTACATTCAGAAAAAAATTAAGTAGATGACTTAGCAAAATACTGCTCCCTTTCCACGAAAACTTCATTCCATGCCAAAAGCTTAGTTATGATTAGAGATTTTTAAAAAGCATTTCAATAGGTTGTACGTACTAGGTAAGACCTACTCAGCTGAATGATGTAACACACCAAAATAACAAACTGATCAATAAATCTTTTTAACCATAACTAGTAAAAAGCTCCTTTAGGATTTAGTCATAACTGCATCATTAGCTTAATGCAATGTTTTTAGGGAGCCTAAGTCATGTATAAAGCCAATGAGTTCTGCTGCATTCTGCTGGGTAAAGTGAAAGTAAACATAGAACCATAGAACTGCCTAGGTTGGAAGGGGCCTTTCAGACCACCTAGTCCAACCATCGACCTAACACTGACAAAAAACATATATCTAAGCACCATGTATACCCATATTTTAAATACCGCCAGGGATGTTGACTCAATATCAGCCTAAGATACAAAATCAGAGTTGTGCCTCTTGGATCCACACAAGCCCAGCTGTAACAGAGCAGCTGAACGCTACCAGCGTGGCACCCGGAGGGAGCCAGGGTTTTTTAAAAGCTAAGGAAATTAGATACATAAATCTCAAAAAATGCTTTAGAAAAAATTATTTTCCAGCTCAAATGTAAGGGAGACCCACCAGGCTAGAGACAGTGGTTTTGCCTGTACAGCACTTCAAGGGGGTCTCTAGGGCACCTGTATGAACAGCACGTGCTCTCTCCCCTCCACATCACAACTGTGTGTGCTGCCGGCCTGTGCGTGCACCTCCTGCACACCAGGCCAGGAGGTGCCCAGGAGGCCTCTGTGCCCTGGAGGGTGCCCATGGTCACACTCATTTCCACAAGCATTGCAACCCTCCAGACAGGGTCCCACAGGTAACCTGAGGGCTGCTAGGGGGTTGGAAGGGACCTCTGGAGATCATCAAGTCCAACCCTAGAGCACGTTGCACAGGAACGTGTCCAGGCGGGTTTTGAATGTCTCCAGAGGAGGAGATTCCACCACCTCTCTGGGCAGCCTGTTCCAGTGCTCTGCCACTCTCACAGTAAAGAAGTTCCTTCTCATGTTTAGGTGGAACTTCTTATACTCAAGTTTGTGCCCATTTCCTCTTGTCCTGTCACTGGGCACCACTGAGAAAAGACCAGCCCCGTCGTGATTCTATGATTAGCAGACAGCATGCACCCTGTGTGTCTGGGATTCCCATTTGGGGGAGACACAATATATCCCGGGAAATCACAAAGCACAGCATGCTTTGATTTTAGTGTGTTCCTCCCCTTCTTTCTTGGAAAGATTACACAGGCTTCATCACTTCTTGAAAATCCCTGGAAAAACTGTGGCTATTACATGGTCCTTCATTCACAGCGTGAGTTAGATATCACCATTTTCGGTATTCTGTCAAAAGCCTAGAATTCCTGAAGTTGTTAATATCTGCAAAAAAAAATGCATAGTCTAGAGAAAATTAAAACTTATTTTGTGCAAGCCGCATTTCAAGGCAAAATGGGCCTTTCCTTCTCATAAGTGACATACAAACAAGCCTTAGAAGACAGATCTAATTTTTTTCCTGGGAAAAGGGGGAATGATTATGTTTTACTGGCAGTTTTACCAGTCCTTTTATTACAGATTTTGTATTATTCACTCCTATGACTGCACTCAACCAGGTAACTGACAAACATTCAGTCAGCACAGTGTTCTTAAATGGAGCTGCCTTCTGAATCAGCTTCTGTTATTAATGTATCATGTATCAACACCTCTCAAAGACCAGCCACAAGCCTTTACAATAGTGAAGGTAAGACTTTTCTTAGAGTTCATAATGGTCTACTCTCTATCATCATTATTTAGAGGAGACAGTATTCGAGTTCATATTTGGCACTGTCCAGCTTCTCTTCGAACCTTTATTTTAATTGAAAGAGAATAAAAATTTTAAGGCTACAGTTTGGTATTGCTTACTGAGTATCTCTAGCCTTCAGCAATGTTTCCTTGTTCAGTGAACACAAGTCTTTTTTAAAAAGATCTAAGAGAAATTATTATGTAATCCTTTTCTATAAGAAAATGCCTGCCAGTCTCGGGATCCATCCCCAAAACCCTTTTCCTCAATCAATTACTTTTCATACAGGTGTAAACAGGGTGAACTAGAGGAAGGCCTTGTCCAGTCAGGTTTGGAGAAACTTGTCCCCATTGCCTCTTATCCTTCTGCTGGACACCACTGAGGGGGGCCAGGGTCCTTCTTTGCTCCCTCCCATCAAGAATTCATACCCATTGATAAGACCACCCCAAGCCATTCTTACACTGAATAGTGCCTCCTCAAAGCCCTTCTGTCTTTAGCTTTTCCTAATCTTTCTGTTATTTTTCACTAGAGAATGCCAATAAAATCACTGCACTCATCTGCCTGTAGCTTGGAGGCAGTACTGTGTGCCTGTGTTTGGAGCTGAGGCACTGCTTTTCCAGCTACCTGGTAACATTAAAAGTTCCTTCTAACTTTCTTAAATTAAGTCCAAAGTCAGTTATTTTAGTCTTTAAGAATATTATAAGAACTCTGCTTTACTGCTAACTTCTTGATCATGCAGACTCAATGCAGCAAAGCTCTGCTGATGATTACTTTAAATTTTGCTTCCACTGGGACTGGGTTTTCAATGTATCTCTCTAATTGTGCATATGAAGTAAAATGACTGCTGTTTCTACATTATTAAAACAGATTAGTGCAGTAATTTTTAAGGCACAAGCAATGAAAAGATCAACATGTTCCTTTAAGAATCCGTGGTGGCTGGCACTTCCATTTTGCCTACTGATAAGAGAATTCGTGACAGTAACTGCATGTTTTCATTTCACCAGTCTTCAGTGAAATATTTATGAGCTTTTTTTTATTCCCCTCAGATTCTCAGAGTTGTTACACACTTTATCTACTGCTAGATTTGTATGAGGAAGACAGCAAAGGTCACCATGACAATGGTAACTGCAAACTGTTTAATCACAGAATGTATTTAGCATCGAGCATTGTCAAGTTCACTGACAGATGCAGCATGAATCCTAAATGTCTGTCTCTAATTTTAAAAAATTGTGACCGTAAATAGAAATAATTTCTAAAATGTGGATTGTAATTAAAAAATCCTCCAGACCTCACTACTACCTAAATCATACTTGATCTTCCATGAACTGCTTTAAAATATTTGTACACAAACATGAAGCGGCTCCGTATGTCCTAAAAATACCCCAACAAACATACGCACATAAACTATATAGTTATACACTCACAAACATATGCTGTGGGGCACTGTCAGCCACATCTTCTTGTGTTTGTAGACTTCTGCTCCATGTGATACATGGGTAACCATAAATAATCGTATGGGCATTAAAGCTTTTCAGTCAGAAAGTTAGTTGCTTCCTATTCAGCAGGTAAAAATACATTTGTGTACTAAGTACTCCTAATATCAACGCTAGCTCAGCCTGATGTACCACTTACACCACAGTTCAGCACAGGAACATAATGCACGTGGGTAGATACAGCCCAGTTTAAATGATAACAGCACATATATCAGCATATGCAACTTAGTGCTAGCAAAGGGATAAAGGACCTCAGCTCACCTCTTCCACTAAACTCATCCCTCATTTAAGCCACAGATGATCTGGGGTACCAGCTGCCACACCACAGTCAAACGAAGACATGCAGTTCCTGGTTTATTCTTGAGCTCTTCACAAACCATTATGTAAGTGTTGAAAACTTAAAACAAGGTGCCAAGTTATTTCATGTGCAAAGAGAAATCTGAAGAGAGAACTGCAACATCAAAAAGGCTAATACTGAAGTACCCAAAGGTCTGTTGCCTGTTTAAAACACAGCATGCAACCCAATAACCCTCCATCGCTTTTCTCATGCAGTCATGGTTATTCCCTCACCCAGGAGCTTCACAGCTGGATCCAAGCACCCCAGACTCATACATGTGTCAGTTGAGGGGTATGGTACGAGATTGCTCCCATTCACCCTGATGGGAAAGGTTCAGAAGTGAACTGGGAATCGTAGATAAGGTCTGACATGGGATATACTTGGTGTATGGTTCTCTCGCTCCCTGCAGAGAGATCATCAACTGACAGAAAATCCACAATGAGAAGATGCTTTGTATCAAAAGCAGTTCCACGCCTTTAATTTCAATATTAACTCAAATTGTTGTCACTCAGCATTGGGAATGTAGTTTCTTTTTTTTTTCAATTTATTTTAAAACAGAGATCATGCGTTGGTAGATGGATTTTCCCAAATTCTCCTAGTCCATCTGAAAATAACATCTTTACTTTAAGCTCAATAAAACAGAGCCTTGGCTTATAGTGTTTTGCAAAGCATTGAGGGATTGAAGCCAAATTTGCTGCTGGGAATTTAATTTGCAGGAAAAAGCATCAAAGAATAAATCAAGAGTCCTTCTTATGGGATAGCTGCAGTACAAAACATATTACTTCTGTCCTGGAGGTAAAAACACTCCTTTAACATAAAGACAATCGCTTGTCTTATATTCATCTCCCTGTGAAGTGCCAATAACCACAAAACAATAATGAATATCAACTTCCTTCATGCCACATGAATATATCTGTCAATATGAGTGTCTTGTGATGCCTCTAATGAATGATGATGACATTTTGCATGTCATTTATCTTAAGAAAATTAACATGTAATGTTAGCCTGTAATGTTAACATATAGCATAGCATGGCATGGCATTGACATCCTCACCAAAATGTAAATCCCATCTGTTAAAATATAAATGCAAGAGGCAGATATGTTGAATTTGGGCTGCAGGAGAGGAGAGGAGAGGAGAGGAGAGGAGAGGAGATCCATAAATTATAATGATCTTGGACATCTGACTGAACGCAGACCAAGCTTTTCCAAAGCAACTGATACTTAAGCAAATATTAAAGCACAAGCTTTGTTCCAATGTCCAACATGATCCTTGGGGATGCATGGAGCTCATGACTATGCCAATGCAAACACAATTAACAGTAATTCATGAGTGGAAAAGCATATGAGTTGGCTCTTAGAGTGTTTGCAAGTGAATATGACCAGGTGGCTGTTTCAACAATTTGCTGTTTTAATCTGAGTAGCAAATGTTATGAAAAAACCAGACATTTACAGTTGATGTTTAAACCTGTGTCGGCCTGCAGGTACGACACTAAACAGTCAAAAAGATATTTCCTTCTCTGTCTGTAGCTCTCCCTGCCCCAATAATGCACTGTGCAGCTCCAGACAGTTGTGACACCTGATTAGTGATTATGGTGGCAAGTCAGCTCATAGCCACAGATCGTCTGTGTGTGTGCATATATTCACACTCACATTGTGTGAAACTACAAATTCATGCCAGCACAACATTATTTTCTGTGTAACTTTCAGCAACAAATAACGTCATCTCTCTCATTTACACATCTGTCTAAAACTGCATGTGTAGTTTGTGGCTCAGGGCCTCCAAGTTCACTTCAGGTAGGGGTAACAATTGTTGGAAGACAAGGCCAAGAAAACTTGCCAAGAAATCTTTATATTCCCAAATGAAAATGAACTCTATAAATAAAACCAAAGTGAAGCTCGTCACAGTCTCTGGGCACACAAGGGCTGTCTCCAGCCCAGCTGTGAGACGCTGGTTTAAGCTACAGCACAAAGGCAGCAGTGCCAGACCCGCCGGTGGCACAGCAGGGGCATCAGGCAAAGCCGCTGCTCCGTGTTACACTGCCCTTTATGCCACAATCATTAATGAAAGCAGCCTATATGCTAAACATTTCAGCTATACCTTTAAATTTTGGCAGGAATACAGATGAGGACAGTGAGTTCTCAGCATAATTAGCTCGGCAAAGTCCCAAAGCTCCTTTGTTAGTCATACATCGAGGATGATAATGTGGTCTGAACGCCTGTCAGGGTACACAGACTCATCTCTGGCAAAACACAATCTCAATCTTTGTTTTCCCTTCTAAACTTGCAATGTTTTCCATTCACTATGGAGGATACTTCTTCCCCCAAACCAGAGCAAAGATACACATTACCAATTTTACCACACAGCATTTACAAACATTACTCTTGCAGAACCTCATTCTTTGTTTCAATAATCGTAATTAAATAACCCAAGCAGTGAGCTAGCATGCAAATGGAGGAGCTGACAGGTATGAGGAAGGAGGAAAGGGGAAAAAATTATTGACAGTTGTGAGACTTGTCTGCTCCAGCACGCCATTATGTATTCCAGCCTCAGTACACAGTGAAGACCCATGGATAAGGTTATGTATGAAGGTAATTGTGCTGTATAAACTGAATTTCCATTGACAATTTATTATTATTTCCAGTAACAATGCACTTCACCAGCAGGGAATCTATCCATTATGAATTTATCAAATAAACTGCTTTATCAAAGGAATTCATGCTTTTGCTTAGGGAACTATTAATTATATTCATACTCCTCATAAAATACTCCTTCTACAGAAATAGTGGGACCAGAAGAAGTCTTTTGTGATTCATATGCAGATCTTCACTATGAAACAAAAATGACAATTGATTCATTTCCATTACCATCACCCTGCATTTTTTGTGCCAGGGAAGTCAAATTGACATAAATATTCTGACATAAAATCACAAAGTAATCATACATTTAATCTCACTTAAATATGCACAGACTAATAAAACAGTAGTAAGAACATGGTACCGAAGAGTGTTTTTTAAAATCTGTTTGTAATGCTGATTTCTGTAACTTCTGAGTTACACAAAAATGTGGCATTAAAGAAAAAAAACATTCAAAGCTAGACCTAGAGCTGATTACACTGGAGTCACTATGACACATCATTGCCATGCATAACAAGCAATATTACTTGGTTAGTAATCAGCAGTAGGCAATATAATTTGATACACAATATTGTCATAGTTGCTATACTGATTTTAGCAAAGATTCAATCAATGTGGAATGTTAACTGCACATCAGAGAAGTTCTATTTTGTAAAGCTTTGGCTAAACAGAGATGGGCCTCAACAAGAACTCAAAGTGTCTTGGAAGGAATGAAAGGGTCTTACTGCTATGGCATTAGGATTATGTGCAAATGACATAGGACAGACAAGAGGAGGAGTGCCCTGTGTATCAGGCCTGAAAGAGGCATCTTCCATCCTTAATCTTAAAAACACTGTCATTTTCACATAAGTTACTGAAAGAGTTTACTTCTTCTAACCGATAGGAAAAGAAGGTATGGCTGAACAAGTCCATCAGAGGCAGCAGCAAGTAATTAGTGCTCATTATTTGTAAATATGTCTAAATTTCTATTGAACTATCATATGATTGATACTGGCAGTGATAGAGCAAATCATCCGTGCCTTAGTATGCTACAATATTCTTAAAGTTGATGGCACAAGTTCTGGACAAATACCCCAGAATTAGATTGTAGGAGATCACAGCCTACTATCCAAATCAATCTCCAACACTGCATTACTACATTTCATACCTGTTCTACCATTGTTCTGTCCCTATATTCAACCTCACTGAAAGCATTTACTTAGTTATCTTCAGCATCTACTGGGGCCATGGCCTCATTTCTTCCATTATGCTCTTCTCATTTACATGACTACAGATTCTCATAGTAGTTGTTTTAATTTCCTTTGCCAGATCAAACTCAGTTTGGCTTTTGTAATCATCTTTTATCCCTAAACTTCCTGAACTCCAAGATCTAGTACTTTCTTGCAATTAATCCCTTTTTCCATGCCTCGTAAACTCTTTGTTTACTCCTACCTTTCATCTTGAAATTACTCTGCTTGACAGAAGTCACTGTCCATGAGTTGTTTGAAGCCTATTCAACGTTTAAGAACATGAGGTGATGCAGTAGAGCCCCTGTGAAGGAACATAAATCCATCTTTATGCTGAAAGTATCAGCATTCACACAGGGGAAAAGCACTTAGGAAAATTTGCCTTTAAGCACAAAAAGATAATGAATGATAATAGCCTTCTCATTCCCTTGGATCAAGTATCATGCTGTCCAGAATTTCTGCCAAAAGTAAATGCATTTACTCTGTACTTTTTATGTACTCACATTTTTAAGGATCCAATTATTTTTCTTGGAGTGTGTTGCCTGTACCTGAATATCAAATATACAGCAAGTTCAAAACATAGTGGCAAGGGCTGCTGTATCAGGCACAGAACTACTTTCTGTCTCATTTTCTTATATTAAAAAAGAAGCCAATTATCCTGCAACAAGGATGAGACCTGGGTTCCAAAGAAAAAAAGAAATGTCTCATTTATTAATTTACAACAACCTCTTCAGAGACCTTGGGCATTTGCACGTCTAGTATCATTTCCCACTAGTCTCTGAAACTTATAGTCATCTGTGGAATGAACAGTGTTCACCACCACCCAGGGATTTATTGAATCCCTTCTGAATATTCATGTCTTTTATCTCCACCTGTGGCAAGACATAGGGAGTCTTCATTGAAATGGACACCTTAACTTCCCTTTGAGTGTCAGTGTTAGGATACAGGGATTCTGTAAACATCTTGAAACCGCTACATCCCCAAACACACCTTGACCGGCCCATTCATCCTGTGGAGTCTGCACACACATCCCCTTTGGGTGTTCATTCACCGGAGCAAGACAGAGTGGTAGAAACTGTCTGATGGAGGCCAGATGACAGGCAATAGAAAATCTGTGATGACTGTCCTCCAGTCTAATTCTCTACTGAAAGAAAAAAGGTGGCATTTGTAGCATTCATGGCTACAAAGGAAACGGCCCAGCTCTTGAATATGTAACCGAGATATAGACAATACAGTGAAATGATTTAGTATCATGAGAATAGCTGAGACCATGGCCTTTAGCAGACACACTGGTAAGTGGTATCTTGTCCCGAAAGATCATTTGTGTAGCGCAGTTGTGTCAGGTCTTTCTTTATCCCTGCAACTCTACCTTCTAAAGCTACCTTTTCTGTATTGCCTACACATGCTGCTTGTTGGAGCCACAGCATTTGACCTGTTTGTGTCAACAAAGAACTACAACCTCGTTGCTGAAAAACAAAACTGTCTGGAGTACTTAATAATTACATGTACTCTTGGCAGAGTACTTTATAAACAGTTCCTTACACTCGCTTATCTGATCCACTCACTTATCTGATGGACAATCCATAACCTCAGATAGGATAACCCAAACTATTTTTCAATTTTAGAAAAACAACTATGACAAACCAAGTCCACTGATCAGATGACCAACAGGGGAAAGAGAATAAAAAAAAGTTTGATTTATTGGGATTCCACAATATGCTATTACAAGGTGGATCTTACTTAATTTATTCATTTTTAGTCCAGTCCAATATACTATAAAATCAAGAAATAACTACCGTAGCTACTTCACAGGAACCAGCATCTGCTTCTATCTTGCTCAAAGTTATTACAGATTTAAAAATCAAAATAAAATATCTCTTTATGTTCACCAACAGAAAATTACATTAAGTTGAATGTATACAGAAACTCCACAAAGTTGTCTGAAATGTTTTTTGTAATGTCTAATGGCAAACTCCTATAGGAGTATATCTGAAAAACTGAATTTCAGCAGCAGCTAATATACTATAAAATCAAGAAATAACTACCGTAGCTACTTCACAGGAACCAGCATCTGCTTCTATCTTGCTCAAAGTTATTACAGATTTAAAAATCAAAATAAAATATCTCTTTATGTTCACCAACAGAAAATTACATTAAGTTGAATGTATACAGAAACTCCACAAAGTTGTCTGAAATGTTTTTTGTAATGTCTAATGGCAAACTCCTATAGGAGTAGATCTGAAAAACTGTATTTCAGCAGCAGCTGTGTTGCCTGTTCAGTTGCCAAACAAAAATTTACCCTATGCTCTGCGCATCAGTGAGTAGCTTGGAAAAACTGAATTTCAGCAGCAGCTGTGTTGCCTGTTCAGTTGCCAAACAAAAACTTAGCATATGCTCTGCTGCTCAGCATCAGTGAGTAGCTTTATTTTCTTTTCCTTTTTCCAGATGTGCACTTAAAAAAGAAAAAAGAAGATAAGCTGTTCAGAGATATTGTTACTTGCTAAACTTCATCTGAAAGTGTAGTATGAACCTATAAAATATTTAAGCTGTGGAAAAGTAATAGATAATTCTACAAAATCAAAAGCTTTTGTATCTTAACCCTAATACAAAAAACAACAACAAAAGATTTATAGTGAGTTATTTAATTCTGTCTAGTAATACGCTAAGCCAATTTCAGTAGTCGTTAAGGAGTAGTGGGGAAGGCCTTGCAAAAACCAGATTTTTAATGAAATAATGAATTTGGCATTCGTTTTTATTTGCCTGCATGTTTTATGTCATGAGGGCAAATAACCAGAAAATCTAGAAACCAAAAAAAAAAGGAAACACTAAAATAGAGACTTACATGAAAACGAGCTATTTCAGTGCTTCTGCAAGAAAAAATCTAGAAACCAAAAAAAAAAAAGGAAACACTAAAATAGAGACTTACACGAAAACAAGCTATTGCAGTGCTTCTGCAAGAAAAAATATTGTTTTCCAATCATTCCTCTTATGGCGGGAGGGTACTACGCCAGCGGTGGCCGGCGGCCATCTTGAACTAAGTAGTGAAACACTGCACTGGACAGAATCCTCCTCCAGTCTAAAAATCACAGCTCGAGAAAGAGAATTGAACTGTATGGGCTAAGGAAGAAACCAGTACCTCAGATTTTAGTCTTTTCTGGAAAAAGCAAATGAAAATACATGGATGAAAGGTGAGATGAGGGAAGCATCAGAAGTTCCTTTTTTAAACATTTTTTTTATATAAAGTAAAGCTCTTAGGAGAAGAGAATGGTGGACACTACCCAGGACAGCCCTTGCTTAATTTAGTTTTAAGAACTTTCTCTTTTTAAAATGTTCCAAAACAAATTTTTGGCAAGACAGGTGGATTTATAAACTACTTATTTTTTATGGCATGAGTTTTCTGCAAATAAATCTCTATAAGAAAATTATTCTGAATAAATAAAGACTATCCTTATAAAAATGGAAAATGAGACATATCAAAACAGGATTTCGAGTGATCTAAGCCAGCTTTGAGAGACCAACTCGTTGTTTCGATACCACCTTCACCGCCCAGTTCTAACAGTAGTTGCATCCATTGAATTTCTAAACATTTGTCACACTTTTCAACAGACCTAAGATACTGGGAATTACATCCTGGACATCCATTAATTTGAACATAAAAGTGAGTATGAGCAATGATTGCTTTTGTTCCTGTCATACTGGAGAACAGTCTAAGCCTTTTGATCTGAATGAAATGTTGCTTCTATAAGTAACTAATAAAACTCAATTACATCATTCAAGCTTCATTAGGATTTCATGGAGTGAAGACAGAATAGCTGTATTCATAACACAGCTTTCTTAGAGCTCTGCTATTCAAAACAATTTATCATACTACATTTTCGCTTATTTTGGTTTCACTTTATGAATTTTTAATTTTTCCAAACCCCTTGAAAATGCAGAAAGAAAATGTTAAAATTCATCATTTAGCAATTAGTCTTCCTTGCAAATCGCTGCTTTTAAATATTTTACATCATTCATACCTAATTATTTTTATGGGAAAAAACCCCAACCACCAATCCTGAAATCTGTCAACAGGAAATATATCTATTAGGAATTTTTCTTGCTCTGTAGCACACAAAGGGGAAATCATGCCTGACCAACCTGATAGCCTTCTACAATGAGGTTACTGGTTTGGAGGATGAGGGGACAGCTATGGATGTTGCTTACCTTGGCTTCCTGGCACTGCCTCCCATAACATCTTCATAAGCAACCTGACAGAGTACAGGTTAGATCTATGACCAGTAAAGTGGATTGAAAACTGGCTGAATGGCTGGACCAAGAGGGTTGTGATCAGTGGCACAAAGTCCAGCTGGAAGCACATCACTAATGGTGTACTCCAGGGGTCAACACTGGAGCAAATACTGTTTCACATCTTCATTAATGACCCAGACCTTGGAGCAGACTACACCCTCAGGAAGTTCACAGGTGATGCAAAACTGGGAGGAGTGCTGGATACACCAGCTGCTTGTGCTACCATTCAACTTGACAGGCTGAAGTACTGGGCAGAGAACAACATCATTCTACTGAAATTACCACAGAAGGTTTTAGGACAGGTGTGGATTAAGGGAAGTGTTAGGGAAAAGTAACAAACAAAGGACAGGCACAGAAAAGAAGAATTAGAGAACGAGGGGGAAAAGTGAGTCACTTGGAAATAATAACATGTTCTGAAGGTGACACAGTAATTTTCCATGCTACTCCCTACAGAAAAAATGAGTTTTATGTCAATATTATAGAAGCAGGAAAACAAGGTTATATAGTAGTTTTCCACACTACTCTCTGCAAAAAGGTGAGTTTTGTATCACTCTTATAGAAGCGGGAAAACAGATGGAGAGGCAGGTTTAAGAATGAGGGAGAAAAGAAGTTCTCTGGAATCAAAAGTCCTAAGAAAATGTCTAATTAAGACATTAACTACACAAATCATCATGCATGCAGAGTTTGCTTCTGTCTACACTGTAACCCTTGTAAAGAGAGAAGGAAAAGGGATGAATGGAGAAGAGTGGGGAAAAGAGAAAAATATGGGAGACAAATGTTCAGGGCTTCAGGACACCAGTTAGCAGGTACAGAATGGTGACAGAGGCATTCGCAGGGATGCAAAAAAAGATGACTGAATTCCTCTGTCAGGGAATGCAAAAGCACATCTAGCCAGGTACTCAATACCCATAGAGTGTCAGCAATGACAAGGGAAATGCTAAGAACTGAACAAATAAAAATTAAATTTGTGGTATGTTCTGAAATGAGTACTGCAGGGATAATAGAAACAGCAACAGAATTCAGGGAAGGCACAGAGATGCAAATTCTTCAGAAGAGACAAAGACAAGTGAGGGGTGACAGGGTTACTCTCCATGTTAATGATGTGATATAATGTCAAGAAATGACAAGTCCAAGAAATGACCAGAGTCAGGTTAAATCAAAGTAACTTAGAAGATGGATGGGAAAAGAGGTTTTGCTGCAATATGGCAACTGTCTCTCTGGAGTGCTCTGATCATCCCCAGTCAGGAGCAACCAACTCCCATGGGCATACACGTGCAAGGGCTAATTGGATGGTCAAGTGCATGGAAAGCCTACTTTGTGAAGGATGAATAGAGAAGCTTGGTTTACTATGGCTACCAAGATCAAGGCTGAAAGGAGGTACGATGGCTAAAATGCACATTAGAAGAACAGAATAATGAATACTTCTATGTAAGATAAAAAAGATGGAAGCATATGGACAAATGAGTGAATTAAACTGTGTATATACTTGGGTCAGAAGTTGGAAGGTTTGTAACTCTTACAGCAATTGGGCAGCCTCTGGTTCTTACAAGCTCTACAACAGTCTTTCATCCACTACAAAAGAATACAGGAATCAAAAAAACTTTACAGATTTTGAGACAAAGCAAGGTACGTTTGTGAAAGATACGACAAGATGCCTGGAAAAGCAGAGTACTGCCACACTTCTGCCCTCCTGTGAGGCACGCCAGGTAACCTGCAGAAGCTGCATGTACACAGTTCATTACAATGCAAGAACTTCATGGCACTGTACTGAATTCCACCAGAACCCTACAAAAAAAGCATTAAGAAAACATATATTCTGCACCTGAGCCGACAGTGGAAAAGCAGGACTGTGCTTTGTATGCTAAAGCCATCATTTGCCACGATCTTGCATCTTTTATTCATCTATGGGGCTTCAAGGCAGTTCCACTTCTCTTACCTAGCAGAATACCAGGTCCAATGTCCTGAAAAAAGTCTGTGATGGAAAAATCCTGATTTCATTAATTTTGAAAGCCTACTACTTAACTACCACAATATTTAGCATTCACTTTCTTACTGACTTCTTCAGTGGCAGAAGGATCAGTTTTTTGCATTGTTTTTATCCATGTTTCACTATTAAATGTATTGATTTCTTTTATAAAAACATGTATTTTATTACAACAAAAAACAATTCACAGAAAATCTTACCATCTCTTCTGCCTCATGGAATGTAACAGCTTAGAGAGAATACATATCTGCCTGAAAGTTCAGTAGGTAGTAGCTAAAGCAGATATGCTTGTATGAATAGCAGGTGCAGTAGGATAGCATCAGATGTAATTTTATAAGTTTATTAAAAATATAATCTTATTCACTGGGCAATTCTGCTTATATTTATTAATGAAAAACTCACACTAGAATGTGTTCTGGAGTTGTATGTATTTGCATACATAGCACCGTGCCTTGCTAAAAGAAAAAAATAAATCAGCTGTAACGGGTGCCATTCCAAATATGAACGTGACTGGTATTACACTAGATCTGTTCTGATTTCCAGTAAGCAAAAGCATATTAGAAACTTCCCACTAGTATGAACAGTGTGCAAACAGAAGAATATTTACTACAGCCAATATAGTCATCAAGAAAAACAAACAAACCTTCTTTAATAGATCACTGTCACAGCAACGTCTGCCTCCTACCCCCAGAGACACTACGTTAATGTGTCATGTCGAAGGAGATGAATTAACACAATGAAAGTCCACAGCATCTGAAGTTGTACAAGAAGTAATCTAGCAGAGACATTAAGAACATCTTTGGGCTCAAAATGCCTCCCATGTGAGTTCATCAGGCGATCAGAAATAAATGATTAATGGAAGACTGGAAGAAGTAACATTAGACTTCCAATTTTGATGTAGGACAGAAAACTTCTGTGTTCTGGAGGGAAAGCAAGGGAAATAAAGATAGCTTGAACTGGTTTATGTTCGTTTTACAAGCAGACTGTAAAAATAATCTGGTTACAGAGACAGGCTTGTCCCCCTTTTTTTCCCCGGAGAAAGCTTTTTTAGAAACTCATTGTTTAATGGAAAAGATACACAATGTGGAAATTATTTTTGAGTCAAATGCAATATTATCTGAAAAGCACTGACCCAGATTCAGTGCCAGTATGAAAAGAAGACTTACAAATCATTTTTCAACCAGACAACATTTTGGAAGTTATTTACCCATCTACTAAAACAAGCAAGATTGCTTCTGACCTTTCTCATACAGCCTAGCCTGAATGGAACCTAACTGTGAAAAATGATGCCCTGAACTTTTAATTTAAAGATTAAAACAGCTGAAGCAGAAAGGCAGAAAGAAAAATAGCATCATTATTTGGGGACATAAATAATGGTTAAATAAAAGATGAGAATGTAAACCCATTCCTGAAACATTCCTGGCTTAATTCAGCATCTCTGTTTCTCCAGCAATAACTTACAGGAGAAAAAGAATGGGTTATATCTGGGAATTACTATGTGCTCAGCATTTTGAAAGTCCAGTTACACATGCAGTCTCACTGGCCCTCCGAGGCAAAAAGATGTCTGGAAAAATGAGTCGTATGGAAGTGATCGGTGGGGGTGTTAAAAAAATTAATGTCAAGAGAAGTTAAGCCCCAAATCTTCTCATAGGTGGAGTAAAATAAGGGAAGATAGGGAAGTGCTTTGAATTGGAGAGATTTCTTCACTGACATCAGCAACAGAACTGTGTCCAGTTAGAAATGTCAATTTTGGTGACATTTTCACTGAAAACAGCTCAGCTGGGAACAATGACAGAAGGTGGCCCCCCATGCATCTTAGACCAGGCCAGACATCCCCTAGGTTTGTGTAAGGTTACAGATGTAAACATCAATCTGGTAAATCACACCTCATCACTAACCTTGGGGTGAGTTTATTCAAAGATGGCCAATATTGACAACTTTTACAGGCAAAGCCAAATATTTTGCCCAGAACCTCCATGGCTCTTTTAGTAATTCTGCTGCTCTGGCTGTGACTTTCATCCTGAATTTCCTGCCTTCCCTCAAATGCAGACTCCCCTACTTTGTAAGTTCATCTTAGACATGGAAGAGCTGTAGACGTACAGCAGGAAATGTTAGTAACATAAATTCTAAGATAAAGCAGGACTTCTCTTTTCGTAACAGTTTTTCCTTAAACTCACCCTGCTCCTATGCATGAAAATTATAATAAATTTCCTCCTACAAGAAAACACAGCTGAAACCTTACAACATAAATATTCTTAAAGCTAACATGAATCTTTTCTATCGGTTACAGTGAACTTTAGAAACAGGCTTTCTGAACAACTATTTTTTATGAACATCTTCCATATAATTTTTTCAGCCAGCTTAAAAACTGCAGAGTAGCTTTTTAACAGAACTTCAGAAAGAGCTCTAACACGGAAACAAACAAATTTTCAATCAAAAGGAACAACTGTGTTTCATTTAGCACACAAAAATCTACAGATATTTCCAAGTTAAGAAGTGTTGAACAAAGAATAGAACAGACACTAAAGTAATGCTCCTTAGCTCTTTCCTCAGTATAGGAAAGGCATACCAAGTGACAGATTTTAACTTGAAGTGTGTTAGGTTAATCTAAAGTTAGAAACTCTCTCACCAACCTGCGAAGATCCACAGGAGTCAGCAGAACTGCAGTGATTAAAATCAGCAAATGATCTGTCCCAGTGTGTATGTGTGGTTGGGTGCAGGCATTTGAATGTTTGTTTACATGCCTGCCAAAAAGATTTTGTGCTCTCCATTGCACACCAAGCTGTGTTTTAGCAGGGAAGTTATCTATGCGAAAAGGAAGAGATGGAAATGCAGAATGGTAGCTAAAATTGTTTTTAGGGTGTAACAGTATAATTTTTAAATCTATGAGGTAAGAAAGCTGCAGGACAAAGGAAGAATATAATATCACACAACACACAGAGGTATCTGCTTTGTTTTATCTACTAGCTTTTTTCTTCACAAAACCAATTCTTTAATAAAAGAACACAGAGAGAGCACAGTTCACGCACAGTGTTGTAGGTCTGCAGGTTGGGACTAATTCTGGGGTCTTTAGTCAGACTGAACACCTCGCAAGCACTCAGGATTAAATTAAATTTTCAGCAATGCCTCAATAACTTCTAGAGCCTTCTGAGAATAGCCTCTGAGAACCCTTCTCAGAATCAAGCAGAAGCACAGGGTTAGATTCTACCTTAAGCGCGTACCCAGAATAACTACAGAGAGTTATTTCAGAATTACACCATGGCAAGATACAAGTACATTCTGGCCCGTCTGCAGTGCACCAGAGTATAAATCCAGCATTCAGCCAGCTACATAAAATGTCTGGTTCTCTCCTTGGCAGAACAATCTAACAAAGTACACAATTAATGGATGACAGTAGCTCAAGTCCTGTCACTGGACTTTATGCTGCCCATAGATTACTCAACATAATTACATCTCTAAGAATCACAGGTTTCTTTCCGATGTAAAAATTCACAGTAAACATATTCATAAAAGAGTGAAGCAGTCCTGAAATAGATGCTGATGGTATCAAATGGGGTGATGAAGGGCCTTTCCCAACCCAAATTAACTGGCGTGAAATTCTTTTATCTGTTACTTCTTTTAATCTTACTGCTGAGAAGCTGTGCATTATTCAAGCCTGAGCAAAGCACAGCTTAGTGCCTGTGCACACGTTATTTTCCCACTCAAATTTCACTGAAATTATTCTGAGTCATCAAACACGTTCCTGGTACCAAAATCATACACTGTTTTAACAGGTGCTCCACTTTTATTATTTTATTTAGGTAGCTATTCAAGGTCAAACAGGTCAAAATAAAGTTGTGCTCTGTGCTACACTAATACAGGCAGCAAAAGCGTTGGGCTGCGGTTTGGGCTTCAACCTTCATTGGTAGAAACCACTTTATCCCCAGCTATTAGTAACTGCAGCAATATCCCTGGGAATTAGCTATTTGCATACCAACCCTACAAAATAACACACAACAGTGTATCTGAAGTGTAATTTGCCTCCTTCTGAGAGTACTCTCTAGATATTCCGCTCCTCCAACACTTAGTACTTTGCAGACACTCCAAAATATCTTTCAAGTCTAATGCTAAGCCAAGTGTTGGTAATAATAAGACCTAACAGCTTTATATATTCCAGCTGCTGAAAGATTTTCATATTCCTTTCAGTGAAACCGGTGAAGAAATAAGGAAGATGTGGTGTGGTGCTCTGTGAGAAGTGAGGGATTTAAACACTGGATTAAAGCCTGCAAAAATATAGGCCATTCACACATAGTATTGGTAGAAGTGATGTGATGCCTAAATATACAGAAAAAGTATATCAGCAGGTCAAAGATAGCAGGGTAAGATGGTGTATCTCCTACCGCAGGAGAAGCAAGAGATAATTAGGGCTCATTCTGTACCACCATATAAGACAGTTCGTCAATAATGCAATTCTTCAATATTTTTGATTACTGTGCTGCAAATATCTACTGGGAAAAAGACATCAGAGGAGACACTGTTCCAGTTTTTTTGTTCTTCTCATACAGAAAAAATACATCCTAAAAAAATCACAGGCACATCTGAAACTCTTCTTGTATAATTTCCAGAGTTGCTCTCTTCTTTTTTTGATCAATAGCTTTGAATATACTAACCACCCCAAAGTTCACACTAGCAAGTGTTCATACACACACAGAGCCCTTGGAAAGCTGTCACTCCCCTGGCAACAACAGGTCAAAGTCGCTTTTCTTTTAATATCGTTCTTGAAAAGATCTGAATCAGTAATTATCCTTCTAGAAGAGAATAATAATAATAGGGAAGGTTATGATTTTCATTTGTATGAAATAAATGCTGTGTAGCCAGAGAAAGACAGCCTAAAATAAGAGTAAGATTTAGCAGGCAGTTAGAATGAATGGGGTGCCAGGAAAGATGAGGCAGTTTAAGAGATACCTTTTCATGCAATCTACATGTACAGAGATTCTGTCCAAACACACCAGGAAATTCTCCCATTTTACCTGCAATGAAAATGTGTCATCAAGAAAGTGTGCAAAAGACTTGAGCTTTTGACTCTATGCAGATGTCTCAAAAATGGTTGATTCAATTGGATTTTTGTTATTTCAAAGACAGCAAACTCCAAAATCAGAAACTTTCCCTGAGAATAATTATTTGTCATTGTTTTGCAAAGAAAGCAGGAAAGAATATGAGGGTCAGAAAAAAAAGTGTTGGGATATGATCCTTTAAATCATCCAATAACTTCAAGTTTTTTCCAGCTCAGAGTTTTGGGGTAAGATTATCCCATGTCCTCCTTCTTTCCCAGCCTACAATGGGAAGAAAGAGAATTTTCAGAGTAGCCAAAACACATTTACCTTATTGTCATTTCAGAAGCTTAATGTACCAAAAAAAGTGCATTTATTTCATTGATAATAAGCTTGTGCTACCCTAAAACAAGTCTGACTGTGGAAAAAGGGCAAGTTTTATCGTAATATTGTTGAAAGATTTGCCTTATTTGTATGATCAGGGCAGCAACTCACTGTGGTGTATGTCCAGTACTTAATACAAGTGCAGTAACGTAGTCACAAGCAGACAATAAATACTGGTCCATATAAATGTTATAAAGACATTTAAGAAAAACAGGCTATTCAAGTAGCAAAAAAGAAACAAAAGAACTAAAACAAATTCCAATATCAATTACATCATAATCTCAAAGAATAAAAGCTAGTGGCTTTCCAAAGCCAAAGAAAATGGCAGATGTTTTCCCAAAGCAACTGGAAGTTGCAAAACAAGTAACAGCTAAAACAACAGCAGGCACATCTATAGTGAAAATGAACAAACACTCATCTTCAACCTCAGGGCTTAAAGAAAAACTCTTCAACTGCTAGGAGAGTAATGATCCATTTTGTCTATTTAATGAAAGGCATATGCGTCAGCATGATGTACATGCGTAAAGGATTGACATCAATGAGAAATTCACACTATTCCCTTGATAGCAGCTGTCTTAAGATTTGCACATTGTGAGGAAACTGATGCACAATCATGCTCCCCGTTCTTACAGCCTGTACCCTTCCATTTCACTACCCAGAAAAACATAAATCAGAAAAATTAAATTTTCCCCAACATACTAAGAAAAATTGAAAGAAAGATGCTTCACTTATTTACTGTCTTCTTAGAAAAAAACAACCGTCTTTATAAAACTGCATTTCTCCAAACCCAAGAATAGACTTTCAATCCTTATATGGTGGATAGGAAACACTGAAGTAATTATAATTTATATTTTTTTCTTTCCTCATCTGTTCACAAGCTGTATGGAAGCAAATTGCATAGTGCCTCCCTAAATCACCACAAACACACTAAGTAGGGCTTATATTAGTGCAAGGGTAATACAGGGGGGAGATTTTTACTACTACTTCATTTTGTCCCCACTGGTTTTCCCATATTGTCTCATTTTTTCTTATCTGTTTTGTAAGCAACAGGCCACTAAGACATACCTGATTTCCAGAGCTTCCACCCACTTGGAATACAAATATTTGCAAAAGTCAAATTATCATAATGTTTAGTAAAATACATCTCCTAAAAGGAGCTCAACACATATGCTTTTTGTATCTAATAGAAAAGCTAGTATAAGGCCTCCTCAAGTCCTTTGTTTTGGTGAGCTCTTGAGCACAAATACTCCCATTTACTAACACAGTAATTCCATTCAGAAAAGTACAACTAGAAAAATGTCTCCCATATTTTTCAGTTTCTGCTTGAATAAAAATGATATGCTGGCAGGAGTAATCTAATAAAAAATTGTGTAGGACCTGAAACAAAGGAACCTTCCCAAACCCTCAAGTCTAGGACCTTCAGTAAGCATATGGACACACGGGTCTACAGCCTTGGTAACACGACAGTACTAGCTGCAGGCCTAGGTGTACTCAGTTTAACACACAGTGTCTTGAGTATCTTTTGTCTTCCAGTCAGGCCTTACAAGGGAGAGACTGTATATTCGCCATCCACTTCTTACAGGGTGAAATCCCTGTTGCTCCCAACAGTCATGCATTGCTTTTGTGCAGCCTATGTCAGGGTAAGTAGAAGTGGTCATGCATTGCTTTTGTGCAGCCTATGTCTGCTGCATGTGTGCAGACATAGCGTGCTTTTTTTGCCTTACAAAAATCAAGCCACGCTCTGCTGCAAATTAGGTAGATTCATCAGCCAGTGAGACTTACACTCTTTTATATAGTCTCCTTCCCTGTAACTTTGGTTTTGGCTATTTGTGTATTGTGGATACAGAATTCAACTATAGAAAACTGTGGTGGTGGCATGAGTGGTTTAAGTGAGCTGAGGGGAAAAGAAGAGCCAAATCTACACATAAAAGATCTGAAGTTTTGGATATAACTGATTCCAAGGCATTTGGTTAGTAATTTCAATCTTATTAATATACCAAAACAAGACCTTATCTTTTCCAAAAGATCTTATCTTTTCCTCTGCATTTCACAGTTGCTCTGCACTTCAATGTAGAACCTTAAGGTCCTTTGAAAGAAACAGGATGGCTATCTCCAGGTGCAAAGTCTGGTTTGAAAACAACAAAGTCTACTGCCCTTGTGCCTTATGCATTAGGTACAAGTTGTATGGTACAGCTGGTTAACTGCATACACACAGCTGACAAATGCAGCTTACTCTCACATCCAGGTATCTGGTCTAGGTAGATGGCTGCTAAATTCAGTTATCCAGTAGTGTTTCCTACCGGAAAGTAAGTCCTAGCTTCTCATCAACATCACTGCAACATTATTTAATCTGATCTTTCACCCATTAATTTTATTAATAAGAATAAACTAAATTCCTACTGTGCAGAATTCTGTCTCATCTGAATCCAATTTTAGAAGTTGGGGACCATCTGAAGGAATAATCATGAAATCTGAGTTTAAGAGAAACAATATGCCTTCTGTGCTCAATAGTGCAGCTGGAAAGAGGCGAGCAAGCAGTGTCCCCCAGTGTTCAGGAACGCAAAAACAAGGTGCAGAACAGTCACAGCAGCTGAAGCAGCAGCCTCAAACAGAGGATACTCCATTCTTACTGTCTTGTAACAGCATTGGCTTCAGAGGGAACACAAGGCTTGGGATGGCAAGGACAGTGAATGGCACATTCTAGTGCCACTCAGAATAAAGCCAACAAATTGTGGAGCTGCCACATGCATATGTAGGCACTGCTTCCAAGGAAAACAGACACAGACAATATGGATAGTGGGTGACTAAAGCCACAGTTTCTGTAAAGAATCCCTTATAAAAGGAAACTGCAATCAAAAATAAACATTTCAGGCTCAGTTCACTGAATGATAAGCTTTAAACACTTGCTCTCACCTCTGACATATCGCACCTTTCTGAATTCAGAAGAGACCTCACAGCATCTTAACAAGCACGAAACTACACCCCTATTAATGACAAGGACATCGCAGATGGAAAAAGCATTTGTGGTCTTCTCCTATAATGTAACTAATTTAGAAAGCCTCAGAACTGACTAAAGCTCAAAACTAGTACTCAGAATGAGTTGACTGTCCTACAATAGGACAACATGAATGAATTTTCATTACTCATTCTCAGATCTATCTGAACATATGTATTTCATTGGGATTTCAAATCGATTGTTTAGACAGAATTAGAGAAGAATTCACTGTGTGTGAAAGAGGTTCTGGTATGACAAAAGGAAAAAAATCAAAGCTTTACAATGTCTGACATTATTTAAGAATTTTACCTTTCATTCTACTCATATGCACACTACTTGTTGCTTTTTATAACTGGTTCAGAGATGCATCATTCATAGCTCCCTCTCATTTTCACTCATGTAAAATTTCACTGACTGCAAGGTTGATTTCATATTCTGAAAAGAAAGCCCAGCACATTTCGAAGCAAAGGTTAAAACACAGCAATCAAAGAAACATTAATCTTCATCGCACACAGTTACCTCTCTGCCAAAAAGCTGGAGATCATGTGAGGGTTAGTGAGATATAAGCATATTTTACTTCTGCTTTGTTCAGTCATGATATATTGAGTTTAGTTTTTCTTGACAATACTGAGCGGTTTTGTTCTATTTTTATCTTCTCAAACATAGGATAATGTCCCTAAAAGCAGAGTGAGAACATCAAAACAACTTTTGTAGCCAAAGTTCAGCAACTGGAATCAAGAAACCCAATCTTTGTAAAAAGCTCCTCAGTACATGCACTAATGCCAGAAAATGGCTTTTAGACTTGCTATCTTGCAATACTAATGCATGAAGCAATCAATTAGAAACCTGTATCCTGTCAAGAGATATAATACTGTTAAAAGATTTCAGGGAAGTGGAGCCAAGACGCTTGAAGCCAAGGAAAGGTTTCCTCTCAGGAAAGAGTTTGCGATAGTCTTAAACTAATTATAACAGAATGTGGAAGAGGCAATGAGGTTTTTTAAAATATGGAAATCTTTAGTCCTTACATTAACTGAGTTTACTTAGGGAGTAAAAAAGAGGCAAAAATTAAGGATGAAGGGAAGCATTTGGCAAGTTGTCATTGGGAATACTAAAGGATTTTCCTTTATGAAGTGTAACCTTGAACTACTCTGGATTTGCTATTAAGCTACTGCTTTTCTACAAGCTTTGATACTGCAGAGATCTCTCTTTTCCAGCACAGGGAGAAGGGATACAGGTGAAAGGTGGACGTTCAGGACAGTGGCTGAAGTGTGAGCAGATGAACAACAGGCCATTTTTCCATTTGTTTTGATTTCTTTCCTAGTTCAGTAGCTGGTGAGCATCAGGTTATTACAATGTTTGTCCTTCTCTTTGCACATTGCCAGGACCCTGGCACAGAATCTGGGCTCATTTTCAAACTTTCTTTTCTGTTTTTTTCATCTCTCTTAATTACCTGTAAGTTTATACTGCTGAAAAAACTTTTCCACTCTAAATGTCTCTGAGTTCTGACTTAGCTGCTTTGAGCAGAAAGTCTGGCACCAGAAGTACGTTAGATAACTGCATGTACACAGAAAAATAAATAGATATGACTCACAAAACAAAACAGATCTTGCTCATGTACCCTGTGCTAAAAACCCCAAGTTCTGCTCTAAACCACCCCTTCACAGGGGTGACAGAAGCCCCAACTAAGGTCTTACACCACCAGTGGCTACAATGGAGTTCACATTCATTTCCATGATTAAATGGCAGAATTGGGCTGAATAGATCTGGCTGAGTAAGGGAAGAGTGAAAGTTAGGTGCATGTCTTTGCTAGACGTAGCTTTTTCTTAAATGAAACCTTCCAGTCACGACTGAGGTCTGAAGCTGGTAACTACTTTGGAAAACAAACACTGCTAACAGTCACATTAACAAAACATTCCTAATTGAGACATGTTCATTTTCCAAGTGCAGACTTCCAACTAACCATGGTCATCTGACACCCCCAATGCAGCTAAATCTCTCCAGTTAAAAAACCCTTTCTCACATGATAGAGCCAAGAGAAATGGAACAACTGTCTGTGAAGTCATGTGAATGCCACAAAGCCTAGATGTATCCTCAATTAAGAAGCTTTACTTTAAAGGGCCGAAGGGTAGGAACGACTCTGAAAAATGACAAGTAGCAACCAAGCTAAAAAAGCTGCTCAGATCAACTGGTTGGCCTAAACACATTGCTATTTCCACACAAACAAATAAAGTGATGTGAATAAAAGCCACTGTCACATTGCACTGCGTAAGCTGCTGATGGGAAAATACAGAAACCCCTTCTGTCAGCAGCAGCGTACCAAGTACACATGGGATGGATTAGTAAAAATTGGCTGGAGAAACAGTGAACACAACGTCAGTAGAGCCATAGGCACACCCTCTCTCCAGTTTAGTTTAGTACTAATTAACTAATACATTCATTAGATTGACACAGCAACTAAATTTTTCCTCTTATTGCTTAACAAATCATATTACTGTAATGAATCAGGTATACTCTTTTTCAGACTAAACTACAATCACTGTTAATTTTCATCCTATTAAATTCAATGGAATTATTTAAATGCTTCCTCTGTAATTAGCCCTAGTTATCAGTATAGCTAATGTCAAGTGGTTTGAGTGATTTTACCACATACTTCTTGTCTTATGTTTGGCTTTATATAATAAAATAAAAACAACATTTTGATACAGCATGAGGTAAAATGCCTTCTTTCTCAGTGCCCTCTCAATTTAAGTATTTCCTCTGTGTATTTTCCAGAATGGGTGTTTGATCATGTTTTTCCTGCAGATTTTCCTGCTGTTTAACAGTGAATAATCAACTGGCACACCACAAAAGCAGAGCAGCAATCACAACAAAGACTAACGGTGCTTTAAGGACTGATAATAAATATACACAGTATGAAAAAACTGCTTTGAATTGGAAGAAACTAGGCTAAGTACTGATCAGCTCCTGTGGGTTTCAGCCAGCCATTTTTTTCCAGTATAATGCCACCAGCATTCATGACAGGTCACAGAGAAAGGGTCTGACAGCAGAACATTTTTTGTCATGTATCACCAGCAGCCTTTTTTCTTGCTATGCTAATGATAAAAACAAGACGAAAAGTATCATCTTCATCATAAGGACTATACAAGTATTTCTCAAAAAATCATATCATTTAAATCTATGCATGTGAAAGAAATTTAAAATTTAATGTAGACTGAATATAATTTCTACAGAACACCAAATTTTTTGAAAACACAACAAATATAAAAATAAAGCTACAATAAACCCCCAAATTTTCACATATAAATGCACATATTCCTTATAACTGGTATTGACTTGAGCTTAAAATATTCAAGGGTGAAACCTATGATGCAAATTTTAAATTTTTTTTATTTTTCAGCATGAAGTCCTCAAAGGTTTTATGGTTCTCCTAAGAGTACACATCAGGCTCTGTGCACCATAGAAAAGAAGCAATTATAGGCAGTTTTACCCTCAGCAACACACAGAGTGAGCAAACTAGCAAAACTTTACTGGTGACTTCTGTAGTATGAACAAATAAAACCAGGGAAGTTCCTGAAAACACAAGAAAATTAAAAATACAAAAAGCATTAAAGATTTATCCTAATGTTAATACAATTAAGATTCCATCTTAAGTTATTTTTAAAATTTGATAAGCACTGTAGTACTGTACTAATTAACAGTGAAGAGTGTGACCTCTTGGGTTCCAGTTCAGGAAGTCATGCAAGCAAACTCATGAAAGCAGCTTACGCAAGTCAACATATCTTTGAGTGAGCTATATGTACATTTGTGGCATCAATGTGACAACTTTCAAGCTTTTTGTTATTCAACCATATTTGCATTGGACAGATGGAAATTACAAACGTTTCTTATCACTAGAGGGAGCTACTTTCCCATATTAATACTCTAATACCCAAATGCAAACACTTGACAGAAAAAATTGGGTGATCTTTGCACAAACTGCAAGTCACGCTGTGTGGTTCACATGGTCCACCAGAGCTGGGGTTAATTCACAGGTCCAAGGATGAAGTTTATGTTCCCTGACTTTGAAAAGAGGCTTTAGGAGTGTAAAAGCTGTGACTTTTTTTTTTTTTTACACCTCTCCTGTCTTTCCTGTATAGTTTAGTTTAGTTTAGCAGTGAGCAATGCACCATGGCTGTCTATCCTTATGTGTTACAGATTATTCTTATGTGTGCTGTGCCCAGATACCACAGGGGACAGCATACAATGACAAAACATAAAGAAACTGGCCAGTTTTCTATTACTAAACATATAAAACTACATCTTCTTAATTATTCTCATTTTCTGTAGCTCACACTCTTGGGTCAGATTTCTCCCTTCCCTGTTGTACACAATAAACATGCTTAAGCTCATTTCCTTCTCTCCATTTCAATTGCAGAAAGAAGTCAAAGCAGTTTAGGGTGAATCATTGTTTTTCTACAGGCAATAATGAAACGCATTGGTGGTTTCCATCACAGCACACAGCACAAGAAGCAAAACAAATACACAAATCAAATTCAGCAACATTGTCAGCTGCTGCTTTATTAAAGATGCTTTAACAGGGCGTAGTTTCTTTGCCCAGTAAGATGCTTCTGTGACCTCCAAAGACATAATTAAGATGCGTGGCAAAAGAAAGAACTTCTCTACTTATTTCTCAACCTGTAGCCTAAGGCCTGGCTCCAGCTGCTGTGACGTGGGTTTTCCCTGAGGTCAGAGTCAGTTTGTCATCACCGTATGGGGTTTTACTCCACACTGTATGCACACAGTATCTTCACGGATTCGTCATTAACATTCCAACAATCACTAAACTTTACCCATAACTCTCACTCCTGTACTTGAATTTTCAAAGCAACAAAAATCAAGCTTATACAAGGTTGGTAAAGGGTGACCAACTGACCTAATTCCTTAGAGCCTCATTATACAAAGTTAGGTAGAAGAAAGAAGTCAAAGCAGTTTAGGGTGAATCATTGTTTTTCTACAGGCAATAATGAAACGCATTGGTGGTTTCCATCACAGCACACAGCACAAGAAGCAAAACAAATACACAAATCAAATTCAGCAACATTGTCAGCTGCTGCTTTATTAAAGATGCTTTAACAGGGCGTAGTTTCTTTGCCCAGTAAGATGCTTCTGTGACCTCCAAAGACATAATTAAGATGCGTGGCAAAAGAAAGAACTTCTCTACTTATTTCTCAACCTGTAGCCTAAGGCCTGGCTCCAGCTGCTGTGACGTGGGTTTTCCCTGAGGTCAGAGTCAGTTTGTCATCACCGTATGGGGTTTTACTCCACACTGTATGCACACAGTATCTTCACTGATTTGTCACTAACATTCAGACGATCACTAAACTTTACCCCCAACTCTCACTCCTGTACTTGAATTTTCAAAGCAATGAAAATCAAGCTTATACAAGGTTGGTAAAGGGTGACCAACTGATCTAATTCCTTAGAGCCTCATTATACAAAGTTAGGTAGAAGGGAAAATCACTCAATATGGAAGGGGAAGATTAGGGACCACACATAATGATTTTTTTGGATGCTGAGAAGTCTAACCCTAGCTATTTTTTCATCTCATTATACCAAGGATGAGTAACTGGAAGATGCAATGCCTATACTCCCCCTTTCAGTTACTTTATCAGTAAAAATGTGACACTCAACATGTTTTCTACATCCACAGATAAGGAGATAATTTATTCACATTCCAGCTCAACCAAAGAAATGAAGAGGAAAGACTGAGTTACTTCCTATTCCCTAGATCTTTGAGGTGGCATTATGATACACTTATTGTGACATATTTACTTAGGTTGCAGAATATCTTGAGTAATGGATCTCATGATGTTTTCTTCTACCTCATTTACGAAACAGACCAGCAGACTAGCTTTGCCTATGGTTATGTGACATGGTAGTAAATTGCTGGGGAGCCTACTAACTCGAGTTTTGTTTGCATTGCAACACACAACTTCTAGAAGTGGAGCAAGACACAGTCTGGTGTTTGCCCCCACTACCACCTAGATCAATGAACCACTTTCTGTCTCCCTAATCCTGCCAACAGTACATATACTTAGGGATCTGTGGAGTTAAAACATTTTTTTCTCAGTTCTGCTGCTGCTACTGAGTTGGCTTGAGTGGGTTTGCAGGGCTGTGAGAGGAGAATTTGGCTGAAGGCGTGTTTTCTTTTGTTTCATCGTGGCATTCATACTGCTCAGCCCATAGAAAGAGCAAAACAAAACCAATCTGTGAACTCAGTTCTTAAAAAATCATCCTTGACAAATCAGAGATGCCTGTATTGTGCAAGTTCTGAAGGCAGTTGGGGGAATTTAGCAATAGAAGAAAGTATTTGTTTTAAATGCACTCCCCTTTGTTTCAAGAGAACAATGTCAATAAGGATCTCTCTTCCCTCCCCATCCCCAGTGGCTCCAACAACGGGAAGCAGCTTCTCATCGCCTTTGGGGCTCATGAAGAGATCAGAGGTGCCCAGGGGATGTACGTCTCAAACCAAGGTGTCCCAGAGATGTCTGAGAGACCTCTGATGTCTTTCAGTTCCTAAACCAAAGTACAACTGCCAGAACTTCTAGATGGACTGCTTCCTCTTGGGAATCCAGAACACAGAGTGTTTTGTGGAAAAATCAAGTATAAACAAGAACTGAAATAAGCCTGGATAGTACAAGAAACTTGTTTAAAATCAACATCTTTTTTGCATTTAATAGTTTTTTTTTCTCCTGGTGTGTTTTCATACTTCTGGATAAGCAGATGTGAAAGGTAATTTTCTGGGCCTTTTTTTCAGCAACACACTGATGTGTCCAATGGAGTCTCTTCTACCTTTTGGCATAGTATCCACTGTTCACTAGTATTTTTTTCTCTCATCTTTTTAGAGAAGCTTCACATGAACCTTAAGCCTGCGCTGAACCCCTGGTAAGAATGGGAAGTATGGAGAATGATAGCTTTTAAACCCATATTTGCATACTTTCTGACCTTAAGGCTCTCAGGCCTCTCACAGAGCTTCCTCTAGCTGCCTTTGTGCTCTTCTGAGTCCCAAGGAGAAATAAAGACAATGATCTGCCCAACCCTGCTCCCACCTCCTGTCATGGTACTATAATGAAAATTCTCTGTGTGGTGGAATTAACACATGGGATACATAAAATGCCTGGATCCAGGTTGGATCTGGGATCACAATTCCTGCTCTTAGAAGCTTAAATTTTTTTAGGTTGGCAAGTAGTTGGTGGGAGGAAATAATTAGTGTTAAGCATAAAATAATAACATAAGGGGTTTGGCTTGGATGCCCTTAAGCTTTCATTCAGAGACTGAGTCTTGCCTGACAGGTTAAATCTACTGACACGATCCCTACCAAAATATTTTTAACAGCTGCTTGCCTTGTGCCACCTCACCAAAAGAGGACATGCTGTCACACTAGCATTCTTCCTACCTAAAACATCAGCTGCAAATTGAAGAAGTTAAAGACACAACTACAACATGAAAGTTAAAGGCAGATCAAATATCTTGCCTGTCAACACCACTTGACCAGAGGAGAGCTTTTCCTGACTCTTCTGTGGTTACACAAGTCATTACTGATAATCCTGCTTGTGCCTTTGCGTTCCTTACTGAACATCAGCTGCAGTTAATGCTATACATCATACATAAGTCTGCTAAACAGGCTGCTGTCTTTACCTGAATAGATTTCCATGTGATCACCAATACTGAGAATTTTTTTTAACACAGGTAAATATGAATTAAATACTTTTTCATGTGGGAAGAAATCTGGATATTCTTACACTTTATCAGCCATGCAGGTAAAGACTGATAACCTCTATGAGGACCTACATTCCATAATGTATAATAGTTTCTTATTACAAAGAAGGAACTGAATGCTCTAAGAAAGGACTCAGCATAAGCAGCAACACAGAGACAATAGTCTCTCTTTTTAAAATATTCCCTCCTCTGGCGAGATGAAGTACTTGCCACTGTGATTCAGTCAGCGTTTTTCTTGTCTAATCTCAACTTTATGAGCTTACATAGGCTTTCTTAATGATTCAGTGTGTTTATTATTTTTAAGAAGGAATCTTACGGTCTCTCATCAACTTTCAGGTCACTGTGTTACATTTTTTACACTTCGTTATGGAAACAAGTAATTCTTTCCAATAAAACCTTGGAAATTTCAGCATGTGCTTTACTCTAGACATAAAAGAATGCTAAAGCACTGACATGGACTTGAAGACATTGAAAGGAATGATAAAAGACTCAAAGATTCTGCATCTTTCATCTCAAATGATATTCTAAGCCATGTTATTAAATTAAGTCTAACTTGAATGCCAAATATATGAAATGCTTTAGTTGGATCAAGGTTAATATATCTGAAGAACACCTCCTACAGTTTTTTTTAAACTGTGTGTTCTATCAGAAATAAATAAAATTCACCCAGACTAAGTTAATATTCTTCCTCATCTGCAGTAATCAATAAACACTCAGTAAAATTATCCAAATCCTTTGTAGCGTAGGCACCTCCAGGTGGTCTGTGGAGATGCTCTTGTCAAGTATTTGTCAGTTTCTTTGCTGTAAAAAAGGCACTTTCTAAAAGCTTTCAGTTTTTTGGAACACTTAGGATCTGCCTGCTTGTCTACTTCAAGTCCTCACCCTTGTGTATTTCTCACCTGGCAATTTAATTACAATAAAATTTGCTGTTGCAAGAGAAGTAGCATTGCACAGAATAGTATCACTATGTACAGATGGGAGCAGCTGGAGCTGAAAACAGCAACAGGAGGACTCAGTGCTAATAAGCATAAATCCTGAAAGAAGAAATAAATAGCACAGACAGAATGTGTGGGAGAGAATGCTACAAGCCCATAATTTCAGGCTGGAGTCATCTTATTTTACTCCTTCTCTTCAAGGTCATGATCCACTGCAACATAATACTATATTGCCACCAGAAAGAGGGAAAAAGATAATAAGCAGGGAAGTGCCATGTAAGGAGAGAAATATGTATCTAAATCCCTTTCCCATTCTTGTCAGAATAGGAGGGACTGTATTATAGCTTATGATCAGCATGATCATAGCATTGTCATGAATCTTCCCTTTCTTTCACAGACATTTGCTGTACCAGACAGAAAATAAGATTTCATTCTCTTTTTGACCCCTCCAAAGCCAGATGCTACCTGTCTTTCATCTGAGTTTCAAGCCTTAATGTGTGAGGAATAAAAGTAATGTTAGCTGAGTGGTCAGCATTTGCTAAAGTACCTTCGTATTGTTTCACTGTGTCTCAAGAGTTACACGGACTTGTGTAGTTTGGCTTAAACAGAACACATCTTTAACTGTGGTGCGTGGACACACTGTATACTGAGTAATTTTATGACAGATTATCACTCATTTTTTCTCACTGAATTCTGTGGGAATCTGACTGAATCAGATGTGAATAAGGACTGAATCAAAATCTCAAGATGTGGTTTACTGGAGACTGAAAATGCGGAAGTAGCACCCCTGAGTTCACTTCTGGAGTTCAAAAAAAATCTAAAATTAAACATTAATGTTTTCAGTGGAAGTTCACATGACTTCAAGGTCTTCTCATCTTCCAGCATCCAAAGTAGAAAAACTGTGGTGACTGCAGTCTACACAGAGACTGTTCCCCTGACTTTGAAATAGTACTGTTAGCCCTGCAACTACAGCATCTTCAAATTCAGTGCAAATTCCAAAATGACCAGAGTTCCCGGGCTACCCAGTTCACTGCAATTACATCTACCAGCTGTAACAAGGCCTACACTGTACCCATGTCTTGTTTAAATTAGTTAGAATCACATGAATATTCTCAACTACATTACATTTAATCTCGTATTTGATAGCTCTGGAAAATCTATTTGAAAATGACAGCCCTGGTAGCAGCTACAAAGAATCTCTGGATTTCTAGAACTCTGTCTTTCAAGGCTATGTAACACTAACTCATCTGAGAAAATGTCTTCAGGTTCTACTCATCTTTCATAGAAGAAAATTTACTCAGATTGCCTCTTTGCTGTAACTCTAAAGGCAAACCAATTAATATGTTACAAGTTCAAATATGCAACTTCCATTTGCAGCAACATTAATGAAGATCTATGGTTCTGTATCCCTCCCATCACTGGATACCAAAACTCCCAGACATTAATTCATTCCTGTCTGTGAGGAAGAGAAAGCTTTATAATCCTCATCAATAGATCAGGAAGCTGCTTCTCAGAATGGCGATGAGTTCAGCGCAGCAGAGTGCCAACAGAAACTGTAAGGTTGCAAGCCAGGACTGGATGCAATACATCTAAAGTACTGTGGTTATTCTTTAGTAATGCTCCACTGCCACTACCATCCAAAATTCCTAAGGGGGAGTAGTCCCATTTGGGACAGTTGAATGTGTATTTCTGTACAGCTGACAGGGAAGATGAGAAAGAATTGTTAGAAACCTCTTTTACCTTCACTGACCCATTAATATTTTGGCTACATAAGGTTATTTTCCAGTAGGGAACAAGAGCAGTGCTAGTCAGCATTGCTGCATTTTCAGTTGTCAGTTTGCGAAGACAGGAAAAATGCTGATGACAATTGTGTATTATTTTCTGTTCTCTCATATTCTGATCAGCTTCAAAGGGGGACAGACACGAGCCTAGATGACCTCAGCTGCACCCTAGACTTCACTGCAGAGAGATCATGTCTCACAGCTACTCTTTGGTGAGATTCCAACTAAGTACACCAAGGTCTACCCCACACACAAACATATGCAAACCTACACTCTAACATGCCCTTCTCCTTCCCAGTCTGTGCAGACAGCGACTTAAAAGGAAAGCCTCTGGCTCACTGCTACATAGGCAAGGTCAGAGTTACACCGTGTACTTCTTTCTGCACCTGGCAGCTTTGCAAGAGTGAGAGCCAAGGAACTGGTGCAGACAGCTCCAGCAGCAGCCATCCATACTGTGAATGCCTCTGCACAAGGCTCGGAGTTAGAAGGCACCTCAAGCTGAAATTTGAATCATTTATGTATGGCCTAAGTGAACACTGTCTTTGATTAAATATTCCATGCTGCTGCAAACTATTTGTACTTCAAACAGAGATTTCTTTAAGAATGTGTACATATGTGGGAGCTGGAGCGTAGGAGAATGTATGCGGAATTGAAAACAGGATGACTCAACTTTACTTTTAATTCCAGCTCATCAAATCTTGCCAGAAATCACTGCCCCTTAACAGCTGTTTCAGAGCCCAGATAAAAAAGAGCTGGCAATTTCAAGCCAGTCAATGTTGACAATGCAAACTGCCAATGTTATGGGCATGACCCTCACTGGCAGCTGCAATGGATGCTCAAAAAGCAGTGGAAGCAGAGGCTACTGGATTTTTCACTAAAATATTAAACAAAAGAACTTCCGCTGATTTTGATCTTAGCTTTTTTGAGGAGGTTTTGAGTAAAAGCTAAGTAAGGACTTAAATGGTGTGAACAGATTCCACACAGACTCACAATACAAGCAGAGGTGTGTTGACTGAATTGTGAGCGAAATACTCACCAAAGCTGTTCACCGTGTAAACAGAATTCTAGTCTCCAGTGCCGTGAAATCAGCCTTTCATTAGCATCACATTCTCTCTAGAAACAGTGGTGTTTTCTAGAAAGTGGGGGGGAGGGGGAAGTAAAAGTTTGGGAATAATAAACCGGCAGTGAACTCTGCTAGCACAAGTGCTTTCCATCAACTTTTCTTTTAAATGTTTCTAATAATGGGATGCATATACTCATATCTGTTAAGGTACAGAGGTAATTTGCACCCACTTAGAGCTCCATTTGAGGAGGTATAAAAATAGCCTGGTAGCAGGAATCTGGCCCATTCGTTACAATGATTATTAGAAATATAACTAGAATAATTATTTTCATTGCACTATAACATAAAAATCAGGCAGAAATGTGCCTTTGAAAATTCTGTGACAATCTCTTTTGCTATTAGAGATACGATCACGGTTCTTGCAAAAGTTCTGTTCACTTGTTCATGCTACTCCTGTCCTCTTCAGCTGATCCTTTCAAAAGAATGGAATGATTTTGGAAGAAAGCAAAATTTCCCAGGCTTGTTCCAAGATACGTCAAGACTCAAGTTCATTGAACTGTCCATTACAATTATGTGCTCAATCATAGAACATGCATCTCTGCTATCATTAATCAGTTCTAATAGGGTTACTGGATCACAGAAATAGTACTGATGCCTTTCACTTCTGTATTACTTCCAAACAATGTCCCGGGACTTTGATTTCTAGAATAATTTGTTTTCTATTTAGGGAAAATTTACTTTACCTATAGTATAGTTGCTTTGTCAAGTTTCTGCTAGCCATGTTTATTTTCATTATAGACTGGTGGATATTTTGCTTATAATTGTACATGTAAGAAATTTGGTGATACATATTTCATTTAAAAGAGGAGCTGCAGTCTCTTCTGTGATTTATAGTGTCTTTTGGAGGAAATAGTTATTGACTTTCAGCATTTCAGCTCTTTGTGAACTTTCAGCTAAACTAATTTTTTCACACAGTGTTCCAACTCCTGTGCAACATCTCAGCCCACTTTCCATACTTAATAGTTAAGATTTCTTCCCTGTTCAAGGCTTTTTATGAGAATATATGCAAAATTGAACCAGGAACATCTGCCAACAAGAGCATCATGATATTTTGCATGTAAATGCTTGCTTTATTTATGATACAAATGCTGAAAAACTATACATCTTCATTAAAATCTTGTAAATGAATTCAAAGTTTTCATAAAGAAATGCCTAGGGGACAATAGATCATTTCTCTAGGGATTCCTCCACATCCCTTAATCTGGAACAACACTAGAATATTCTGGCAGTGGGAATGTTTCTCCCTCTGTAAAATTAATTCCAAAATGTCTGTGACAGTTAATTGTGGAAGGTAAGCAGAGAAGATGACCTGAGATTGTCTGAATAGATTCAAGTGAGCAAGAAAATGAAAGGGTTTGAAGCCAAACCATTTGGATCATCCCTCTCTGCAGTTATAGCTGTCATAGTCCACATGGCAGCTACAACTTAAATTTCTTTCAGCTGGATTTTATCCTTGTGTGACAATCTGTCAAATGCAACAGTCAGTACCATAATTCTATCATAACTTTCTCTAAAATTCATGGAAATCACACTGTCTCAAATTCTTTACAAAGAAATGGCACAAAATCAAAACTTTCCACATTCTTTGTTATTTTCAGTAAGAGTGCAACACCTCACTAAGCAAATGTGTGTACTGGGGAAATAATATTCATATAAACTGAGTTATAGCCCTGTAGTTTTACTCACATCTTTTATCATGTCCTGAAATTTCCTTTTTTGTTCTCCTTATTACCCACGTCTTTCACACACGCCTTTATTTTTTTAAGTCCCTCTGAAAGAAGCTCTCTCTTCAGGGCACATCTGTAAAACAGTTAACAAATAATTGTGAAAATAGTATGAGTGATTACTGTACTACAGTGAGAGATAACTTGCTTCTCTCTGCCAAACTATCCGTACTTCAAGAGTGCCATCAATGTACCCTACAAGAATAGGAAGTCAGCAAAGAAAACCCACCAGGAAAAAGGAATGTCAGAATTAAGAGTTTGCATGTACATTGCTGTTTGTCTAGAAAGCAAAACGCAGACTGTCCTCTATATAAAGCAGCATGAAAAACATGATAATGCAAGTGCAATGCCTCACAGGAATCCAACACTAAATAAGTTAACACCTCAAATAAAAGATTTAAGCAACATCTGTGCTGCAGAATAATGCCGACAGTGGTTAATCACAATTCTGGGCAAACTGGCATGGCAGTTATGTCACAGCCAAGACCCTTGAGCCCACCGTGCTGTTTGCTGAATCTGCTGTGCTTGGCAAAGCCAGTAATACTCTAAGGAGCATTCACAAGTGGTACTTTGGACAACAAGACTAGTGCTGGTGAGCCTTCGCAAGGAACACAGTTCACCTTCACAGGTTTGTGAACACATCTCTGATTTTAAAAGGTACTGTCATGTAGAGAATTGGTTTAGTGGTTCTGTCACAATCTCACTTCAGAAAAGTGGGTCCACGTTCCTAGAGAGGTCACACAACTTCCAATCCTATCTTGCTGTCACCAATACCAAAGCTAGCTCAGTTACACCCACATTTCATCATGTCACAGTACAGGTACCCCCGGTATCATATGCAAATGCACAAGACAAGGAACACCAACAAAACTTCTCCCTCAGCACTCCTCATCAAGAGATCCTCAGCCAAGGATCCACGGATTTAGTCTGGGGCAGCTTACATACCTTATGAGAAGACTGAACTTCCTCCTGGGAAGAGCTACTAGCTCAGCTGGTTCCTTGTGGGAAGCATTTGAACCTCCCCACACTTAACTATTCAAGGCATCCTAAGTAATTTCCTTTGTTTACAATGAACAGATCTTTATTACTCCTAAGCAAAGGACTGTTGTTGTTTAGCCAGAAGGTTGCCCTTACAGACTGCTCCGTCCCTGGCACCTCTGGCAGGTGGAACAGGGCACATGCCCACCGAGGCTACTGCACCAGTCTCCCCACCGCGGAGGAAATATGCAGTGCCATGAAGTGCTGAACATCTTAAAAGAGCATGATGTTACCCAAGGTCAAATTCATGGGAGCAGGCACAGGTTTCTCCTTAATCTTATGCATATTTCTGTGAATAAATCATTCCTATTTACTTTCTTCAGGTTCAGGCTGTCAGTCATGATACAATAGCAGCGCCTCAAACTAATCACAACCTTTCTTATCATCCACTTCTTTTGGGGCTTCCACAATTACCACCCCTTTTTTCTGTTGTTCCATTCTCATCCCTCCTAGGATTTCTGGCTTCACTTGTTTACATCTGACATTACATTCTGAAATTTCAGTGAGTTAATCAAGAATGAAGCCTTTGTGGAAAACAAGAAAAAAAGAAAAATAAAATAAAAGCTTTGCTTCAACTCCAAAACTACCCAATATACAGCGTAGTGCATACCTCTTGATCTAAAACTAGAAACAAATTCATTCATGTTATTGGACCTTAATAAATAAAGGTAGTAAAGGGAATAAAACTTAATTTTAGCCCAATGAAACAAATCTAAATTAAGAATTTCTATTATTGAAAATTATATGTGACAGTGTTGCATTACATGACCACTGCTACATTGTCTGATTTATAGAACCAAGTTTAGTCTTTTAAAATATCCCACTGCAGTAATATAAACTAGTGGTCTTTATTGCAGAATATAAAAATATTCTTAAAATTTGTTTATTTTTATTTGTTCTTTGTTCAGCGATACATCAAATGCATCAGCTTCATCAGTCACAATTCAATAAAGTGGAAGTTGGAAGCATTATGTAAATCAAGGTTTATCTTCCTGACAATGGCAGAGGAGCAAAATGTCCTGTCTGGACTTCTCTAAGTACGTGATAATAATTTATATATAATTTATTGTCATCTGATTGCCAAGAGATCATATTCCAAATCTAGTTCTGTGTTGTAAGCTGTGCATCATTCTAATATACAAAAACCATCTAGTTAAATAAATGCACTTCTGCAGTAGGTGGTATCTGTGCCTTTCAGAGAAAGACCACTTTTGTGATGTGGAGGGGGAACCTCCCAAAATAGACCACCAGGGAACAATCCGAAAGAATTCCATCATATATGTAGCAAACAATCTAGGGATTGTTTGCTACATATATGATGGGACACATTTAACTTTACTTTCTGCTTATGCAAGTATAGATACAAAACCTGTAAACGGCATTTGAGGAAAATTTAAACCACTATCAAAGTAAAAAAATCCCGCTTCCTATTGTCACGCAACATCTGTCAGGTTTTGAAAGAGATTTAATGATTTTTAACATGAATGATTCTCACTCAGCAAATCTAAAACACACAATATTTTTAAACCAAATGTTTCCAACTGGGATGCTGTGCTACAGGAGCAAGAAGTGTTCTGTCATTAGACTGTAATACACTTCAAAGGCTTTTTTTAGTGGAGGATTGCAAAGATGCATCTCATTTCATTCACTCTGAGCTAAAGTTTGGATGTGAATGGATTGGCCAAACAATGCAAACACAGAGAAAAATTAAGGGCATTTTCTATTAGTCTCTCTATAAGGGAAAATTTCCCTTCCACATTTGTAGCTCACCTTATACACGGAACTCATGTCACCTTTTCCTTTTTGAGAACTAAAAGGTAAACCTTCTAAAAATAATCTTAATCCAAAATAAGTATTTTTGATGCAGTTTTTATATGGAAAAATTGAAATCTAGTTTTATACCCACAGATAGATGTAAGAAAACAGTATGACGGAGGTGAGGGACAGGACAGAGAATGCTCCTCCTATATCTATTGATCAAATGCAACGTTGAAGTTAGCAGCATTGTACTGAAGAATCAAACAGAAAAGTTTCTCTCCCCATTCTATTTAAGCAGTTGAATGGAGTAAAGTATCAAGAATGACAGAAAATCAGGTCACTGTATCTGGGTACTAACTCTGCGACTCAAAAATGTTTTGCAGGACAACAGAGGTGGTTCTGTCATACATTCTGACCTCTATGGCAAGTTTATTTTGGGATTTTTTCCTCAAGAAAATTCAGGATCAGATGTTTTACCTTTTCCAGCTACAAAATTACTGATTGCAGTAGAAGAGGGCTAGTGACAGCCCAAAGTTAGAATTTTAAAAAAGGGGGGAGGGGGAAGAAAAGAAGAAAGCACTGGATTAACTTTAAGAACGACAATGCAATACCTGCTTAGTACTCTCCTTCGGCTTTTGGTGAGAGGTCTGCAATAGGGACAGACAGCCATGAGGACAAGCACATCGCTTATGATAGACAGGTGCGGCAGCAGGAGGCTGCAAACCTGTTATTTAATGGCAGTGAAGGGGAGGATTTCACTCATAAGGGCTCAACTTCTCTATTTATAGTTCAAATAAAGTAGAAGCAAGCATAATGTGATGCCTCCTGAACTGCCTGCCAATGACATCAACAATTACCCAGAATGGCTGGGTGGATCGTCCATCAGTCCACACTTGAATTTTTCTCCTTCACACCCCAAACAGATTCAGGAGAGTACTTCTTCGTACCCAGAGGGAGTAACTAAAGCAGAAGTACAGCAAAGTGTTGGTCAAAATAAAACAGCCCACAGCACTCTCATAAAGTCAAACTTTTTGAAATAGGTCTCACATGACAGAAACGTCAAATATACTGTTTATTACCCAGAAAATCTCCCAGTCTCTCTTAAGCTGGATATCTCATACCTTTTCCTGTACAGTGTGCTGCTATGTAGAAAAAAACATTCAAATGAAGAAACTAAGAAAATTAATATTCTAAGATAATTGGTCTCACCTCTTTGATGCTTTTCAAGTGTAGTATGATGCAGATCACCACTTCTGCCCTTTGAAAATGGCCAAAAACTGTAAGCTGTGACAACTACCTTACAATTTTATTCTTTCCTTTCTAGGTGTAGGGGTTTTTTGTAAAATTATCCTTAATATGTATGAAGAAAACTTTTACATGTCCAGTTCATGCAAATGCATATATTCCCTCTAAATCCTTGGGTATAAAAATAATTTTGCTTTACTAGTATATGAAACATTTATTTAAGCATTTTAAAATAGATTCTGGCAGTAACAAAATTATGGTCTTTGCATCACTTTATGTTCAGGAGTTGCACAGATGCTATAAATACTTTCCACACTAAGTAGACCCTGTACAGGTAGCAGCATTTACAGGACTCTGTCCAAATGCCTACAACAGAAATAACACAAGCACACAAAGCACTCTCCATTTCAATTGTCAGTGTGCTACTGCTTTGTAAGATGTCCCCTGAGACAACACGTGTGTCACATACTGCATTATGCAACAGAAAAATTAAACATTCAAAGGTTCCTCTTCTAGACTGGCTGTGTCTCTTAATTCATTTAGCAGCAACAATCTCCCAGGATTCTCTTAGAAAAGTAAATGGGTTAAGCCGATGAAGTATTTTTAATGTGTCTTGACAAAGGTCCAGAATGAATGTACAATTACATTAGTTAAATCAGGGAGTACTCTGCTCATCCCCAGTAGAAATGTCTTCCTCTTTTATTATTTTAAGCTTCTATTTTTTTAGCATTTTATTATCAAGAAAGAAGAATTACATCAAATGCTAATTCACTGGGAAAACATTTCGGCATTTTCTGCAAAATCAAATTGGAGAAGCCATGGAAAATGTATTTATTTCATTTTCACACTTCCTTTATGCTTAATTTGCACACAGTCTTTTTTTTTTTTTTTTTCTTTCTCTACTTTTATTGTAGGGTGCAAGTAAGGAGGAAAGGAAAAATAACTTTTTGTCTTCCTGATTACTGAAAGCATTAGAGGAGGACCCTGTATACAGACTAAGAAATCTTAGTCACTGCCTGTTTATGCCTCTTTCTACCCAGCTATAAACTTGAACTAAAAGACACCTCCCAGGTAACCACGTGCTGCACAGGAGATGAGCACTACTAGGAATCTGACACTCTGCTGTGGTATTTCCTGATGCCCCGACAACACGTCTGTCTTGTTACACACTAACTCAAGATTTCTGAATTCGTGCTGCATATGTGGCCCTCAAAGTGAGGCTGCCCTGCCCAGCGCCACCAGCAGCAAAGGACGAGCTTCCAGTAATTCACAGGAGCGACTGATAACTATTTACTCCTTGTGTTTCTCTGACCTACAGACAGAAAGCAATGCTGGTTTTGCTGTCATAAAAATGACAACACTGTTCCACCTTTTTATTTGCATTTACCTTGTCAGAGTTGGTGGTATTTTGACATTTCTTGCCAGGCTGTGCCCTCTTGATCTCAGCAGGGCAGTGCAACTCCACAGACCGACAGGAGTGAGGTACATGGAGCACTCTGCCTATAGTAACACAACAAGTTGCTCCAAGGGAAGCTGGGCTGCCCTCTTCTTAGTTTATGTTAAACTTTTTAGTTTATGCTAAACTAAATTGGACTAATTTAGCTATGTTCCAGTAACCTTTCATTTACATCTTAGCCAGCCAGTTCTGAGTTTATTTTTAACTACAGATCACTGAGACAGTAAATTGTGAGTCCTATCGAGGGTGCCAGAATAGATGTAAGCCTATTCACAGGGCCCTTCATTTCATTATGCAATTGTCAATATATGCAAGCAGATATTGTTAGAGGTGGCTTTGCTCTTGAAACACTACTTTCTAATGACTGAAGCCATAGAAGTGCAGATAACAGTCTCTCCGGTAAAGTAGCAAGGTTTTGTTAAAGAAATCAATACCATCTTGAAAAGCAGTTTGGACAGAGCATTCATTTATGTCAATGATAAAAATCAGTGGTACCATTTTCAATCCCTGTGTTTTTACTCCCCACAGTGACAAGCAGAGAAGTACAACCCAGGAGAAAAACTCAGATCGTGATCTCCCTCAGTGATAAATTGCCTATCTCCACCTACAAGGTCACATGGATTTTGTATCTGGTACACGAAGATAACAAAGTAATGCTTTACCAGTCTCACTGAGGAATCAAGTGTTTTCTTAAGGTCAAAAGATGTTTAAAAGATCACATGATATTTTCAGACATCCAATGAATCCCTATTCCTTTTCAAAAACTTCTCAATAGGACATTTCACATCCCACTGTCATGCAGTGCTTTGACTATGTTACTCTTTCACTACAGATCTGTGCCTGTTTTCCCTCACTACAAATTGCAGCTGTATTTTGAATTAATTGGGAGGCAACTGTGTTGCACCTTAGTCTGCCAAAAGCATTACATTTGTGGTATAAAGGAATTTTGAGTTCGACCACAGAAACTGGGCATAAGGAGGAATTCCGTTTTGGTGACCTCAGCGGTTTTAAATTGTGATACCAAACACTGCCCAAAAAAACTGTGTCAGGAATACACAGATGTAGTGTAGTGACTATGGAAAAAGAAATGTAGGAAAAAAGTCACATGTTCTACAAGTATTGCCAAAATATGATGGAGTCCAACATAACTTCCAGCATCCTTCTATAATCATGCTGATTTCTTGAAGAGTGGGAAGATGAAGAGAAAAAGAACCTGACTAGGCCTGACATCCCCCCTTCACACATCACATCCAGTACAATTTTTATCAATGATAGTATCAGTTATAACAATACCTTCTCACCGAGTTTGCCAAATGTAACTTAGACTCTCCTTCCTCTGTAGTAGACGAGAGGCCTGACTGGTTCATTAGGACAACTATGTAGGCAAGTCTCTTTCGGCTTCCCCAATTCATCGATACTCATCTGGTTTGATGTGTTATCCCCTTCTGCTCTAGCCCATCTTCAGTCTTTGCTCAAGCCCAGCATGTCTCAGACATCTCGCTCTAATAAGGTGATCTCAGGTGACTTGTCCAAAGACAACGCCAATCAGAGTCAGTTGGTCTCATGGCAAACTGCTCTGAAAGCATTTCTCATGCTAAGACTGACATTAAGACTGACATTAACACGGTCTAACAACTCTTTTGCCCAGGAAGTACAAGTATTAAATACAGCTCTTCCTCCTCTCAAAGAGAAAAGTGAAGAATGGCCTGGGTTTAAGGCATTAGACTGGGATTGAAAAGTTCAGAAGTGTTTGACTCCCCACACTGCAGGACTTCACTCAAACAATCTTCTTTGCACTTTAGATTCCTTTACTGCACACCATAGGGATTTATTATTTGGGGTCATGGTTTAAGATAAAATTATAAATAAATGAGAACTGAAAGATATTATTGTCCCTCTCTATTTATGACCCTTCAGTAAAAAAGAAAATGTATCTATCAGTGTTCCCGCTTGTAGCCTCCACAACCACAAATTTCCAAGCAGAAACACCCCAAAACCAAAATTCCTATCATCAACCACTTTTATCCTACTTGTTGTGTCACTTTGGCTTGGTTGTGTTTCCATGACTAACCAGTATTCTTTGAATTCTCAATCAAACTGCCCAGCTCCTCAATAAGCTACAAAAAGGGAAAGAGATTAAAAGAAAGAAGTGGGAATCTTTATTTGCATACCTTCACCAGGGATTGAACTATTGAGAGAGAGAAAGGGTGTGTGAAAGGAGGTGTGTGTGACAGAGAGAGAGAAAGGGGGTGTGGGTGTGTGAAAGGGTGTGAATGAGTGAGTGCAAATCTTTTCCCAACACAGCTCTGCCCTTCTTGGTCCACTTAATAAATCAAGCTTCACAGCGTTACATTTGGTGCTCCTTTCCCCCACAAATGTCTCCAGACAATCTGTGAATTTATTTTCTTTTTTCTATTCAATCTCACTTAGAACACTGTCAGCATCCCAAGTTCTTTAATTCCTGTCACTCCCTCTATCTCACAAAGACAGAGGCTGCAGTGTCTAGCTTTTAAACCTTTTCAGAAGACTTCTGGCCAATTCCTTTCTTCCTTCACACACACACACTATCACAACAATAAAAAAATAAAAGGCTGGTACACAGCTAAAACTCGCACTTGAAATTGAATGATGCTGTGTAATAAAACTGATAGTTCTCCTTTTGAAGTACAAAACCAATGCAAACTATAGTCCCAATAGTACGAGAACATGTGGCATTATGATTCAAAGGACAATTACATTCAGCTTTGAAGAAAACTTTTCAGTTTCTGAATTTGAACAGTCATAATGTGGGAGCTTACCTGACAACATCCACAATGTTCTCACATAAACAGGAGCTGAATTCTGTTTACAGTTACCATTATTCCATGAATTTATCAGCTGGACATTTCTAATACCATCTTATGTAGTACTGCTAATGCTGACAACTGAAAAACATGTTCCAGCTTCATTTTGCATTTTTTTTCTCTTTTTTTTTTTTTTTTTTTTTTGCAAAAAAGGTTATCTTTCTATATCCATTTCTTCATGTCACAGATGGTCATGACTTAGAATAGCCATATCCTCACATTCTGTTGAGACCTCAGTGTTGTGGAGCCTGTAAGGTCTCTTCTTGAGAACAGGTCTCTTATGGTACCTAAAGTGCATTGGATCTCAAGAGGATACATCACTAGGCAGAAGAAGACTACACAAACCCAAACTGTCCTTTACTTCAAGTCTTCCTGTATTTTCCACTCCTGAACTCTTTCTACAGGGGGTTTCCTTCAACTAAGGGCAGAATTCAGCGCTGAGTATTTCTGATCAGATGGTAACCACAGTACAAGACTTTTCTACCAAGCTTGTGAGCAATCTGCGCACGTGTACACAGGACTCAAAAAAACTGAGGTCTGCTTGGTATGATAGCAAAACTGCACGTCACCTCCCTCTTTCAGTTAATTCTAAAATAATCAGGTGTAATTTGTGATGAAGAACAGCAGTTTGGGGGCTTTTTAGGGAAACACAAATCCTTGAACAGCTGGGCTCAAAATTATTTGCTGGAAACTGGCCCATTGCCCTGACCTCTGAAGTTGGGAAGATCCCAAGATCGTCCTGGGATTGCCAGCAACCAAAGGATTTGGGGATGTTTCCAGTGTCTTTAACCAAACAGGCAAATGGCTTAAGAAACAAACTGGCACTCACAAGTAGAGTAGGTAGATGGCTGTTCCTGAGGCAAATTTTTCTGCTTTTCATCATCCATTTGTATTGTTTTCTTATTCTCCACCACCAGTGATGATAATTAAGACTTGACTGTGCCAAGAAGTGGGGGTTTATTGCCTTTGTTTATCTGATCCTTTATAGAAGCAGAAATGGCAGGTTAGAAAATAACAGCATATAAGAAAGCAGAAAACCCCACTGTGTGAACCTTGTGATCTAGATTAAAGCACAGCCCTCATTCCTAACACAGAAATGTGAGCAGTGAAAGCACAACTAAAATGGTTACATTTGTAGAAGCTGCCTGTCCAGCAATACTCCCTCCGCCTGTCTTCTTGGGGAATCAGCAGAAATTGCTAAAGCAGCTGGGAAGAAGAATGAAACAGTAAAAGATTTGTTGACCCTTACTTTGTGTCAAGCATCATTCATGGCACTGATTCTCTTCCACTTAAAGAAGACATAGAAAAGCAGAAGAAATCTTTTTCCAAAGTTTAAAAAAAAAAAAAAAAGAAAGTAATAAATAGACCTTTATGACCTTTCAGAGAGACTTTCCCCTTTCATGGTAACATAAAAGCTAAAATCACTACTACTGGGTTAGGCAGTGATGTCTCATACAAGACTACACAATCTTTCACCCTAAGGCTGAAGATTGACCTGCCTCAAATTCTGGGAAGATGCTAAAAAATGTCACAAAGATTCAATAAAGATCTATCTTTATTATAAGAAACATATTGCATGCTTGCCATGACTGGTGGCAAATAGAAGAGTTGGATGGCTGCTGAAGTTGTTAAATGACATGAGGAGGTGGAATAGTTTTACTTTACTCACCATCAACCCTATTTAGAATTTATTGTTTCCGTTCATTTCAAACTGATGTTATATTCTCTGGTTTCTCAAGTATGTATTCTTTACTTGTTTCAATACAGATCTACAGCGTTTGTGAAGCCAGAAGTGTTTCCTTTTAAGAGCACCCATTTCCATTCCCTGTATTATTGAATAGGTTAGTATGTATTTTTATGTTGAAAAATACCATTTCTAGATATCAAGCTAGGCCATGACTGCTGCTGAAAACAACTGGAAATGCTAGGTTCTCATTAAAAATAATGAATTAGGAATTAATTCTGTATAACTTTTCCCTGTGTCCTCACCCCTTCACTGTTCTTCCCAGATGAACTCTGGCAGAGAGGGAAGCAGCAGTGTGACATCACTAAGTTGGTTTTACTGCAAAATATGGCCCATCTACGTGCATTAAACCACAAAGCAACAGATCTAATTCTGATCATAATGTCAATTATTCTAGGTAGAAATGCCCTGGTGAAAGAATGCATCGCTCTTGTATTACAAATAATCTGAACATAAACAGGTTTCACTGTTATTGCTTTAGATAAAATCCTTCTCCCCTTCCAAGGTTTTATATCGCTTCACACTTACAGGAAAAAATCCCAGAAGTTTTTCAAATGGGATTCAGCCACAGCTGCTCTATCATAAATCTAGAAAATTAAAATGTGCAGTGAGACAGTTTGGCTAAACAACATCTTAATTTCCTTCACATGAACCAGCTTGCATAAACATTAACAGCAGCAGGGTTGGGGAACTTTTTCAGAATATGTAAATGGATTGAAGGAGACAGCAAAGGCAAGAGTAAATGAGTCTAAAAGAGGAAGGCTGCAGGAATACACAGGGGAGCTAATAGTGAGAATTAACAGACTAACAAATTCTCTGGAGCCAGAGAGCACTGGAGAGAGGGGGAGAGGGAGTGAGTATGTTCCCCTCAGCCAGATAAAGTAAGATCAGTCGTTGATGATAATGAAAAAACCCCACTGGAGCCACTGAAGACAACAATGGGAGTGGGAAGAAGGAGAGGTGCATAATCTGGCATCATCTGTGTAACTGAGAGAGGAATTTAAATTTTCAAATAAAAAAAAAGTTACAGTTATTACCTTCAAGTCTTCCCAAATCAATTACTACACTATTTAAAGACAATTGTCTCTCTCAAAGGTCCATTCCTGAATCCTGATTGAATTTTTCCATTTCTGACTATATACTTTTTCTATAAGATACACAGCATCAAGCCAGCCAACAGTGGATACAAGATGTAAGTCACTTTTGAATGTATTGCAGGTTTGAGCAGGCTCATCGATGAACTTTCTGTGAACAGCAGAGTCAGGATTAATACTAAAACTAAATGTAACATATACACACATGGCAAACTATTTCTTCCTTTTGAACAACTAGATGAACTGGCAACATATCTAATAACAAAAGAGAAAAAAAAAGGAACCAAGAATCCTGCAGGTCATACCTCTCACTTGATTAATCAGCAGCATATAATGAAGACCCTGTGGTTCATTACAGGGAAAAAAATGTTATTCCTGATGGAAAACACGTTTTCTCCTGATACCAGCAACCAGATGGCAACTAAAAGATGAACTATCAAAGGAAACTGGCAAGAGTTTTCCTTCCTCAAGGTAATCTGGATACTAGGTTTACATTGGCAGTAATATCCAGTAATCAAGATAACCAGTTTTGGGCAACAAATAAACATAAAAATGAAGTAATCACAAGGCTCAGGAAACTATCACGATGAGCCTCCTCATCTACCAGGGACATGGGTCCCAGTGCAGGAGGTGTTATGAACTGTTCTAAGTAATACCAGTGAGGTAGGCACCACTCTTCCACCTATGTGAGATGCAAAGACAATCCAGTGACATAAATTCTTTAGATTTATACCCAACTACTAAGCCAAATTTCCAGTGGTGTCAATCACACACAACTACTCCTAACTGATGAGTGCACCTTGAAAAATCAGATCCAAATCCCTTATTAAGAGCTGTTCAATAATCAGCACAAACTGAATCTTCTCTCTGCAGTTTCATCAAACAGAAGTATTGTTTCCTGACCCACAGCCAACACGTGCCTTTACGCCTCACGTGCTGCAGAGTAACCGCAGGTATGGCAGTCTTTCAGGTTGCTTAGTTGTAACATTGCCCCACAACACACAGCCCTACAGAGCTGGAAGGCAAAAGCACTATTCTCTGAAGAAACTTATTTATAACAACAACTATTCTCCTGGTAATCTCCTGACAAAGAGCATGATTGAGACTATTTCACAGCTACCCAGACCAGAAGGCTCTGCAACTCAGAGCTTTCCAGCTGCAGTGGCACTTTGAAGGAATAGTTTCTTGGGGTTTTGGAAGAGTCTGTTTTATTTTAACAATCTGCATGAAATTCTTTCCTGTCAGATGAAATACACTAATGGTATCAGCTTGTGTGGGTATAATTTCAGGATTGTTCCTGTCCTTGATTTTAGATCTGGCATTTATATTAATTTACTACTGTAACTGGTGCGTGTAGCTGGAAGCTTAGAAGTCAGTTGTGTTTTCCTTCCCCACAATATCTCAAAAGCTTGGGAACTGAATGTCTCTCTCCAAGGGTGCCTGCTGAAATACAATCCACATGTCAACATCATTTTAGAGGCGTCCACCTTCCTCTAGTTATTTCATAACATTACCTGCCAAGTTCAACTTTCAGGATATAACGAGGAACGCAAACCACACTTCGATGATAGGCTCTGCTTTCCATGATGCAGTACTCACACCACACTCACCCACTGGCAAGGCACAACAGTGGACTGTCTGCATTAAATTATGGATTCCATGGCCCACACATGAACCACCTTTGTCTGCCAACACTGAAAAACAGTGCTCCACTGTGATCAACAAGGGTGATTAAATACTAACAGTCTACAGTCAGTTTGGCCACGTCATTATTTCTCAGTGGCATATGATATCAGAAAAAATAAAATGTGTAAGTTTACTCTAACCACTTTCTTCTCAAAACTCCTGCTATTCAGCAGCCAAGTCCCACGAGAGTCATTTCCATGCTGGCCAAGGGCAGCAAGGAAAGGTCAAAGTGAGGATACCTTGAGTAGGAGCTATGATTCACCTGACGGGATGAGTAGAAAGGAGGATAAACATGCTGAATTCTGTTACTGAGAATGCTGCAGTTTAGCTTGGCAAAGTGCATTGGATGACAGCAACTATAATAGCAATAACAATAATAAACAAAGTCAAGAGCAAAGAGAATTGGCCTAGTTTCAATCATATAATTACAGTGTAAGACACCCCCAGAGATAATGTGACGCCCAGACAGATCTATGTCTCTGGCTTTCCTTTTCTGCCAGGTAAGCCTCACTGAGACGTGTCTGCCGTACACGTTCTTTTTTTCTCACACATCTCTTTCAGATTCCTCTTATATACCCGATATATAAACATTAAATTTGCAATACCAACTAAAAACCACCAGAATCTGTCCTTCTATTCATGGCTATATTCTGTGCTGAACTCAGTCCAAAACAGGGTATCAATTCCTATGCTCCCATTTCTACATAGCGACCTCAACCTTGAACACTTTGTCTATTATGCCCTTTCTGGCCATACTTTGATATATAAGTTAGGATAGACTATGCCTGTATTTTACGAAAAGCCAAGAAACCACACACACCTATGCTACTTTGGAGATTGCCCTACACCAGAGTGAAAATCCCTGGGACCACTGTGTATGTTAGAAACGTTTGGTTACATTCCCAGACAAAATATGCTTGATTACAGGAACAGCATAACCGTTTCAATGCATCTCATCTGCCCTTGCTGCAGTTTTCTCTCCCTATTTTTTCTTAGAAGGGGTCTAAGATGATCTGGCAGGATTTGTTGCTGAGTTCAGGCTTGCTATAAAGGCACTACGGGCTTGTGGAATCAAGTCTCTACTGCATCTGTGGGCTTTGTTACAGTCCCAGAGCACAAAAACGGTCTAATCCCTGTCTTTCCCACTGTCTCTACTACTACCCCACAGTAAATATAAGCTGCAGAGAGTCAAACCAATCTGTAGGCATTCTTAAGAAAGGCTGTTTTAAGATAAAACAAAATAAGAGACTCTCTCCTTGTAAAACAGAAGCACAAGGCCCCAAGCAAAAACATGCACACAATTAATTTGATTTGCGCATGGAAATGTGGTGAGCACACTGAAAAATCAGCATATTTCTGTGCAGCCCTGGGCTTCTGACTTCATGGAAATCCACCCCAATATATTGAAATGTTTTTTTCTTTGAAAAACAAAACCCCATCAATTAAATTGCACAAATTGAATAAATATGACTCTCCCATACTAGCTGAAAAAATGAACTACCTATTTAAAAAAACAAAACACAACAACAAACTAGCATTGTAGTGTCCATATCCATTCTGCCTTTTCATCAGTAAAAAGGAAAAAAACTATGGAAGACTCCGTTACGTCTGTTACAGTTGTCAACACATTCATCGAAGTCCTTGCCAAAAACCAACACAAGCTCATTAGGACAGCTGTAAGGTGATACTGCCTCATCAGTGGTTTGCTGGCCACTGCAGCTCAGAACAGAACATTCAGCCATTGGTCTCATTCCACATTGAACCGTTTCCCAAGTCCCTCACAGGTCATGACAGGACATGCACCATGGTGTGCTCCACAGACAGACACATCACTTACATCCTCATATGTTCATGATCAGGTGACAAAAGCAAATCCAGCCACGTGAGAGGGGTAGGGTGTGACTTACACCCTGCTGAGCATTCTCAAGGAGCTTTGTCCACCCCAGAACCAAGGCTGGACACCACTGCTTAGGCAATAACCTAACCACTGTGCTGTTGAAGCAGTTTGACATTGACACATGAAGAAACAGGACATGCTAAGCCTTCTTCAATGTTTTAACACAGAAGAATCAGAAGACCTGCTAAAGACTTGGGTTTCAAATATTGAAAGCATAGAAGTACCATACTGAACCTACATTTCTATGCAAACTTTCTTAAAATGCTGAGAGTGGGAAACGCTAAAAGAAACCTTTCAGAACTGTGGTACTCTGGGTGTTTGAAGCACCATTCTGGCTACTGATTAGGACAAACAAATGTAATGTCTGCTGTATAAGCTCAACACTTCCTCATTTGTGGAGCATCTAGTCCTCTTACTGTTCTGAGCTCTACACTAACCATGTGCTTACAAAGCAGAGCTGCCCATTCACAGCTATACATATAGAAAAAGAGCAAATGTTGAAAAAAGGGCAAAGCACTTGCTTCCTTTTTCTGAATGATTGCCCCAGTTAGCAACACCAGCTGCAGCTGTTCTATCTGGTGCAAATGGAAGGAAAAAGATTTCATTTATTGCTCAACAAAAGATGTTCTGTTGTGACTGTATGTTTGGGGTCTGTGATAGTCCTGCTGCCAAACACCTGCACTTATTCAGACACATGTGCAAAAGAATAATAATCTGTGATTCATATTTATGTTGTCAGATATCAACCACAACTAGGTAACTAGTGAAAATTTACTGGGAACTCTGCTTCAACATTGCATTTTAGCATTCTTCACACATTTTATAGCACATCTGAATAACTGAATAACAGAAAGTAATCCATTTAGGTCAGTATTAGGCCAATTCTGCATTACCAAATATATTGCAGAATGCATTGTGGGAGAATTCAGGCACTTTATTCAGTTTTGCTTTTTCTTTCATATTTTTCATGCCAGTTCTGACTCGCTTTCTTTTATATGAGTAGTGAGATTTGTCCTTTGGTTCTATTTGAAGTTCTATATTTCATTTATTTATGATCTTAGGTAACATAATCTATATACCTACTTTAAGTAGTAAGAGTTCATCTGAATTGCTCTGCTTAGATTGAAGTGATCTCATCAGCTGGAAAACTAACAGATGAATTTTCAAAGAGCAGTGTTGCGCCCTATACCTAAAAGAGTAACCAGATGTAATTTCAGTTTAATTATGATGCTGGAAGACCTGAAGAAAAAAATTCAGCATTGCCTTCTCAAGGTATTATATACTAAAACATTTGTGTCAATTACAGTAATAGAAATTAAGGACAGAAGTGAATCTATATCTTAAGCTATTATTTCCCGTAAAACTAAAACTAAAAAACAATACCAGTTATGGGGGCAAGTCATCGTGTCCTTCAGCTTTTAAAATTCCAGTTGGGTTCTTCCATGCCAGTGACACAAAAAAATATCTTTCCTTAAAGACATACAGCTGGGGCAGAAAAGCTGATGCAATGAACAATCCTTCCAACACATCATAGTGCAACCCTGGAGCAGCAGTCATTAGTTGTAGCATGGTGGCCTACACAGGTGCATCAGTACTAGCCAGCTGTATTCAAACTCTGAGGCTGAAATTTTCTTCACAGCAAGAAGCCACAGCCAGACTGGTACCTCTGAGATTTGTTGAGAACTACTCCAACTCAACCACTCTTTTTCTACAGCATGTGAAATTTGACAATAACTTGAACAGTTCACCTGGCTAAAAACAAGAAACATTTGAAGAACCTTGGCAATTTCTGGACTAGCTTCACACTTAATTAAACTCAGTTGATGTTCAAGGACAGTGAAGTCATATTGCATCATTTCTGACATTTACACATTTCCTCTTGTTTTGTTCCTTGTGTATAATAAATTACTTCCATATGTATTTTGAATTTAATGAATGCATCAGAGACACCTTATTATCCATAGTAATTACCCTGCAGTTTGAAAGAAAGAAACAACCCACAGCACAATTCTTATTTTCTTTCTTTAAAATAGAGAGAAGTTTACTCTGGGTATCGGCTCCTGCCATGTTTGGTCACTGGCTTTATTCAAGAGGTTTTCTGAGAGAAGAAGAACATAAGAATTAGTATTCTGGCTCCGATTCACAGCAGAACTAACTCCTATGCTTCCTTTAGAAATGCCCACTATGCCTGGCAAACTTCAGAGAAAAAACACTAAAACACAAGTATAGCTTAAGTCTGTAAGGCAGAATTTTTTTGACTCCTCACAATCATGGTCAGTTTACAACAAAAATCCTGAGAAGTCGTATCTTTTCTATTTATCCTTCTAAAGCAGTTGTAAAGTTTCCCATTACTCTTAATAAACACTAACCTTTATCTTAAAGTCTTTAGGATTATGTTTTAATAACTTCTCTTGTTAATTAACACTATGTTGAAAAACAAATGAAAGACAAAAACTTCACCACCAGAAAACTTTTGAATTTCTGTTAACATTTGTGTTCATTATTTTTGAATATGTTGCCTTTAGAGTCCTGTTCAAGTATCAGAAATTTACACCTGCCTACAAGTAAAGGAAAAGGAACACAAAAAGTCAAAGGTGGTCTTTGAAGTCAGAAAAATGTAAGAGATGAAGACAGAAAATAGGCACAAAGATAAAAGAGAAGGGAAATTATGAATTCCATTGCTAGAGCACTGTTAGAAACCAAAACGAAATCTTCCAACATTTACTTCATTGTTGGGGATAACACTGCCAGATAAAAATGCTTTCCAAACATTTTATTAATAGTCCAGTACTTTAGTTACCAATTAATTTTTCATAAAAGTTTAAGGATCAGATATTTCCCTTCCATCCTATATTTCCTAGGAATAGGGCCATGATCACTTGTATTTCAGTGCAGAGGTTATTTTTTAAACAGCTGCTGAGGTTCTAAAGGCCAAGAGCACTCCTTTCTCATTAGCACACAACTTTTCTTGCATAGTCATATGCTACTGATATTGACCCTTATTTTATACATCTCCACTCGTGACTTAGGTATATAAGGAGAGCTATCTATCGACACATCTATTTTCCCTTTGAGGGTCACAAAGCTGCCACTGTTTTCCAGACAAAACAGTCCAATAACAACTCTCAGCAAGAAAAAACCTACAACTCTTTCAGTATTTCAGAGCACATTCTTTGAAACTGAATCTAGTGCTGACCAGATGAAGCACAGTAGAGAGAATGTTCACTGTCTGATACAGAATTCTCAATTATTAATCACACCATTCATTTTATATCTATATTTAAATTAGGCAGCTTAAAAGAAACACAAGCAGTATGTTATTTTGGCAAAATAAAGTGTATTATCAGTATTTCCAATATCTTTCCATTCTTAAACGTATTGATTTATACTGAAAAAGTCCTTTGGGTTCACTCATGTCGTTTTAAGAGGATTCTGATGGCAATGCTGCAGGTTCCAGAAGCTCAGCTGAAGCTCACCAAGCAGTTTTTACAGCACTAGTGTGGGAAAGACTGTCAAAACAATTTCTCAGGTAGTATATGAAAACCTTCCCTTCATCCTCTTCAGGGCCATGCTCCGTTCCTCTTAACAATCACATGGGGATATACTGGAAGCATAACACATGGACAATATTTAACACCTGCTTCATGTACTTTGGTTCACTTTTGCACTTACTCTTTCCCAATACCCTCAGACTAGCCTTTAATGATCAAATCCAAGCATTTTCAACTGGATTAAGTTAAAAAAAAAAAAAATCCAAGAAGAAATATTTCTTTAGACCTTCCCATTAAAAAAGAGAAACCTTTACACAGAATGTTAGCATCCAAGTGATACCTACTACACATGGAACTTTCATGTGTAAAGTGCAAATACTCAACCCAGGAGAAACAGCTACTTAATAAAAGAAAACTGACTGAAATTTTGTATTTCCTTAGCCCTTCCTCTTTCCACTGGGCATGCCAGCAAGACTGGCAGGTCTGGGGTTAGGTTTTGACAAGTAATACCCAACTACAAAGAACTGAAATAGTTTAGCTCTAAAAGAATTCTCTTACTAAGGCATTGACAGAGCCATTTCATCACTGCCATAAATACAATTTGTACAAGCAACCTCAGGGCTCTTAATCTAGATTTATGACTTACTGTTACCAATTCCATAAAACATCCACAATCATTTGAGTGGCTGGATTAAAGTCAATTGTGTGGGAATGAACGCAAGTCTGTCAACTTCAATGAATGCATGTCCACCTTGCACTAATCCTGAATTTGACTCAACATAAATAATTAGAATTTGAGTCAGGACGCACAGCATATGGTATAGTTTCAGCTGTATTTTGGAAAACGGAATGACCCAATTATATTCTCTTCTGATTTCTTTCAACCCTTGAAAGTTTTCTTGGTTTTCCTCACAGAAGCTCGGTTTACCCATCCTTTTCAGAGAACACACAGGCTAATGGCCATCTTGACTTTACATTGTCATTTTATTTAGAAGGCACAGTCCACCACCCATAACTCCCCAACAAGCCTCCTCTTAACAATCCAGACATGTGGCATCTGGATCACAGCTTTTCATCTGTGTACATCTATCTCTATTCTGTTGCAACAGCTGTTCCTGGACCAACTAGAAAATGGCACACAATAAAATATGCTGGTTTTTTAAGCTAAGGACATACACACCAGAACATTCCTTGCAAAGAGCAGTGATTCACAGAAAGCAATTTAAGACACTAACTTCCACCTTCAGTGCCATAAGGAGCTGAGGTGACAGCTGTGGGACCACTTATCTTGCCAAACAACATCATTATGTTTGCGATCAGAGGTAACTAGTGTAGAAGTTTCTCAGTTTTAAATTTTTTCACAGTGTATCCTCTACCCCTTCATGAGGCACATATAATTCTCGGTCTTCTGGTGAACCGATCTGCTGACGTTCCCAGTAACTGAATAGCCCAGGCACTTACAGGAAGGATAAATGGAAGACTAAAGGATTGATCTTAATCCATTTTGTCACTAACTCGTTGGTGTGAAGATTGAAGGGTGATCTGTACCAAAGCTGATTATACTAAACACTGATCATGACAACTCACTTGCAAAAGTGAGTTCCATGAACAATTAAAACCATTTTATATTTGAATTGTTAGAGTTGTAAGGATCACTGAGAAATACAGAAATAAAGACCTTAAAGTAACATCACTAGAAGTTCCATGTTTCCTGGTTCAAAGATCAGATGAAAAGTGACCAAAACGTACAAGTGGTCCAGCACTTAATATTGCCTCTGTGAAGCTTCAAATGTGGAGGGAAAACCCACATATATTGGGGGAAAAAGAACATACTATCTTCAAAAAATATTACCAGCTGCCTAAATGGTTTATTATTAATTTTGCATGCATAGTCATGCAAAGGGCATGACAAATTTAATTCATTACCTTATATGACCTGCCATGAAAGTATTGCTAGCTACTATGTATGCATAGAAATCACAAATACTCTTAACAATGTGTAACTTCAGGCAGAAGTTTATTCACAGGGTTTTTTGTGCAAGGAGCAAATGTCTTCCTTGTATAAGCATTAACAAAATGGCTAATACATTCATACAACACAGTTAATGGGGCAGCTGGGCCATTTATGAAGACTCAAGCATGAAAATCAAGGAAGATTTAGTAGAAAAAGAAATGGCAAAGATATGAGAAGAATAGCTCTTTTGGCAAGATTGTTGAGATGAGAGACCAACCAGTCATCCAGAGAAGGGATGAAGGGAAGAACTTTGTTTCTGTAGATGACAACAGTATCCAGTGCCACAAGACAGAAACACACAAATAAAACCAACTCAAAGCCAGCCCTTCCTGAACACTGCACTGAACTGGCAACTAAACAGAACTGCTCACTAACAGCCTGGCTTGTTGGAGTTTTTCTCTTTAAAAAATCACACTTCAAGTAATTTTAGACATACTAACTGGGCTTTAGCTTTTATAACAGACCCTCCAGTTGAATTGCTGAAATGGCTTGTTGAATACAGGTGTCAATTCACATCCCAAGGCTATCACTTCACAGAGTGCATAACTAAAAACAGTGTCTCGCACATAGGTGAAATAGGACTATCTGCATAGATTATGGCTTGTAAGAGTGACACATAGCACTCATGCATACCAAGGCTCTAAACATAGCCTGGTCACTAAACCACACGAGGCTGACGCACGGTAATTTAGTACTGGCTAGAGACAGAACCCCCAGCCCAAGCTGTGGAAATGTGGTCTGCAATTGCCTGGCTCAGACGTTATAATCTCACCGAGGTAAAGCCATGGTTAGTAAGAGCCATACACTCACACAGCTGGAATTCTGGTCCACGCTATTATGTCACCCTTATATTGCATCTCAAGCACTGACAAATTCAAACCATTCTGAACAAAACTGAGAGGCGAATGTTAAAGTCTGCAGACATTTCTGTTTCAGATTTCAAAGTGCTTGACATTAAGAGCTTCCACTGATCATATATGGGAGAGATGGAAGAGAAAATGATAGCCTCTAAGAAAAGGCTTTACGGGATAAATGCACTCATTTCTATTTAGAAATCTGAATGGGTTAAGTGTTCTATTCATTTTGCCAATAAACTCCCAAGTCCTCATTATCTGAGCAAGGAAGGGTGGTGACACAGCCTGCCTTACTGCGCTCCAGGTGAGAAAGCAGTGAGTGTCACAGGAAGGACAAACCACATCTCTGATGTGTACCCAAAAGTCCTATCAGTCGCAGACCATCAGATACAAAATCTTTTGTGAAGTTTACAACTATGGATGAAGATTTTACAGTTGTCTAAATTGTCAGCAGCTACTGACTTAATTTTAAGTCCTTCAAAGCACTCCTCAAAGGAGCTGGCAATTTCTACCAACAAAGCACTTAGTTCCTTCCTGTACTACAAACTAGTAGACCAGAGAGGAAAGAGCTTTTCATTTGTTCTAAGTACTGCCCAGCTTCCTTAGTCACAGAGTTTCTCTGAAACCAATGTACTATTTGCAGAATAATCATTAGGACATGAACTCATCTCCACAACTGAGCAGAGCAGGTAAGATTTCTAACTGGGGCACCTACTTCTAATGACACAAATACACTGTTCCAAATATCACTGATAGAAGGGTGGGAAAAGCAGAGGATTAATAATTGCAACTAAATCCTGTTCTCTGTGGTAGGGAGAAAATAGGGTGTACGGCAGTCAAAAATTCTAGGCCGAGTCTTTCTCCCAGGAACCACAAAGTGCCACAGGAACATCTAATTCAAAAATTAAGTTGCTTTTTGTCTGGCTTTCACACGACAAAGTCATAGTGGTAATAGCAAGTTTCACTATCAGATATTGAGAAAAGGGGGTTTACCATTTACTGAAACTGTGTGCAATATGCAGAACAATTATAAACAAGCTGCTGCAGTATCTTCAGTATAAATGACAAGCAAACAAAATAATAAACACCACAAAACTGTAGCAGCTGGGAGTGGAAGAGTTACTCTACAATGTCCAAAAGAACATGAGGCCCTGAAGAGCCAATGAGCTCATATTCCTTATACTAGAATGTGCACTAGGGGAAAAAAATAACCCCCAAAAATTGCAAAAGCAGCTAGATAAAAATCTCAGAAAGCCTGAACACATTAGAAACGCTCTTGTGTGGCTGAATGAACACTTAGACAAAAAAGGTCCCAGCAGACATGTTCCACAGAAACTTTACCACTGCCTCCTCTCTCAGCCTTGTGACATTAGGAGATTACACAACCACAAGAATCATTTGAGAACTTCAGTGCTGCCTTAGCACTATCTTTTGGATTTTTAAGAGGTATTCCTTGCACTAAAAACAGTTTCAAATTGCTTGGTACCTCCTCCTAGTTTGACAGAATACAAGTATCTGCAAAACAACTTTCTGCAATCCTACACCCAATGTCTTTACATAGTGTACGTTGTCAGATGGAAACAGAATACTGCAGAAAAACATAATACAATATCAAAATGAATAAAGCTCCTGATGGAGTTCTCTGAAGGAGAAGAATTATATATTTGGCCTGTTTGAAGCCACAATGACTTTATTTGTCACCTCAAGGGTAAACTGGCTGCCAAGCTCCACCGAGAGGTAATCTGAAAAATGATGGAAAGGCATCAGAAGAAATTTTGACTTTCTATGACAGCATGAAGTATATCTCATTTGGTTTATGACTTCAAATTGGTTTTGAAGGCTGAAATCAATTTTTTCTGAAATCTTTGCATTCCACACTAGTAGTCAATGGTATCTGCACAACTGTGGTTTTTACTCTGTGACTTCCTCGGATTTCTGAACTCTGGTGCTCAATAGTTCATTAAGATTTTCACACACTTGCCATATTAAGCCATTGTGACAATGAAAGGGCTCAATGCTCTGATCTTTCATGAAGATTGCCATAAAAAAGTTTCAAATCCACTTTGAGGAGCTAGTAATATGCAGTTCAGGTTAATAATGGCCAGAAGATCTCATTATTTGGGGCTTTCCTGTTATTATTTACTCTCCTGCCAACGTGGATTATATTTAATCCTTGGAGGCAATATGGAACTCTTACATTTTTAAACACATCCTGCCCCACAACATGAATTCAGGACTGCTCGTTCATCTCCCTACAGATACCAGAGCCTACACATGCTGCAATAAACGTGACTGAGAACCTACCACAGAAAGGCAGCAGCACTTTGTTTTCTTCAGGAGATCTTTGTCTCAGTGCTGAGGATGCCTGACAGCTTTTTATTTTCTGTGTGGCTTGAAGCCCGTTATCAGAGCAAACACAGCCCTGCTCACTTATAAAGGGGGTCTGGAATTGTTTGATGGGTGCCAATACTGGCTATCACACACTGGATTTGTTTTCTGTGTCCACTGTAATGCACTTGTATGTTGCTTAACTTCAGTATTTCTTTTTTTCCCCTCACCATGTCCTGAAATAACACTTTTTATTCCCAATCCCTAATTGCCATTCTGAAGAAAAATTATTATCTTGGGAAGATGTATTTAAATGGCTGCCAAAAATGCACAATTTTAAAATAGTATGAGTAAAAGCAAAGTACTGTGGCTTCTGGACAGAAGAAATTTTTGCTACAAAAATCTCATTTAATATACACAATAACTTCCCCAAAGAAATAATGCTGTTCTTGTTCATGGGATGGATCTCTTCTGAACACTGGCACAAAAATTAAGATTAACTGACACAAAGCATAATTTAGCTTGAGTTCTCTTGATTAGGCATCCATTGGCAGCTTCTCCTGAATCATGAGGAATAACAATTAGCTTCAGATGGAAATATGAAATCTAAATTACAGTTGCTTAACCTAAGAAAAGCAAAGAGAAGATTCTATTATAGTAAGATATATTCAAATTATATACACGGCACCTTTAATTTAGGAAAGTGGGCTCATTAGGAATGGCAGAAATGTGGATGAAGTTAAGTATTTCTTTATATTCCTCAAACTCGATCACGAGCAACACAAGATTGTGTCTTGTTTTCTCTCAAACTTTATACACAGAAAATATTAAATAGCTTCTCAACTATTTATGTGTCTTTCCTATAGATACCTCTTACCTTACTTATTTTCCACCCTAAATCTTCCAAAAACTACTCGCTCTTCTCCTGGAGAGGAGACCAGGAACTGTGCTTCCCACTTCAACAGAGTAACACCTGATAATACAAGCAGCTTGGCAAGTGGGTCTATAGCTATGTGAAAATGACTGGCTTTTTATTTTCAATCCGGATAATACAACTCACAGAGTATGGACCAGGGAAAGACAGATGCCAATATATCAATACACTCATACAAAATACTTGAGACAAAGCAGACAGTCTGTTAAGTGAAAATACTTGCAAAACATCTTTTCATTAGGAAACTCTTACTCACTCTTATCCGGAGTGTAATTACTACCTGACGTATTGTTTCCCTAAAGTTCAGTGTACTTTCCCACCCATCTGCCTAAAATGGTCAAGCTAAAACCAAAGGTGCTATAAAAAACCATCCTGAAACACAGACTTGCTGGATTTTCCTGGTTTAAAGGTCTTCCTCAACTGACAGAACCTAAAGGGAAAGTTTTCTAGACATATTGCCCCTATGTGGCTTCTGTAAACTCCCCCAAAAGCAAATCACATTTAACTGGACAGATGTTATCTTCCAGCATACCCTGCTCCAGCTCATCAAATGACCCAACTCTCCCCCTTGTGAGCCCACCATCTCTCCTTCTTTTACAAAGACTGAAGTTTAACTACGTTCAGATGTACCTGTTTCATCTCAGGAGGCAGAGCTGACATTCTCAACTCTCCCAAACCTCCTGCTGCTGTGCTGCTCAGCACGATTGCTTCCACAGTCATCACTAGGACAGCACAGCTGAGAAAACTTCCCTTACTATAATGACTTGGCCTATTCCCCCATCACATTTCTTCTTTGTAGGACACATTAAGCAGTGAATTACCTTGAAAAGTTATTAGTGTAGCTACACCAGGACATCATCATCATTCTACATTTGCTACTTTATCTGCATGGCAGTGTCCAGCTGCAGCCTGCATTTCTACAAAAGCATTTCCAAAAGTATGCTATTTTCTTTGCTAAGTACATAAAAAGTACCAAATGGTTAAGTGGGTACTGCAGAGAATGAGATTTGAAGTTATTTTGTCTACTGAAATTTCAATTTATCAACACTGTTAAAGTGGTATGTATTATACCCATTGCAAAAAGTGAAGAAAAAGTGTTAGTGATCATCTATGTGAGATAGTACTGAAACACTGGATGGTATTCAACCATATGTAAGTATAACCTTAGAAGGAGAAAGAATAGAAACACTCAAGTTAGACTTCCAAATCAGCCATTGTTTTGCTTTCTTTAGTGTCTTAATGTTCCAACTCTATGATGAGCAACTTCACTCTATTTAGTAACAACAATAAAGGGTTTTGAAAATTATTCTCTTCATCTGCTGTAAGCTGCAACACAGAAATCACAGTCCACATATTTATTACAAAATACGTGAAACAGAAGAGCAGTTCCCAGACTAGAATCATGCTTTCTCCCCCTTTTTCCCCATGTAAACATTGCTTTTTTGTTTTTTAGCCACAGTACAGCTTGGTTCCTGAAAAAAATGAAATGCACATAGGAAAATGTGCATAAATGAGCATCGAGTAAGATGTGGTTAAGCAGATCCAAAGCCCAGAATCAAGAGACAGGTGGGAGTCAATCTGTGCATGGAGGATCTCTGACAATGACCAAGCATGACTACAGGATAGAGAAAGCCACTCTGGTTTTCAGAAGCAGAAGGACCCTGCCTTCTGTCCAGCTAAGTGGGAGCTGCAGACACCAGCATCTCTTTCATGTTGAGCAGAACAATAGTGCAGAGCACTGAAGAGAAGGAAACTGTTACATTTGTGTGCTGGTCCCGCTCTGTGAGTGTTCTCAAACTGTCTGCTTTTCTGAAGCTAACAGAACAAATCTACTTCACCATCATACCACAAGAAAAGACTCAAGACATTAAGTATTTTAACAGTTGTATCTAAAACATGCAGAAAAATCACTAAAACTCCATTTCATTAGTTCATCAATGGACTTCGTATAAATAAAAGCTAATTTCTCAGTTTGTATTAATTGGCTTAAGATCCGGCATTTAAGTCTTGGGCTTCTTTCAGTTGAGGAGCTGCATGACAACTCCTGTCCCAAACCACTCTTCCTGCTTAAAAATTTATTACAATTTTATTCTGAGATCAAATTCTTACATTTTGAATCCAACTATGCCAGACATGCTTTGAAGATACGCCTTTAATGGGCTTTATCCCAGACATGCTTTGAAGATACGCCATTAACGGGCTTGGGGCTACTTCCCAGTCTTCATTCTTCTAATACTAAGTGACTTAGAATTTTACCACACAAGGATGTCCTTTAACAGACAGCCGTATTATTGTGGCAGTGCTCCATGTTTGAGAGCATCTGTTTAAACACAGGCATTGCTCTTGGACAGTTTCTACTATCTTCCATTTATATTCAGGCAATGACATTTAACTGTTCCCTCATATATGGTCAACCCACATTCAGTTATAATATATCATTACAGCAGGTCACATGGGAAATGGATTAAACTAAATAAAAACCCCTAGTAAGAATGTCAGTTGATTGATAAAGAACTAGTGTGTTCATAGGGACCTAATTAATCCCATTTTCTGGTGCATTAAGGGGGAGGAAAGTATTTATAAAATAGACTAGATTTTTTCCAAAAGCACGTAATGATTTATGAATTCAAGTTCTAATGGAAAGCAGGTGGAACTTGTACTATAACTGGGTCCAGCTCTCGAAAACAGAAATGTTAATTGAACATACCCTGTCAGGTAACCACAGAAAATTCTTCTTTAAAAAATGCAAAATCCAGAAATGTTGATTTTTATGGCAGAGGATAATTGTAGCATGTTGAATTGCATTGTCATAATTAGCACACAGAAATACATGGTAGAAGTATATGCTATGTTAGAAACTTCTACAAATTCTTGCACTGCTGCTTTTTACTGTAAGAAAGCAAACAGCCCAAGTCAGAGTAACTTGAAAAAACACAGCAGTAGTGCAGAAATGCTCACATGCAGAGATAAAATCAAAGACAGGTTTTCAGACTTATATCAAGCTGAAATATGTTGAAACCCACTGTCACCAACATTTTCAAACTTAGAAATGCTGTTTTCAGTACTCCTGGGCACTCAGCTTCCAGTGACTTCAAGGATACTTCTGTCCAACTACCAGTTATTTAGATGTTTGGCAACTTCTGTTTCTGTGTCCGTATTTATTATACAGTGCCCTTGTAGAATTTCACAAGAGCTAGAATAAAGAAAGGCTTCTTCTGGAAAGAGTAAAATATTGGCATTTCAAAAGAAAGGATAACAATGACTGTATCTCCAAAAATGTATAAGCTTCCATTTGCTTCCATCTTGCATCTTATTTTGGCTATTGTTCGGGAAGGCTATTAGTACTTAAAATGGAAATGTGCCAGGAGTTCCTTTTACCACAGTATTTTTAAATTATTCCCAATTAGCCCAAGGGAAGTCATGATTTCACAGCAGGGTATTAATGCAGTTTTCTATTAAAGCAGATACATACAAACAAAACAGGTCACAGCTTAACAAAATGAACAGTACAATTACATTTGTAACCACAGCATATATTATGACCAACATTTTCTATGTGAATTTTTTAGTAAACATATTCATTAATTTTCTTTTAGCAAAGCCTATTAATGAAAAGCCAGTAGTGTCATGTCCTCAGATGTTTCTTTATTTAATCAAGCTCTTCTTCTTACACTAGCAACTGAATTCTTTAAATTTAGCAAACAATCCAGCAAGATAAACTTTTAAAACTTCAGAACTTCAAAATCTTGTAAGCCTCAGCTGCAATTGTGTGTGGGACAAACACAGCTCAAAGAGGAATAATAACACCAAACTACACCTGTTCCTGAGCCTTATGAACATTAGACAAATATTACATATCCACATACCTGTATCGTTCTCTTTTCATTGCTGTGTGAAATTTGTGTATATCTCAGCTCAAATAAATTAACTTTGGGTGCATTCTTACTTTATTAGAGTCTGATACAGAAAACTAATTGCTGTTATTATCATCACCATTATTATTCCTGATCTAGTGGAGTGATACAGAAAACTAATTGCTGTTATTATCACCATTATTATTCCTGATCTAGTGGAAAGTATCCATGTTCATGGCTGATCTTTAAGGTCCCTTCAAAACCAAACCACTCTATGATTGTATGATTATGCTGGAAAACTTTACTCCTTACCACAGGCTGAGAAGAAAATTAAAAACAAGATATCACTTTAAACAATCACTTTAAACAGCTATGAAAATCTTAACTGGATATCAGCCAATTCAAACTTCTAACCTCCTAAAATGCTGCAAGCAGAAATGGTTAATTTTTAAATCCCAAATAAATTTGGATTATTCCCTCTAATCACCATTAAATCATATGAAAGATAGTGAAAAACTATTTTGTTTTAATCACTATTAGCAAAAACATGTGAGAAATATTATCTTTTAATCTCCACATAACTGAAATATTAAGATGACTATATCAGCAATGATTTTGCTAAACCTGTCAAAAATCATGAATATTCCCAGCTTTAAACATGCTGGCAATAGGGAAGCCACAGCCAATGTCACTACAATTATAAAATGCTTCAATTTTTATCTGAATGCTAGCAAGGTTCTTCCAGTGAGTACAAGCTCATCAGAAATAAAAAACAACAAACCCAAAACAGATTCAGTTAGCACACATTTAAGTCTTGTTTTACACACACTTCAAATTTTAAGCTCATTCTATCTAGTTGATTTTATAAAAGAAACAGTATGTTTTAATTTTTCATCCCAGCATTATCAACTATCTTGTAACAGGTTTTTAAGAAACCACATTTAAGAATATCCACATCAGACAAAGTCTAAAAGAAAACCCAAACCGCACCCATAAGATAAAAGCTAAAATACCCTTTCTTTATCACTACCATTCCATATCAACTAAGATGATTATTCAAGCTATCTACTGTTAAGCTACCCAAGCTATAGCAGGGTGTTTCAGTAGTGTTTAAGAGAATACGATAGCTAAAACCTGGGAAAAGGTTGGAATAAGTATTTACAAACATTCTTGTGAATTTTATTTTGGCTCAGCCATCTTTATCAGAGCAGAATATTATTTACACAGTAAAAGCAAATTCCTATCTGTAAACAAAAATAAGGCAATAGTGTATGCTGAGGACAAATAATTTTTGTCTCAGGAGGTAACAAATGTAACTTATAAACATTAGAACATCTAGTCAGTGAAAAACTATGAATAATGTCACACGCCATATTGCATAGTTTGAACTGATCCTCCCACCATAATGTAACAACTGTCATGATGCATCAGCAAACACAATATTTACCTAAAACTGCCAAGCTTGAATAAAATATAAGGTAAAAGGAACCTCTCTGTAAGAAATGATAAACTGTAAATGGAAACAGCTGAAAGCTCACAGAGAAAAAGTTTATTTATGCTACATTTGAAATTAAAAGATGCATAGGGCAAGGCTAACAGCGTAAATACACACCAGGCAAACACAGTGCACCAGGTTCTTAAGATGGTCAAGATCAGATGAACACAGAGAAGCTGCAAATTAATCTGTGTTATCTCATTAAGCTAAACACACCTTAGTATAGTACATAGCCTGACAGAGAGACAGGAACAGGAGAGTCATAAGTCAGAGATATTGTTCCATAAAACAAGAAATTTGAACTATCTTGTTAAAGTGACAGACAGTACATTTTACACTACTGGGTACCAAAAAAAAACCCCAAAACACCAAACAAGTATACTGCCTATGTTGAAAGCTAAATACAGATCTTACCCTCCATGGTCTTCCCCCTGGTTTTATTACCACTAGCAATGCTTTAAGTTCCATTGGCAACAAATTCACAGATGAGCTATCCTTCCTTTGCTATCTGAGTGAGGTTGTAAAGGACCTTCCCAAAGGGCAAATGTGGATTTCTACTAGCAGAGCCTTTCAATGTTTGTGCTTGGTTAGGATCGTCCACAGAAAGAACGGGCTGCTGAAGAGATACACTATCCCTGAATCAAATAAAAGGAGGGAAGACTAGCTGGAGAAAATTATTTTTGAAACTGCAGAAGGATTCAGAATGCTGTAAAAGCACCCACACAGGATAAGGAGAAACAAAGTGAAAAAAGCCAGCTATGCACTTTGTGAGGACTTGCATTATTTTGTAACCGTTATTTTGCACCATTCACTCACATAAATCAAGATGAGCTTTGACACAAATACCTCTTAAAGTATGAAAATAAGGAAAATAATTATATTAGTCCTGAGTACTTCTGAATATTTTTCAGAAGTCTTGTTGGAATGGAGGCCAAACCGTATTTATAACATGGCAGCACTGGACTCAAGACTTCCCCTGAACTCCTCCAATGCAGTTACAAGTTACGAGTTAGGGCCTTGCCATGGCCCAGCACGGAGAGCCGTGTCTCCATTATCAACTCACTAGTTTCTCTTGCTACACCAGGCATCCTTCATCTTCAGATATAGCACTTCATATTTGCCGTTCGTTGCTTCTTTTTGGATAGGAAGGGAATATATTTAACCATCCAACAAATAAGAAGTCTCTTTTCATTTTAACATGGCATTCCCTGGGGTTATGTCACTGAAGGAGAGAGAATAATAACACACTTCTGGAATGGGCTTGGTGCTTCAGCCAGATTCTCTCTTCTCACTTCCGCCTGAGTCACTCTCTGATCCCCCAGGCTTCTCCACAGCTGGGTGTCAGATTATTTTGGCTGGGAGTTGTACTTGCACAGTTGGTACCACCTGCTGTAAATTCTTCAGTCCTTGTTATCTCTGCAGCAGCTCTTGGCCTTTCAAAAGCTAATTCAGTGAAGAAAGAGGAAGGGACAGTTTGTGCTTGATGTTTAAACTGCAAATTTGTTTTCCAGAAACTCTTCAGATTGATAGTTTTGATTATATTTTAAGAACTCACAGTGTGACACAATGAACTATCAACTCCCGCTGCTGCTGGTGTCACTTAAAGAAGGCCAAATTCGATGCTGTTAAGTGGGATGATCAGTGGTATACATCCAATGTAATGCCAAAGACCGCAATGGAATTACTCTACCCGCAGGTGACAGGGCTACTCTGAGGTTGTGTAAATAAAAGAATAAAAGTTCACTGTACCTCTTCATATAGATAAAAAACAAGCTATTAGGCACATGGCAGACTCTACTATTTTTTTTAATCCCTCTACTTACAACAGTCAGCATTTTTAGAAACACGTGTTTTTAGTACTAAGGATGCCATCAGTCAAGTAATGGGGGAGGTAACAGAGATAGTAGCTGCTGTGGTTACAGAAACAGCTGAATTTATATTCTTGTATTTAAACAAGACTTACTTAAACTCACTTTAGCTGCAAGACCTGAACTTTCCCTAGGAATGAACCGATTTCTCATCAACGAGCACATTCAGATTGCTGCAGTCAGGAGATGTGGGTATGGACCCAAACTAGTTTGAGAGAGGCTGATGTAAGTCACAGTTAAAAGAAAATCTGAATTTGAGCCGAGAGCCAAATTTCACAAGTCAAACCCACTGCTAATCCAAAAATAGATCTGAACAGGTCAAATTTAAAGAAAGTTCTACACTCACTTTGCTGTAAAGGTAAGCTAACTTACTTTTATTGCTGTGTGGTCTTTTTACAGGGTAGTCATTGAACAAAGAGACGAAAGCTAAATGTATTTTGGGTATCTTTAACCTGGAAGAAAAAATGGTAGTGTTGTGCTGCTATGAGAAGAGTGACTATTTGTTTTCTGCCTTTCCTTTCCCTTACCCTCCTCTCTGTCCAAGATAAAAGCTTAATCCAAAGCACTGAGACACGGAGCAGGGGGAAGAAAGTATTTTTAGTTTATATATATTTTGCCCTTTCTCTCTGGAAAGTAAACAACAATAGTTCATACTTCTCAGTTATGGGTGAAAATAAACTAGGACTTCATAATAAAATAACCTGGCATTTAACAGACTATCTGATCTCCCCAAAAGACACAGAAAGATGTAATGCCGCAGAACCTTATAAATGGGAAACAGGTAGCATGGAGGCAAGCAAATACTTCATGATTTTTTTTAAACACAATTACTTATGCAAAGATCAGAAAGTAGCAGTACTCATATATACCAACAGTATGATGCATACCTAGTCCCTGGTTAATGTGTATTTTAATATTCATGCCTTATCAAATACGCAAATATAAATTCTCAGAGAAAACACACAACATATGGTTTGTCAGCCATGCATTATTTATAAAATAATTTTGAAAATCTATTTCTGTACTTTAAATTATAAAATCTTGAAAACTTTTCCCTATTGTCTGCAAAACAAGCATTTTTTTACTTCTCATCTCTCAGTTTTATGTGCATTTGGAGACACCCTAGTTCGAAATCTTTAGCTGCCTACATAGGTGGGGTCTTTAAAACTTCTTAAGGAATTTAATAGGCCTGGAAATTCTTAGTAGGCTACTAAATCCCCCTATAAATCCTGGCAAATTCCCAGACTGCCCATTCTCACAGGGATACATGGCCTAATTACAAATCCATTAAACACTGTGAGTTCAAGGGTCTGCTTTAACCCTGATATTATTTGATCCGCCTTACACTAATAGCTTCAGTGAAACAGAGAAGAGTAAAAAAGGACAAAGCCAATAGAAAAATAAACTGAAATCAGGGTCAGAGAGTAGGCAAATTAAAAACATGAGAGAAGTAAATGGCAAGCGAAAAAGACTAAGCAGGGGGGAAAGAACTCTCTGAGATGAGGGGAAAGGCTTTAAGCTAAAGGGGAAAAAAGAATCCTGCTTGCATTGCATAAGCTATCTTTTAGCCAAGCTTAAGTAAACTAAGAAAAGATGTTAAGATGTTGATGTCATGCCACTTCTCTAGGTAAAGGTATGGCACCAGCTCTGTCTCTGCTGTTCAGCTGGGGCCACTGGCAGTTGCTGCAAATGAGTAGGTATCACTGTAGAACTCCACCCAGCAGGGGTGATGGTGATGCTTCTATGATGATGCCTTTTAAGCTGAATGTAGAGCAAGTATTTGCTTCTCTTATACATGCTTAATTTTATGTATGCTCAGGCATCTGCAGCTATGCTTTCTGCAACTAAATACCACACACAAACATCTAACTAAATGGCCTGATTTTTCAGGGCAGAAAGATGTCCTAGGTCTTGGTATCGTTGAAGTTCCTAGAAGTTCTGCCACAGGCCCAAGTGAAGACAGGGCAAGTCCGCACTGAGGACCATCAATTGGGATTTATTTTCTCATTTTCAGATTCATGCATACACAAGCTTTGCCCTTTCATATTTTAAGGTAGAAAAACTGATGTAAATGATGAGGAAAAACTATTATTTTTCTCTCTCAGATCTGCTATTTGATGTAACCTAAGAAGGGTTATTTGGAACAGAACAAGTCTTACTGTGTTCTGACAGTCCAAAGTCAGGGGGTTTTTCTCTCCATTTTCTATACAGTACTCATGTTATGCAAGCCTTGTACTTTGTCATTCGAGATTAAGAAAAGACCAAAAAGAGACATTTAAGTCATGGACTTTGTTCAAATTATCTCATTGTCCAGGGACGTGGAGCCAGCTAATCTGTGACACTGAAACAGAACTTATTTTTCTTGCAGACTATTTGCTTATGTCATTTGGTTGGCGAAAAGAAACTCCCATCTAGGGTGCAAGTAGCAAGAAAGAACAGAAAATTGTGACTATTTATTTGTCACTATTCCAAGCAAGGTGACACTACTTACTGTTTTGTTAAGTTGTGTCTGATAGTTTTCCAGTGACCCAGACATTACTTAGGAGTATTTTTAATCTGTCATCCTGAACTTAGACATTTCTTTCCTCTCATTTTGAATACCTTCCAGCCTTAATAATCTTCTTGATTGTAAGTGTACTCATCACTCACAGCAAACATGGCCTTCAGTGTTTGGCATGTTTATTAGGCTTGCAGTACGTCAATGGCTCATTGTTTTAACAGAATTTGACAACGAGAAGTATCACACCCTTTGGCATGGTATAACCTGATTAGTGACTGTACCAGTCTTGACATTTTTCCAACCTACTGAGGATAACACATACTTTAGGATCTGTTCTTCAAAGTGTTTCTCTCCTGATAAAGGCCTCCTCACCTATCAACAATCTAATGTGGTCAACATACAATGCAAACGTGCAGTATTTCAGTAGAAAGCTATCTTATACATTACTCCCATGCAGTGCTGCTATGCCCTACTATTTATATTTAGTTATGAAATAAGTTTTTTGATAATCTGAACAATAATTCAAAGTGCTGTTGGACAGGATGCTTAGATTCATGCACATGAGGTAAAGATCTAGAAGGCAGGCATATAAATAAAAAAGGTCTAATCATTTTAATCCACTGAAATAATAGTATTTTTTTCTCTTGCCTATTTACTGTACATTTAATTTTCACACCAAGATACCTAGGAAAACATACTCACCATTTCTTTGGTTAAATATTGATGACATCTATTATGAGCCTCTAGAGATGTCAACGAGGCCCATGCTTTTTCAAAGGTATTGTGGCTCTACAAACTCAGCAACAGCTGTGAAGACTACTGAAATACCTGGTCTCCAAACACATCCAGGTAACTATCGCACTAGAAGAAAAGTAGATCTTGAAGAGGCAACTCATATGAGAGCTCTTCTGAGTGCAAGTTGGCATGCTCAGTTCTGAAAAAGCATTTGCACTGTATGGCACAGCAGTCATCAGCTTCTCAGGCATGCCATATATTCAAGCATCCACGTTAGAAGAGCTCACTTAAGACTTCACTCAGTATCACTGAAAATTTCTAACACCAAGTAAAAGGCTAATTGTTGCCCATTAACTTCAGGCCACTCTCCGAATCTGTTCTGTTACTATGAAAATCATTAATCCATCTTTCTCAAGTACCATTTTCCTCACTCATCAGCACATTTAGCTACAGCTTTATACCTTGGTTCTGAAACAGAACAGTTTCAGCCAGTGCCAAGCCAGTACTTGCGTAAATTATTCTGAGCCCACAGTAATCATGACCGGGACATTTCAGCAGGCACATACCTTTGTGAAACGGTATCAGGGCTTGGAGAGAGGGCTTTGGATGAACAGCAATACTTGCAGAACTTCCATGCAAGTCATGCCACCTTCCTGGTACTGTGGCTGAAGCCTGTTTCACTGTCCAGGGAAAGCGAGGCATATTTATCCTAGAGCAAGTTGCCTGTGCCATCTGGAGGCAGCTCCAAATCAGGGGGTTTGACAAATCAGGTGATAGTACAGAGCTGCTTGACTTTTGTCATCTCTTTCTCCATTCCATGCCAGCTTCCTCTCTGATAACTAAGTCTCTGGGTGCTCTTTAATGGAATGATCATCTCAGAGAGTCTCTTTTTTCCATAGAAGTTCGGCAAACTGCGACTTTTAATCTACACTTCCCCCTTACAAATGAGCCTGGGTTCAAAGTCCATCTAAGAAAACGCATGTGTGCGTTGACAGCGGCAGAAGTTTCACTACCATGCAAATAAAAATACTGGGTATACATCATTAAAGGAAAAACAGCCAACCAAACAAATTAGTCCTTCACAGCCATTTCTTTGCAGTAAAGATGTCATGGCAAGAAATTTATGAAAAACAGCAGTCAGATTACTAGAAAACATTCTCTCTTTATTTGTTTATCTCCTTTGAATTTGGCTTGTAATTTATTTTGTGCTTTTATTTTGTGCATCTAAGATGCCTCTCAGACACTGCAAAAAGGCAGCTTGCAAACAAACAATGGAGGTCTTCTCCTTTTGATTTTTTCTGCTAGAATTTTTTTTCCACTAAATGAAAAGGTGTCTTCTTTCATTACTTCTGGAAAAGTTCTTATGGATTAATATGCATTTTGTCAATCTTAAATGAAGAAAAACCAGAAAGTCTCAGAACTATTCTCTCAGCAACTGCAGAAACAAATTGCTTTTATTCATCAAGCATTGCTTTTGGTCTATATTTACTTAGCTCCAAATATAGCTACTCTTCAGGAAAAAGTCCTCTAGGATGCTTTCACCATCCTTAGTTCTGTAGATAATTTAGATACTCCACTGAATATCTCCACTGAACCATTCAATGCACCTTTACAGCAAACAACAAAAAGACTAAACATTCTGATACGTGGTGATGAAAAGAAAGATTATTCTATTGTTGAGAAAATGAGTGATGTTAATCTCATTATCTTACAAAGAAAAGACAAGACAGACTAAGACTGCAATTCTGTTTTCCTCAGGGCTGACACAGCCAGGAGTAGCTTTTGAACATTTTCTACTCTGTAATGGTCTACCTATCTTTTCAACTTATAACCAACCCCCTCCCCCCTAAGCTGCCACATTCCAAATGACAAATTCTGCCATATTCTCTACTTTCTTTAAAATACCAATATCCAAAGTATTCCTCAAGCATATTTGCTGCAGAAATCTGGGCTACTCTGATACTCTCAGAAAATGCTGTGATCATAACACCTGGATGAGGGACAGGCTTCTGATATAGCGCTGTTCACTCTGTATGTTGGATATCGTTATTTTCATTGATATCACTACTACATTTTTCCTGCTATCAATTAAGCCACCAGTTAATATCCTTACTAGATGCCATGTTTGTAAACTGTATTGTGCACTTCACTAAATAACGGAATGCAGTAAGAATTTTGATGTTTTTAAGTAAAAAGTTGAGTGAGGTTGCATATTGTGAATTTAAAGCAGCCAAACCCAGCTGCTACTATGACCTCCAGAAAACATCTAGCTTCTATCTTAAATTTCTGAACTATAAATGCTGACAATTGAAATTTGTGATGACTGATTATTGCATACCACATGATGCCTATTCTTCTCTTGCTTACATGATGGATAAGTCAGAAACGTGAAAGAGAGGCAGGACAAGCACGCTTGAGGACAGAGAGCCAGTTTTACTCCTTGTATTACTGTTAATGCCAACACTGGTGCCTGCGCAACGCTATGAGTGTGACTATGCAACATGCTCACTTTGAACCTTTGAAGACTCCAAAGTAGCACTCTCTTTTGTATTTCAGTAGAAGTAATTATTTCTGCAAATCTGCTCCAATTCAGAGCCAGTTTTACTCCTTGTATTACTGTTAATGCCAACACTGGTGCCTGCGCAACGCTATGAGTGTGACTATGCAACATGCTCACTTTGAACCTTTGAAGACTCCAAAGTAGCACTCTCTTTTGTATTTCAGTAGAAGTAATTATTTCTGCAAATCTGCAGAATGTACCCTCTGTCAACAACTAGATAAGCTGACCCCATGGCTTCCAGCCTGAAGTCCTCTCCAGCTCTGAGTAAAGACGGTCAAAACTCAGCTGTCCAATTCCTGGACAGCTGGAATGGCCTGCACACTATCAAATGGATCCAAAAACCTGTACTCTCTTATTTGTTGGTAACTTCAATTATCTTGTACAGACACACCAGGTACTATAATTCAGTTTCAAATAGTGCAGCAGTCCAATGTATTATAAGCCTTAACCTCATTATTCTGTAGAATCTAGCTACTATCATTTAGCCAGGAGAAATACTGAGCAAGCACATGCTTTACAAGTTCTTAATTCAAAATATTCTCTGTGTTTGTGGTTCCCATGTATCTCCTCGCCCATGGTTCACTCTTTGGTCAGCAAATGCTACTGACTCTCTGCAATTTCCTGTAAAAAAGCAACGCCAAAACGCTATCACATTATCATCTGACTGCCACTGCACACGCCGCTTTCCTGGCATAACGCTCCACTTCCCAACCACAAGGTTGTTTGGCAATGTCAAGCTGTGCAATGAAGGCAAATAGGAACTTACTAGCCCCAAGGCCTAATAAAACTGATGACAATGCTAACAAAGCACAAGCAAAGTTTAAGCTTTCGAGATGATATAAGCAGCAAACTTCTCTGAAAATAAAATACGTACATTTAGATGTGAACTACGTTGTCAGGAAAAAGCACAAATGGAGAAGCATGATTGATGGCTGTGGCTGCCCCACCCCTGGAGGTGTTCAAGGCCAGGCTGGATGGCGCTTAGAGCAACCTGGTCTGGTGGAAGGTGTCCCTGCCCAGGGCAGGGGGTTGGAACTAGATGATCTTTAAGGTTCCTTCCCATCCAAACTATTCTATATTTCTATGGTCTTGCTAACAACAGCAATGCCGCGATGACCACTGATGCTGACTGCTGAGGCACCACCCGCCACAGCCCTACAGGAGCTCACACAAAGGGCTCCCTGAGGCGGTGCTGGGCCCTGGCTGTGCCCACGCTGGTCCAACCTCCCACCGGGCCGCCGTTCAGCTGAGGGATGAGCCGCAGGCCCCTCCGGCCCGTCACCGGAGCCCCAGGTCACACCGGCACAGGGACACTCCTCCAGAGGGGCAGAATTCACAACAAACACAACAATTACCGTTTTCGGTGCGGGCCCACGGCCACCTCCCCGGCTGCACAACGCCCACCTCGGCCACCGCCGCCTCAGCCGCCTCAGCCCCTCAGGGTGCCCCCTGGCGGCCCCACCCCGCCCCGCGCTTTCCAGAAGGTTCCGGGCGTGGCGGGCTGAGGGGGACAGAGGTGGGCGGTGACTTCTCCTCAGGGCTACTGAGCTACGGTCTGCTTATTCTCACTGAACACACCGCTGGACCGGCTGCTTGGACAGCAAGAATTACACGGTTCCCCACCGAGGAGGTCCGAGGCGTTCATTCCAGTCCGAAAACCGCTCCTTGTGGGGGCCTGCAAGCGGGTGAGTGCGGGCCGATGGCCGCCTGAGGCGAGGCCGTGGGGAGCGGAGCCGCCGGCCCAGGTCAGGGCTGAGGCGGCAGGGGCTTCACCCGCCGGGCAGCCCTGCTTTGGAACCCAAGTGGAAACAGCTACTTGGAAAGGCGGTGTGGTGTTGACTTCTCCCATTTTGCGTGTCTGTAGTAGGTTCTGCTCCAGTTGTTGCTGAAGTAAAGGCCTCTCTGTGCTTGTGCTCGTTTTTTTGTGGCGCTGTGGTTTTAAAGTTAACCAGAACAGTGTGACTAAGCTGTGCACAGTCATAATTGCACTGTGTAGGAAACCTTGTAGTTAACTCATCCGAATTCTGTCTCCTTTATTTCTGTGTTCACATTATTAACAACTTTTACGCTGTCTGCATATGTCACATGCAGTTTTACCTTGCTTCAATTTTTACCCATTTCTTCCACAAAATGCACGCACTGTTTTCCCTGTAACACAATTATGATTGCCACTATGGCTACAGAGAAATTTAGACATTCAGGACCCGAAAAGGCCTGTTAGCCTGTGTTAACTGAAGCATTGTGTGTGGCTTTTAAGCAAGCTCAAAAACAGCCAAAAGAAAAAAGCAGCTTTTCAGCCAAGCATTTTATCAGGCTTGCAAACACCTGCAAATCAGTCACACTACGAAGCCTGTCGACTAACAAAGACAAAGCTTTGTAATACAACACAATTAGACCTGAATAATTTAGGCGCTGAAGCAAATATTTTGAAACCTAGGCTGTTTACTTTCTTGAATGAGAAATTACCCAAACTTGGATTCGTTATAAACCTACTGAGGAGAAATCCACACAAATGAGTAAACAGTGTGTTAGACTTTACCATCTAAATTCTCTCACAGTCCAACTGCGCTGAACACGCCAAGGAGGGAAGGCAGGAGGTTTTCCATTTTTTTCTCCTGCCTATGATTTAGGACTTGACAGGGAGATCAGCAGGATTGAGATGGGTGGTCAGAATCACCCAGGCAGCATTAATGTTGGCAGCTGTTTGTTTCTTGAACCTTGACTTTGTTACTTAGGGAAAGTGAGCTTTCCCAAAAGGAAATAAAACACGTATCATCAACATTGTTTCGTAGTAATGTAAATGAGTCCTAATTTCCTAAATGTCATCCAAAGGTCATATTGAGAATAAGGTTGTACTGTTGTCAGTTTGGACCAAGTGGAGAAAACAATATTGAATGGGTTATTGGCTTTTCTTCACTTGATGAAGAATTCAAGTTGAGCTATTGTGACGCAGTTTGTTTTTCTGAGGGCTAGACAGTGGATCCTTTTTTTATAGAATCATGGAATGCTTAGAGTTGGAAGGGACCTTGATGACCACCTAGTTCCAACCCTTTGCCATGAGCAGGGAGGGACACCTTCCACTAGACCAGGTTGCTCAAATCCCCATCCAACCTGGCCATGAACACTTCAGGGAGGTGTTTATGTTGTTCTGAACAACCTGCGGGCACAGTTTTTGGAGAAGCGTACTTCCCTAGCCACTGATTTTTAGGAGATAGTACTCCTATCCCTCTCAAATTAGTATTGAGCAGAAACCTTTATTTTTCAGGGATACTGGTTTAATGACAGTGGGCTCTTTCATTAACTCTTCATTATCTGACTCTCTAAATCTCATGCTGAATTTTACTTGGTTCTATAAATTTACCATGTTTTTGTTTCAACCCGTGGTTGTCCATCAAAAGTCCAGAGAATTGTCAGCAGTAGTGCCAGATACCATTAAACTTACCCCTGCAAACTCAATCCTGCTGTCTTTCACTGAAAGCAGTGAAACATAGCATAAGCACAGGTTGCTCAAATCCCCATCCAACCTGGCCATGAACACTTCAGGGAGGTGTTTATGTTGTCCTGAACAACCTGCGGGCACAGTTTTTGGAGAAGCGTACTTCCCTAGCCACTGATTTTTAGGAGATAGTACTCCTATCCCTCTCAAATTAGTATTGAGCAGAAACCTTTATTTTTCAGGGATACTGGTTTAATGACAGTGGGCTCTTTCATTAACTCTTCATTATCTGACTCTCTAAATCTCATGCTGAATTTTACTTGGTTCTATAAATTTACCATGTTTTTGTTTCAACCCGTGGTTGTCCATCAAAAGTCCAGAGAATTGTCAGCAGTAGTGCCAGATACCATTAAACTTACCCCTGCAAACTCAATCCTGCTGTCTTTCACTGAAAGCAGTGAAACATAGCATAAGCATAAGACAACTCAGGAAGGTTAAAAGGGCAAACTAGTCTAATCTCTAAATGTGAGGCTTTCTTTTTTTTTTTTTTTTTCCAGATCTGGGGTGAACCTTCCGCTGTTGGTTTGCTTTTTTGTTTCTTATCTCAGGGTTATGAAATTACAGTACTAGAAAGATGAAGGTGAGTAAGAAGAAAGCAAATACTTAGTGTTTGGCAGGAATCAATACAAGCTGTAATCTGCTCTTTGGTTCATCTTGGCATTGAGTGTACACCTTAGAAATTTGTAGGGCATTTCTGTTAATTTCTCTTTGGGCTGTAGCATAGGCCTAATACAACATACTGTCTCCTGCTACAAACCTTCCTTCTCCAACTATCCACAGAAGCATCGATAACAGGTCTTCGCTTACTCTTAGGCAGGATATTACACTATTGACTTGATGGGAGTTTTCCTGAAGTAAGGCCCAAACAGGAGTCTCAGCATTTGACTCATAGATCACACCTCTTGTAGGTTGCATATTTACAAATGTCTAATCCCTCTTTCTGAGCACAAGGTTCTACAAGAGTGGAAATTCTCACACTGCCTGTCAGGTACGTTAGTGCTCTTTGGACTATTTACAGATTTCCAGGCAAGTTTCTCCCTTTTCTCTCTTTGTCATGAATTAGGCCGTTACACTTCAGTGGTTCACCTAAAATTTTTGAAACAAGTCTTTTTCTGCCATTTTAGTTCAGTCTGTTTACACACGTGATGTGACTTTTCAGGCTTTGTTGTAGTTAAGGCCGTACAATGGGCATCTATTTGCAAAATCACATGTATTTTTAAAGACTCCTCTATTCTCATGAGATTTTCTGTTTGTTTGTGTTAGTGTGTCTTTAAGGCACCAGGTAAGGTCAGGACCAACCTGCAGGAGCAGATGGCTTGTTCTAGTAACCGGAATGGAACTCCGCAAGAACTAACACAGGCGAGGTTGAAAGTAAGATATTTATATTCATTTGAACACTTGATTCCGGAAAGGATATAATCAGCATTTTCCGCACTCCTGCCTGCAAGAAAATTTGAAATGTTTTTTCCTGCCTAGTTTTGGTACTTCTATTATCTTTTCTCTTCAGTGAATAAAACCTTATTTGTTCTTGCTCCATCTTAAGATTTTCATTTTGCAGAAGTGCTTCATTTTTACAGCTAACAGTCAGTTAATACCTTACCAGCCTCCCTCTTCATTGCATCTGCTCTGCGGATCATTTGCTGTGCAGTTCCATAAAGAACTCAGTATTCAGCTTCCACCTTTCTTACAGAAGAGGAAGGTTGCCCCTCTCAAGCAGCAGACATTTTAGTATATGTAGCTGGTAAGAAAAGATTTCAGAAATCTCAGCTGCCGTTTCTGCCTCAGAGGTAATAAAGGTGCTTTTAGGAAGGCAGCAAAAGTGAGTGTGGTACCTGGTTTGAGTGAGAGGAATGACAGCAACTCATCTCACTTCCTCTGGTGTTTGCCAATTTATTAGTAAAAATGAAACTTAGTAAGATTGAAACTTAGTAAGGATGAAACAAGTGTCTTTTGGTATTCGGTTGGCTGGCAAATCTTATGACAGGGCTTGGAGCTGCCTCTCTGTGCAAGAAGTCACAGCTGCCTACCTCCCGAGAAGAAATCACTCAGTGAATGAGGATATAAGATCTTGCAGAGGGTACGTGACTGCATTTATTTGACAAAGGCAACGAGTCTGCATGGAAACAGGCACCAAGCATTGCAGACATGCAGCCGCTAACCTTCCCCGTGCATCATCTCTTTCCTTCTCCTGAACAGAGTGGAAAGAAATGAAAAGCCAGAGAAGGAAGGCAGGCGCAGGCTGCTCTCGCCCTCCGGCTGGGCTCTGGCTTTGCCGACGGCCGCGGTGCCTTCCACCCTCCTCCGCGGCAGCGCGGCGGGCAGGGCCGGCCTCCCCAGCCTGCGGTCCCGAGCCGGGGATGGGGCAGCTCCGTCGGACATAGCGCTCCTCTGCACCGCCCGTCTCCAGGCGGTGGCTCCTTCTCTCTCCTCTACCTAAGCGCTGGGGGAAGCTTTGCGAGGTGAAGAGCGTGGTTTGTCGCTGTCGGGGCGGGGGGGGCTTGTTTGTTTGTTTCCTGCCCCATCACATTTTTATGATCGCAAAGAGGAAGAAGCCTTCAGGTCACCCGGAGAACTGCTCGTCCGGCAGACAAGGGCTCCTTTGATCGCCAGCAGCTTCGCTCTGCGGCGGCAGCGGCGAGCAGCCGGAGCAGGCGGCGCCCCGGGCTTTGATGTGCCGGCGATGCCGGCGCCCCGCGCTCCTGCCGCTGCCCGCGGGCGGGCCGGGCGCTGAG
>NW_015090872.1:2614561-2721401 GCF_001431845.1 Calidris pugnax | reverse complement strand
CCGCGGCGCCGCCCAGCGGAGCCGGAGCCCTCGCTCGGGTGGGTTTCCAGCGGCAGCAAGGCTCTGCTGCCGAGCGCCGTCCGCTCCGGGCCCACGAGTGGGGCTCACTGGCGTGACGAGCCGTGCGTGGCACTCAGTCGCCCTTACTGGCTGCTGCTTGCTTTTACCGCGCCTGGGGGTAGCTCATCTGCACGCTTTATGCTACGGAAGTTATTAAAAAAAACCCCACCTATTCTTGTGCCAGTCTACATTTTCTGTAGAGACTACACTCCGAACCACATAAGCCACAAATCGATTTTTAACATACACATCCCAAAAAGTAAAGCTAATGTATTAACTCCCTATGCCACCTGGACCAGGATCAGTCAAAGTAATTCCAGTGGTCTGTTGTATCTAAGCTTTAGTAGGCAGAGGGGATCACAAAAGCATTAAGAGAAAAGAAGAAAACCATAATACCTAGGCTTATATCTGCTTAAATTATTCTTCTACTTTTGCTGTGCTTGCAATTAGCACATAAAGCCTTTACCTGGTGTTCGTCAGTGCAGATGGGTTAAGTTCTCTAAATAACTAGAAGTAAAAATTACTCAGTGGGATGCCTTTAAGCATGAGGAACGCTCCTGCAGGAACAGAAAGATTAGCTCACATGGAAAAACTTAGCTGACTGCAAGGAACATATTTGCACGTGAAAGGTACAGTTTTTCTTGCTGCTCTGATGAACTGTGTTTTCAGTGCTCTAAAGACACCATGACAGTCAGATGATAATTTCTTAAATTAGGGTCCAAGTATTCAGAGGATTCTGGGGACTGGTCAGTATTTAGTCAATACAAAGAACATCTTTTGCTGCTTAATATGACTGGTAGTGAGAAGGGTATAATGGTTAATTTGCTTTTTTATTATCTATTAATTTATGGCTTATGGCTTATCTATTAATTTGCAAGGCAAATTTCCCTACATGGCTCTTTGTTTTACATGGTTCTATGGGACTTCAGTCCTGTGTCTCAGAAACCAGTTGCTGATTTAACCAATAACCTACTCATAAGAGAAAAATAGCAGCTCATGAGGAACATGAAAGCAGTTATAATGGTCCCTGTAGGTTTAGAAAGCAGAGGCTGGGCAGACCTTGCAGGGTTCCAGCTGCCTGAGCTATGGAAGACCTGTGATTCTGGCACTGCCAGTCACTCCATGCATCTTGTTGTCCAGGGAGTGGTGGCAAAAAAAGTGAGATGAGACACTGACATAAAATATTCTCTCATTCATTTAAAGAAACAGTGTTCGTGTGATAGTATCCAAGGATCCACCGAGACAGGTATTGTGTAAACTTGTGGAACACAAAACCTCTGTTCACTTGGGTCCGTAATACCGAGATACTTGACAGCTTTATTTTATTCATGAACATACACACTTCAGTGACATGTTTTTGCAGTGGAGGAGCTGGCACTGCAGGTGAGGTAGACATCAAAGAGGAAGAGATTACTGGAAACTAGTGAAAAGGAATCAGGCAGAAACAGAAGGTCCAGAGGAAAAACAAAGGCTGTATATCTGAAAGATTGTGGCAGCTTGAGACAAAGATTAATACAAGCCAGCAATACAGTTAAAAGAGTTTAAAATAATTAAGTTCAAGTCTTAGACCTAAGCGGATGCGGAAACTGAGAAGGATTCCCTTAGTGGTGTTACACTCACTTACAAAGAGTGGGGAAGAAATGGTGTGATGAATGGAAGAGGACTTGAATGCCCTGACCTGCACCACTGGTTGACCTTCTTGTGAGGGGTATGGTGAATGTAGGTGTTTCTGTTATTTATCCCACTGGAACTCTCATATTCTTCCCCATTGAGTGGAAAGGGTATGTACTGTATCTGTGGATGTAAAGATCCCAAGGAAATGCTATGAAAAAAAAACTGTTGAGTTTTCATGGTGGAATACCGAAGAAAAAAACCTGCTGTATGTATAGGAATTTGAATCTCTGTCAGCAGGGGAAAGTCTGGCCCTAAATAAATGGGAGCACACAAAGAGAGAGCAAAGAACTGTAGAACAGCAGTAGTGCAGAAACGTGGCCAAATTACTTCTAAAGAGCAACAGAAATACAATCTTAAAATCTATTGCATATACATTCCATGAGTGAGTTTGAGTCCATTCACACTCCTACCAGTTTTGCATAATATATGTATTATAGTTACTCCTAATGTGTTCTAACCTCAAAAGAGTGGACTTGGTCACACTTCTTTAAAAATGACTGTGAAGACTCACTATCTTCACTGTGAATTTGACAGGCTCCCAACAGAGCCTCAACCTTTTTTTTTCTATTTTTAGAGACAGCTGTAAAGCTGTAGTCAAGAATTGCTTACATAATATTTTTAAAAATGACAGCGAAGCACAATGGCATATTTTGACCTTTGGCATTAGATAAGTAATTGGCAGATTAAGTTAATTTTTATTCAAGCAGGGAGAGTTGCTTTTTGCTTGCTTGTGAACTCCTGTACCATCATACAAGATTAAACCACACAAGTAGGTTTTAAAAATAGGTTTGGTTAATTAGCCTCCCTCTTCTATTCGGTGGCCTCTTCACGTGAAGAAAGACCACTCTTCTGTTATCTGTGAACGACAAGTAGCTCATGGTACGTACTTGTGTGTGTGTGTGTGTGTGTGCATGAGAGAAGGAGAGAATTTTTGATTTCATGACTGACATTCTAATAGTGTTACAAATACTTTGAAAACTCACCCAGAAAACATATTTGTTACTGTGCAGTTGAGGAGCCACTTTCAAGACTTATGGCTCAGCGTTAAGTCCTCCAGTGAATTTTCCCTTTTCCTTTTCAGACGCTGGGTTATGGGCAAGTCAGAAAGCCAGATGGATATAACTGAAATGAATACTCCAAAACCAAAGAAGAAGCTGCGATGGAGTGGCCTGGAGATAGGGCTAACTGTTCTAGTGATTCTGCTGGCTATTGTAGCCATCACAATGATAGTTCTGTACGCAACGTATGACGGTGAGTGCGCTTAAACTGTCTTTGAATGTACAAATACATATGAATATAAAAGTATTTTAAGAAAGTACCAAAAAATGCTTTCATAACTAGAATCCAGTTATTAGTAAAAAAAATTGAAGTTGCACTATATTAAAATGTTGCATCAGAAAAGACTGCCTTGCATAGTATATATAGCTGTACTACATAAAACATTTAAGAAAATAAAATAATGAGGTCAGCTTAGAATTATTTGCCCAATAATAGAAAATTGTACCTTACCCAGTGTATAAAATTATATGATTAATAACTGCTACATCCTAACCACATTTTATATGTATGTCACTAGACAGTATGTCACAATTACCTGAAGTGTAAAGTTGCACCCACACTTATTGCTGGACAAAAAGCACAAAACTGCTTTTTTTCAAGCAGAGACTACCACTACTTCATGTGAACAATATCTAAACTCAAAACATCTCCTGCTCTGACTTAGCAGTACTTCTGTTTGCAATTAATGCTTCTGTAAGCAAAAACCTCTACAAAACACAACAATGCTGAAGAAAACCAAACTCCAGTGCTTCCTCCTGTATATACATGGAAATCTTATTTTCTGCTTTTATGGGCGGTTGCGGCAAGGACTTCTAGTGAGTGTACTCATACTGAGAGGTTTTGTGATTCAGCAGGCAAAGCAAAATATTTAAAAATAATTCCATTCAGGGGTAAATACCCTGATAATTTTTGGAAAAGCTAATACAGAGAAGCTAAAATTTCCATTTGGGGTCAAACTAGAATGTTTCCCTACACTGCAAATGAAATGCTTTGTTTCATTTTAAAGTACTTATTAATTTTGTTTAAACATTTTATTATAGTCTGGTTCAATTATGGAATGGAAAAATGCCGTAAGTCTGAAGTCTTATGAAGTCTGAAGCCTCAGACTTCAGAAGTCTCTGAGACTGAAGTTTTACAAGGAAACTTTTTCATGTTCCTGAATCTTGTATTTTGTTTAGAAGACTTCAGAGTGAATGTCTCAGAATTTTCAATTAATTCCTCCAAAATCTTTTTGTCATTGAAGGGCACTGCTAAATTCAAACTGACTTTGCAACTGCCTTCAGTCCATGTGCTATTTTTCTCTAAATTTCTTCTTTGTTATAAAAATAACATTTTGCCCACCTCTAATTGATTGATAGAACATTTTCTTCTGATGACTACAGAAATTCTACATTATGAGTGTCTAGTACAGAATGACCCCAAAGGGATGAAAATGATGGTATTTTTTATAGCCTGATCCTATAAATACTCACTTGCTGAGTGTAAGGTGTCCGTTCATCTTTATATTACTCTAAAATGCAATTCTAAAGTGACCACTAATGAAAATAATATTTACAGTAGGTTTTATTACATTGACATTCAGTAAAGAATTAAGAATGTGATTGTATCCTCTTTTAGATGGGATCTGCAAGACATCAGACTGTATAAAATCAGGTAAGAATGAAAATATATACCTTTTAAATTAATTTATATTTTTTTAAACAAGAATACCAGCGTGTAATGTTCCCATCTAAGCACAGACAAGTATGAGACACTGTGGTACTGCTAACCCAAATAATTTTCTTAGCGTATTTCTTCTGCAAATGTAAAATCTTGTGATGTGATATTGTCAGATCTTACAAAGTCATCAGGGTTTGTCTAGTTTAAGACTTAGAAACAGGCTCTCCAAAGAATGCCTCCAGCTTCATAAAATGCTCTAAGTCAATCAGAAGATGGTTCTTCACACACTCACCTCCAAGTCAGAATTCAAGCAGAGGCTGTGTCTCTGAAGAAGGTACATAAAAAGAAAGTCTTGATCATTGGTAGCCATTAAAGATGCCATTCTACTGGTTGAGAAAAAAAGTCTGACAAGCTAACTTCATCCTTCAGTAAAAACTCCAGTAAAAATTCTTAGTTTGCAACCTGGTCTGAACTCTGCTAGAAGGCTACTACAGTGCATCAGAGAAATGCTGAGTTCCATACTATGCATTCTCTTGTAGTATGTATCCTCCCTTCTCCCTCACCTATAGTTCTTTTATCCTTTCTGGCTTCTCCTCTAATCAATTAATACTGGTTTCCTTTCCTTACCTAATCTACTTCTAAATGTCCTCATTTAGATCAATTAATGCTGGTTTCCTTTCTTTGCCTAATGTACTTCTAAATGTCCTCATTTTCTTTATAACATTTCCTCCACCTCATTAATACAGACTGATCCTGGGCTCAGAAGCAGCCTCTCTCATTCCTGAAGAATTCCTCAAAGAAGCATTTAGCTGACTGCGCCAACATGTGTGTCAAAGGGGCTCTCTGCTAGCTCTGTCCTGCTTCCTCCTTTAATGCTATTTTCCATGGTCAAACAGATGACAGTTCTTCATGCCCTTGCAGCAGTCTTCTCCAAATCAGGAGAGCCCTACATTGCCAGTGTATAATCACCTTGTTACAGCTGCATACCCCTCTAACAGATCTCTTGCTTATGTGTTCTTTCTGAGAAGCTTCTGAAGATGGGACACCTGAAACTACTCTCTTGGTGTTACTTTCTGGCAGGTATTCCTGTTTTGCTTTCTCCACCCCTGTAGAATAACGTGGCCACACAGTTCACAAAGGCTGTGGCCCAGTCACAGAGGGTGGCAAGAAATCTAAAATGGAAGGTCAGAACATGAATAATTTCCCAGCACCCACACTGTGACCTCTCGCTTACCAAGCAATCATCCTGCATTTTGTTCAACCGTGGTAACCTCCCATTGAAAAGTATCATAAATATTCTAATAGCTTTGTGTTATCTTCACATCAAGTGGAACTTGTAACTTCTATGTAGATTCTGTACATCGTGACTGGCCCCTCTGGAAGTTAAGAGGGAAGAGAGCTCTAAGAAAAGCCAGAGACCCAGTATGTCAACAGGAGACACAGGAAAGGTGGTGAGGAGTCATAAAGGATTTGACAGTCAACATGCAAGAAAAATCCACGTGCTTGCAAGCTAAAGTATATGTAATTTAAGTAGAGTTGCTAAGGAATCTGAGGTGCATGACACCCCATGGGAGGCTTCCAAAAGGCCCCATTTAGATGTGCAAACATGCCAGAAACAGTGTAGAAAGATGATCATATTGGTTTCCTTACTTCCATAGGACTACTTCGTTTAGGTCTCATTTTAGACAGTAGCCAAAGTAGCCAGGGTAGTTGCCCTCAGTCCTGCTGGAGTCATCCATTACTGAAGGTCCAAGCAGTCCGTTGTCTCAATAACTGCATATTGTCATCAGCACAGTCTAAGTATCTTCAAGGATTTATTTAAGGTGGTCATGGCTGTCATTTAATTACACTTCAGGGTGTTTTTCTGCCACCATGAAAGCTCATGTTGTGATTTGAAAAACGATCATATTATTTATCTACTTGATTTTTTAAAATCTCTGATGATGCTCATTTTCTGCTCAATATTTATGCATATCTGTTAAAAAGAAGTTAAGATAGGCTGTGTAATGATGAGTGAACTTAAAAAGGAAAAGCAGTAAGAAGTTTGGAGAAATAAGGCATAATGTAAACTGAAGATCTAGCAAGAAGTGGCTAAATAAAGCAGAACAGTTGTACTCTTTTAGGCTTCTCTTAAAAGATCTAACAGCATGCAAATATTTAAGGAAATAAATAAACATTCTTACCAAATGTTAGATTCTCAATACAGAAGTAAAACTGGGAAGACATTATAGTAAGGACATTGAGGGGAAAAATGGCAGGCTTACAACATTACAGAACAGGGTGAAGAAGGAGCATCTTTAAAAAATATAAATTGCCTCAATTCAACAGAGATAATCACAGTGAGGCACTGGTGAGGCTGCATGTTGAATACTGTGTTCTGTTTTGAGCGCATCGCTGTAAGAAAGACATTGAGTTGCTGGAGCGTGTCCAGAGAAGGGCAATAAAGCTGGTGAGGGGTCTGGAGAACAAGTCTGATGAAAAGCAGCTGAGAGCACTGGGGTTTTTCAGTCTGGAGAAAAGGAGGCTGAGGGGAGACCTTACCACTCTCTACAATTACCTGAAAGGAGGGTGTAGTGAGGGGGTGTTGGTCTCTTCTCCCAAGTAACAGGCAATAGGACAAGAGGAAATGGCCTCAAGTTGTGCCAGGGGAAGTTTAGATTAGATACAAGGAAAAATTTATTCACCAAAAGCACTGTCAGGCATTGGAACAGGCTGCCCAGCGAAGGTGGTAGAGCTGCCATCCCTGGGGATATTTAAAAGATGTGTAGAGGGACATGATTTAGTGGTACATGGCAGTGTTAGGTTAATGGTTGGACTCTATGATCTTTAAAGTCTTTTGCAACCTAAACAATTCTATGATTCTATAAAATACAAAATGAAAAAAAAGGGTAGATAGACTAAAATGTCCCCAAAATAGAAATCTACAGTTTGTTTCAAATGTTACAATCTCTTTGGATTTTTCATTAAATACAGCTTTATTTTATTGATTCATTTACTCACCGTCATCTGCCCCGTATTCTACGAATTGTCTAGTTCAAACAGTACAAGAATAAGTCTAACAGAAATGGTAAGAATTCAGTCTCAAAACATGTAAAATGCTAGAGTGATGCTATAAATGTATTCTATCAAAGTGTTTCCTACTGGGAGGAGAATGAGCTGTTTGACATCACAGAGGTTTTCTGTAATCTGCATTCTGCTGTCCCTATGTAGGACATGAAAACTGAGCCACTGCAGCCAGAGGAACTACTCCTGTGGGTAACTACTGCTACGTGTGCTGGAACTGCACACTCCAGCCTGGAACACATAAAATTTACAACCGGGCAAAAGACAGGTTTTGTAATTTACCAGGTGTTAATACTTTATGGTATTTACATACCATACTGTAAGAGTCCTCAGAGGCAACCAGTGTATCTGATTGAATTTATAATTTAGAATTAAGTTTTAGCTGTGGGTCTATACCTCATAATAAGATCTGAACAGATGCAAAAGCAATGATGTCAAATGCAGGAAGCAGGGAGCCCCCACATAAAGTTCAGATATGCTAGCCATTACAGAACTATCAGTTCCAAATAGGGCATCTGTCTGTAAATGATATAGAGTGGATAGCTGTAAGCAAAGCTGGGAATAACCAGCTTGAATTTAAAATTGTTATTTATTAACTGAGCCAGGATTTCCATGTCCCACCGCAGTATAATGCATTTAAGGTAGAAACTGCCATTGAAGTGCAGGGCCTTCTCCACACTTCCTACAGTCAGGTTACGAAAAGCGGAGGCAAGTGTTGGTAAGGACATAATAACCTAGAAGACCTGTTTAAATAGGTGGTCACTAGAGTGAGTGATTTTTCTGCTCCAGAAACAGAACACTGTGAACTAGAAGCCCAGAATGGTTAGCTGGCATCTGCTCAGGCCTTCAGTGCTCAAAGAGCTTCAAAAATAGTTCAAAGAGTTTGACAGAATTATATAATTTAATAACAAAATAAATTAATATTTTAAAAATGCAATGTAAAGTGCTTAAACCAGAGAAATAAATTGTATTATTGCTGTTTAATAATAGTATTACTGGGATGAGTCTACAAGTTTAACATTACTTTAAATCAGGATTTTGTAACAGTTCATCTTTAATTTGACTGTTTCTTCTAGACCACGTAGGATGACATACAGGAAAGATTAGACAGATACAGATAGAAAGCAAGAAGCACTAACTTTGGAAAATTGTGGAAATTGTATTTCAAGAAATATGATTGGGAATAGACATTAAGTGAAATGGCAATGCCTTACACCAGAACCGACCATACTGTGACAGGTTTTTGCAATTAAGTTCAAAATTTTGCAATAGGTATAAGCCACTGAAAAAGAATGAAGTGCAGATACTAACAGAATTTATAGTACATTTAATAAAGGACCTTCAAATAAATGACCAGAAGAAAAACTGTAATGAAAATTCAATTGGTTATACACAGGGTAAAATATCAGTAACTGCATAAAAATGTTATCAAGGTTTGTGAAATCCTTTGCAGTGTGGGACATGAATATACCATGTAATTTGTACGTTTGAACATTTTTTGATAAGCTGACATACTCTCTGCTAATTTTCTTGAGCTCAGACAGCACAGACTGATGAGAATAGGGAATTTTGATATCTCTCATATCAATTTTACCTAGGTAAGCATATTGTGTTTCTCCTATATACTGCCCAGGTCACTGGTTATGTCAGCTTATATTACTTTATTTGTAAGCTATTAAAGCAACAACTGGTAATCAGGAGTACTACATTAAAATGAATCATTAAAAGAAACTGAGATTAGGCTCTACATTCTTCAGTGACAGGAAACTGAATGAACAAGTGAAAATAGGAACAAACCCAAACATTGGTTTATCAAAGCAATACTGAGGACTAATGACAAGTATACTATGGATTATTTGTATGTGTATGAATCGACCTGTATTATATTAACAAAATATTCATCAGTCTCACAGTTATTATTGCCAGAGCAAAAACGTCTCTGTGTACAGCCATGAACTTAACATCAAGCTTCTCTGGACACAAGTATCAACTTATAAATAACGTGGAGCATGCTTAGGATTCTGTCCAGCCTAATTGGTCCCACTGACTTTGAAGAGGAAATTCATATGTCATTATGCTTCTGGGCTTGGTTGATAGTAAAATCATATTTGATTGATTTTAATATATCCATGGTATCAGCCAAATTGGTTACCTTGTGGTTCAGATGTGCAAATTACACTCTTTAGTATTCTTGAGGATACTTAATACATGTATTTTGCACAAAGCCCTAAGTCAAAGACTACAGTTCCCATGACTGAGCTTGTTCTGTTATGTTTGCAGTATTTAAAATTCAATGATTAGCTAATATTGGTTATCCTGGACTTTACAGGAGAAACATTATGATAGATGATTGGTTTTGTGTCACAGTAGTAGGTAAGGAAGATTAAACCTATACTGACTACAAATAGAGCAGCCTGATTCCGTTGTTAAAGCAAGGTTTGATATTACATAGACTGTTAATAATTTCTCACATTTAAGCGAGACATGGATTTCGCATTGTTTTCTTTTGTTGTTTTGGGATTTATGTTTTTTTTTAAAGTGACAAGACAGTGGGGTAAGAGCCATTTTTTCTTGGTGTCAGAGATTCCTCTATCCTACCACTACTTTTTGGCAGGGCTGGCAGACTGCTCTGAATGAGCCAGCTATGATGTCCGGTGCTGGCTATTAAAGTCTTTGTTGCTGGATTAACACAAGCCAAAATAATCCTAGGGACCCTGCTGCCCTTCAGATGCTGCCCCAGTCTAGCTGAGAGATTTGTAAGGATACCCTTAAAACAAGAGTAGTTAGTAATAATTAGCAATCTTCCTCTTTTACAGCAAATAGATGGAGCTAGGTGCACAATAAAGTGCACCATTCAAAACATTCCCCTTCTCCTGAATGAAATAGGACAAACTAGACAGAAACAAGAACCAGAGTTTACAGAATCATAGAAGAGTTGGGGTTGGAAGCGACCTCTGGAGATCACATCCAAAGGGCCTGCTAAAGCAGGGTCAACTAGAGAAAGTTGCTCAGGATCTTGTCCATCAGGTTTTGATTATTTCCCAGATCGAGACTTTGCAACTTCCCTGGCAACCCATTTCAGTGTTTGACCACCCTTACAGTAAGAAGTTTTTTCTTACGTTCAAAAGGAATTTTTTTTTGCTTATTTCCCTATGGATCCATTGCCTCTTGTCCAAGTTTACAGGCAGAGGGGAAATTCCTTGCTCTAACAGACTGCACAGTAGGACCGGATACTTGGCTTTCTCAAGAATGGGTAAAAAGCACGTGTCAAACTTAGTAAAAACATGAGTGAATTTCACAATCTCTGGCTGTTGGCATGATCCTGTATCCTTTCAAACTGAAGTCAGCCAGCCATTGTCTTCAGAAGGAAAAGAATCAGGTGCTAGACACTGTACCTATTTCCACAGTGGTTTTTTATGCTATTTAAGCAGTCTAAAATTGAAAATGCATGTGTTCATGGCTTCCAAGCACTGGAGCATTGTAAAACCAACAGATGTTGGCCTAAAATATAACACTTTTAAGCCAACTGAAGATCCCAAGAAAAATGAGGGGGGAGGGCAGGAAAGGCAAGTCAACATAAATACTACATAGCCTGTCTATCCAGCTCTCATTTCCACCACTATAACGATGTGGAAAATATTCAAAGTACTGGAGAAATAACTATAAATATTTGTCTCACCCATGTGGAAGGAATGAACACTTGAAATCACAAGCCTCACCATTTACTAAAAATAATGACTGAAAAATGGGAAGGATATTCAGTATCCTGGGAAATTCAGAGGTATCACTAGCTCCTGCTTGACTCTAAGCATCTCTCCTTTCTGTGAGAGACGTTCTGTTCGCATACTAGGGATGAAAGCAGTCTAGGTAGAAGAGGAATACAAAAAAGAAAAAGCATGGAAGGTTTATGAACAGGAGCTTGGAATCTCTCATCAAGGAATCAGATTTCACTAGAGAATCCCGTGTCACTATCAGTCAGTGACCCGTTAGTCTTTGATGAGCCACTTCAAGAGGGTCAATAAGGACAGCAAGAGACAGCATCCATTCTAGAATAAAATGTGGAATAAGTCTAAAAAATCTAAAAATAAGTCTTAAAATCTACATTCAGGAAAGCATTAATAGGAAGACTTTCTTGACAAGAACTTGAATAGTACAACAAACTCATTACTTCATTGAAATAGACCGGATTCAGCTGAGCCCACATCATACTTAATTACTTAAATTACATTACAGTGGGTACTTAAGCTCTGATATGTTGTGTGCTTTTAAATTCATCACATTTCAATACAAAGAATTGTAAGTCAATAAATGAAACATCTTCATTTTATTTAAAATGGAGCAACTACTCACAGAGAGTAGGAACATTAGAGTCAGTACCCATCAGTAAACACAGGCAACAGAAAAGATATATGTTATGGGCAGTAAAGGAATAATAATTTGTTACTCACTGATATTTTGTTTGGTCTAGAACATTCAAGTAGGCTTAAGCCTATTCTAAACTAAAGGAAATATATTTATGACTTCCCTCTTCAGAGCAAACAAATGTATTCATTTATTTTCTCTAAAAATTTTTTATGCCTTGATTTGTTTCGTATTACAGCAGCCCGAATCCTGGAGAACATGGACACCACTGCAAAGCCTTGTGATGATTTTTACCAATATGCCTGTGGAGGATGGCTTAAGAGGAACGTCATTCCAGAAACCAGCTCCCGTTATAGTAACTTTGACATTTTAAGAGACGAACTAGAAGTTGTTTTAAAAGGTCAGTGGGGTTTATGTTTGTGGACTATATAAAGTTTCTTCTTTGGCTTACATGTTATTCTAATAAGATGTGGTTGTCTAGCAAAGCTTAAAATACTACCAAATATTTCAGTTTCTTTGTGCTTGATTCAGGACAAATCTACCAGAAATTGTTTGCTTGGAGAATGTTGTGGAAGTTATGCTGTTGTGTCTGACTCTGGAGCGGAGTTGACCAGTCCTGACCTGTCTGGTATCTGGACTCCATGTGCTCATCTGCATATTATAACAACTGAAATCCGTATCATTACCCTCATACGCTAACACCAGCAGCCAAGCTAGGTGAAGAAGAAGGAAGTGTGTCTAGGTCAGATGAAATGCTGGAACTTGCTCTCTGGCAGCCCTATGTCCTGCATATTTGTATTCCATCAGCTAAATCTCAAAGAGCAGGCCAACGATTTTCTAACTAGTCACATGATAAACTTACAAATATTTCTTGCAGCTGAGGACATCATCTGTCAATGCAGGAAGTCCGCAGGCAAGCCAGCCAGGCAGGATCAGGCAGCAAGGTACAAGGCCAGATCCAGCGATACCTACAAGAGCATGGGCAGGGGGGGCTGACCTGGACTGCACAGGGTGGAGACACCAGATGAAGTTTCTTACAGCTCAGACCACACCTTGAACACAAACAGCTAAACTCCTGGCTGTAGTGAAGAGACTGCAGATTAAAATTACAGGAAAAGATGGTTACAGGCTGGTCAATGCAGTTAGAGCCTGCTGGTACATTTAGGCCCTGACAGCAGTTCTCTTCATACAATAGCTTGGTCACCTAACAACTGTCCCTGAAAAGTCAGGGTATTTGTATTTTGCCAAGGGTGATTGATCCAGAGATTATTTACCTGACTCATTTATGCTCAACGTAATAGCACAGACTGATATAATTGCAAACCACATAATCTTCAGAGCTTTTTCCCCTCAGCTTTTGAAAGGCAAAGCTTCCCTGGAATCTGAGATGGATGGGGAGCACTTATCATCCACCCTCTGGTCCTCAGGATGGTATCCTCTATGATTCCTTCAGTATCTTTCCAATTAAGACCAGGTATTATATATTTGCTGTGTGTTTCAGATGTCCTTGACGTACCAAGCAATAATGATATAGCAGCAGTGCAGAAGGCAAAAACTCTGTACAGATCATGCATAAATGAAAGTAAGTGTCTCTTGAATTTACTGCATGTAGGATATATAAATACCATCCAAAGAATCCCATCTTCTAAGCCAGCTATACCTATAGCCTCCTAGTTTCTCTGTATAATTTTCAGAAATTCTTAGTGAAAACTAAAATGTATCCATTCTATAGAGTCAACTAAGAATGTCAGCAGTAAAATTAGTACTGCTTCTCCTGGTTTACTTGCTTTGATATTTTAGGTGAGATTGTATTACTCTTCAGTTACCAGTTTGCTGCAGATATTTAATCTCGAATCATCTCAGTTAAATATGAGTTACTTTCTTTTGCAGAAATTATCACGGATAATGTGAAAAATAATTGGCACACCAGGCTCCTAGAAAGACGTGGAGATAATTTATTTCAAGAATTTGAGTTAGATGCTGTCAGTAGAATGAGGAGCAGTAAAACAGTTAGCAGTGCTTCCTAAATCGCATGTTTTTATAATGTTATTATTACTTCTCAATACTATTTTTTAAGCTATCTGCAGTGTGAAAATACAATCGTTCTTCTATGGTTGCAAGGATTTGCACAGGCTGTTTGCAGTCATGACTGAAACATGTTTTAAAATTTAACACTAAAGCACAGTCATACATTGGAGCATACTCCTATTGTGGTGGTGGTGAAAACATATTTCTCAGCTTCATTATTCTGAGCAAATTATAGTAGTATAACATTTGTGTGGTTTAAAATGGTCTGGTAACTCATTTTATTTTTTCCAAAAGCTACTATTGATAGCAGAGGTGGAAAGCCTTTAATCAGCTTATTGCCAGATGTATTTGAATGGCCTGTAACAACAACTAACTGGGATTCTTCCTATGGTAAGATAATCTGTGTTTATTTCCTTTACAGTTAAAATGTCTAAATTTTTGCACTTTTCACTGCTTATCAAAAATAGAGACTGAGTGTACCTTTCATTTGCTTAGGTGCTGCTTGGACAGCTGAGACAGCTATTGCACGGCTGAACTCCAAATATGGAAAAAAGGTCCTTATTAATTTTTTTGTTGGCACAGATGATAAAAATTCCTCAGCACATATCATTCATGTAAGTTTTCCTGGGTCACATTGCCTTGTTACTCATAGAAGTGCAGAGAAATAACTAGAAACATAGAGATACATTAACAGAGTAAGTTGTAGATGAATTTGTGAATCTATGTAGTTTTCAAATTAAAATTACCAGTTTCATGGTGCACTGTCAGTTCTCAAAGTTAACGTCTTTACTTTGTGCACTCATACAGTTATTCTCAGTGAAATGAGAATGAAGGAGACATATATAGACATACATTCACAATTTATGTATACATTGGACAGAAGACAGACATGATCTACTTATATATGTATGCAAGCAAATAAGTAAACATGATTTCCTTACCATATACTTCAGACAGAAAGCTCTGTCACTGAAAACCTGGGCTACAGTCCCAAATGGCAGAAAGCCCACAAAAGGAGTTGTGCTTTTACAAGGTATTCAGATGCCAAAGTGCTATCGGGACCTGCAGGCAGCTGGCACAGATAGGAAATTTGCATAAGGAGTATGTTGAGAGTGCCCAGCGTGTAAATGTAAGACAATCTCTGAAAATGGAAAATCCAGAGGAAGACAATATTACGTTTGGTGAATCTTAAGCATTTATTCCTGAGATGCAACAGTTCCAAGAGCAAAGGTCTAATCTTTCTTGTCAATGGATAGATAGATCCTTGACTACTTTGCATGTGCAAATTTCAAAGGTGCAGTAAGTGCCTTGCCTGTCCGTGGACTGTTCTGCCTTCTGTACACCCACTGTTTTCACGCTGGTTACACGTAGCACACATTGTTCAGCAACACAAAAGAGAAGACTGAAGAGACAGACAAAAAGTATAAGGAGAGTGAATTAAAGGAGGGCAACAGGATGAGAGAGAAATTCTCCTGTGGCCAGAAGATAATTTGGCAAGGGTCACATCAGCAACCTGTAATTGACCGAAGAATAGTACAATACGACGCCATTTTGTCCTTAAGCACTTTTTAATTCTTATTTGAATTTATAGATTGATCAGCCTGGGCTTGGCCTGCCTTCTCGGGACTACTACGAATGCACGGGTGCATACAAAGAGGTAAGAAGCAGCTGACAGATCACTGACTACATTTTAGAAGTTTTAGCCTGTATTTTCAAGGCAGACATATCCTCAAGAGTGGGGATAGGCAGAGAGCAGGAATAGTCTTTCCCCAAAGACATTTCAATGCGTCCTCTTGGAAGCATCACTGGGAGAACTGGGGAAACTGGAATAGAAAGGTAATAATGATGAGCATTTAAACAAGGTTGAGCTGCAGGTGAGAACTGCATGTGTGAGAGACTGGAGAAAGAAGCTCTAACATGGTTAAGTGTGCAAGAAGTCAAGAGAGCCAAAAGGGAAATGAACAGGATTCAGATAAAGGAGATTAAGGGCAAGTAGAAATAAGTTAGGTAAGAATGGGAGGGAGTGTAACAAGTGTCCTGAAGGTGAGGTGCTGTAATTATAGCATAAATGTTAGTGACCTAGTTTGATCTTCCTGGCTGCACTAGTAGCCACGGGGTTTTTGTCTAGGCTCCAGTTGTCAGTATGTACCAATTGTCTCTGCACTGGCTGAGAAGAATGCATGTTCCTCTGGCATCACTACATTCTGGACATCTCAAACTGTCTCCCTTCCTGTTCCCCCTTCCCTTCTCTTCCATTCCTCTTGTTATCACTGAATATACATGTGGAAGAAAAGTAGTAGCTTTTCCACACAATTCCTGTATGATTATGCAAAGTCAGAAGAGGAACAGCTACTTGACTTTTTGGGCCCTCTTGGAAAGAAATAAACATGACACAATTTAGCTTTGTTGCACAGCTTCTGCCAGGCTTCACAGCTGAATCAAGAGGCACCTCATAACTGTCAAAAGTTGTACTAAGACAGAATATGAGTGTTTATGGATCACCCCGTTCTGTCACTACAAAAAGAATGCTGTTTATGAACTACGATCGACTGATGTCGATTGGCAAGTGGTGCAGGTGTCAGTGGAGTCCAGATGGACTAATCATATCACTAATGGGCTTAGAAAGAAAAGAAGGACCATTCAGAACCAGGCACGCTTTTCTGCATGAAAGATCTGACAAGATCACAGTCCCTTAAGTCACCTGCTGACTAAAATGCAGCAGCTAAAGTAGGTAATATCGTAGAAGTTGCTTCAGATACCTAAAATCTGTCATGGTTTTCTTTAATTCATGTTTAGTTATTATTTGTACACTTTTTCATTAACCTGTTTGCACTGACACCATGTATCCCTTATTGCTAATCTTCGACGTGCTTTAAGTCCTTGAGAGCTGAAGTGTATGTATTTGCTGAAGTCATGTCGTAGCCGAAACTGCTACCAGAGTAACCTTTAATTAGACAGTTTTCTTCTGTGTAATTAAATGGAGAAGCAATAAGCATACAAAATGTTCTGGTTTTGTAGGTATTTTGCTGACATGCTAACAGTTAATACTGTAATACTGATTACATTTAATTACAGATCATATGCTAATAAAAACAATTATTACCGTATTAACTGTTCAGTTACACTCTTATCACGATATGGCCTTTAGGAGCTGGCTCATGTATCCCAGTTTGCTCCCTTCCTTGTATTACATGGGCTGCAGCACTAAACCACAATTCCTGTTCTAATCTCTGACCTACCAGAAAGCATGATACTGCCTTCCACTGCTGGAAAGTAGAGGAAGCATTTTTGAAAAAACAGATTAATCACTGAAAGGCAGATTCATAATATTCTTTCAAGGAGGAGACGTTCCTCTTTTCAGTCCCTGTGTTCTGATAGCAGCCTTTTCTTGGCTTTGTTTCCTGCTGTGTCATTCTACTCTTTGAACTGTACATAGCAAACAAGATATCTGCCTCCTGCACTTTAACCTCTGGCTTTGTCAGGACTCCCCATCACAAAGCTACAAGTGGAATCTGTGAACAAGATATTTTTACAGTCCTTTTCTCTTGTAAGATAGATGATGACTCCCCTCATACAGGAGTTATTCTGACATCCAAGTACCCACTTTTTGGCCTAAAATGCAGATTGTGGTATGGTCAGGTACCAAAGGCCAAAAATAAAGTCTGTTGATTAGTACCTGAAGATCTGTGTTGACTTAGTGGTTTGGTCTACACTGAACTTTTATAAATTCTATTTGGTTATTTAAAAGTGGTATTTACAGGCTTGGTATGCACTGTCCTTTGTGACTTCCTGTAGCTGTCAGTGCTTTCACGGGCTTTTCTCTTTCTGGTAAAATAATCTCTCTTGATTAAAAATAACACTTCAGTCTTTCAAGATGCTGTGAGCAACATGTCTTTTTGAAGTTTGCTGTCAGTACTTTCCGTGAGCTGCTCAGAGCTTTGCAGCACACAGAGGCTGTTGAACACAGGGCTGCTGGCAGGGAGGGGAGGCTGACAGGAGAGGGATGGCAAGGAAGGTACTGGGCAGAATGGCTGTATAAAGGTAGCTTTCAGTAAAGGGGTGCATCCTCCTGCCTTAGGAGCTGAACACACCAAAATATTTCTATTAATAAAGTAGTTGACATGCACACCTTATTAATCCTGGGTTTTATCACTGTTTTAGTAGATTATACTATTTTGCATAAAATAAATTTATTATTAGATAGCTAAATGGATCGAGAAATGAGTTTGGCTTAAAAAGGAACTAGTTCCATAAAATGTAATGAGATCTGTATTTAAGAGAATATAATTCCATATTTCCATTCTTATCCTTGGTGAATTCTGATACGTTGAATTTAATATATACTATATTGTCTATAGTGTCTCTAAGTATACTAAATTTAGATACAGCAACATGATTTCTAAATGTTGAAAGAAGCAGTAGAGGAGGTACACTGCTTCTGGGAGTAATTTTCCCACAATGCTAATTCAACACGGTCAGTCAGCATTTCTCTCAGTTTTATGTTTCTGGGAACATTGCTCTTTGGAAGAGGTATTTTTGGAAGTTGTAATTAAAGTGAGCTAGAAAAAACACAGGTGATGGTTTAAATATGGATGTACAAATGTCTCATTTTAAATAATGAAAACACAGTGCAGTAGTTGAGACAGTTTAGCTTTGAGCAGTGCTACAAATTATACAGCAATTTTCCATGTGGGAATTTTTAAAGTTAATTTCTATTTGTGAGAGTTTTCGAAGTTAATTTCTATTTGTCCTCTAACAGTATTTCAGCATAAATTACTATTTAAGAATAGTAATTAGTAAGACTAGAATAACAGAACTATTTAAGAAAGGGATGAAGAAGTGTAGTTCATGAAAATGAACATAAAATCTCAAAGATAAGGTATGCTACACTTTGAAGAGCTGTGTGTTTAAAATGTTTGTATTTTTTCCTGCAGGCGTGTTCTGCCTATGTTGATTTCATGATTTCTGTAGCTAAACTAATCCTACAAGAAAAAAATGTTTCTTTCAATGAGAACGACATTTCTGAACAAATGAAGAGAGTTATGGACCTGGAGAAAGAGATTGCCAATGTAAGAAAAACATTTTTAAAGTATCCTTTAAATAACTGAATTTTTTCTTAATCCCTAAGAAAGCTAACTGTAGGCCGAGTTGTTAAGTTACTTGCTAATGTTATTTTGTAGGACAAAAAGCTGACCAAAAATGTATGGGGCCTGGAACACCTAAGAGGAACACATAATAAGACAGACATGCCTTCTAATGAGCAAGGGAAAATATTTGAGTTAGCTGTTTTCCAAATAGCAAAATGCTTTATCCTAATCCGATCACAGAAGCCCTTCAAGAGAAGAAAGAGCGAGCAGACAGAGACAGACTTGGTTTCTGTTTAGTCTGTTTTAGAAAGTGAGTTTCAGGAGATGCTTTCAGGCATCTTCTCCCTTTGTCCTCTCCCCCCACCCCGGGCTGTTTGGTTATCAGAGCAGTAGGTTCCCAGCCCTTGGCCTGCCACACAACACAAAGTAATGCTTGTGCTGCACAAGCTGCTCACAATGCTGATTGTTCCAAGTGCATTTTTAATCAAACACTGTTCTCCATTAAAGTATGGCTTGGAGAAATAGCTAGAATTTGAACTTGCACAGAGAAAAACAAATGGAAATTCAAGCATTCATGAGTAAAAACATGGCTCATAATTATTAAACACTTCTGAAAGACCTGAAGCTGAGGATGACTGTAAAATAAGCCAAATACAAATTTTCTAGCTTCAGCTATTTTTCAAGTTACACTGATAGTAAGGGCACGTGTTTGGCAGAGGAAGAGCTTTCCCCCCCGATCTGTATAAACTAAAACCATCTGATTTTTATTTTCTTCAAATTTCCTGAGAAACACACTTCTGGGTTCAGATCAGAGATGGAAAATTATTACATGAAAAGGAATTCACTGGAGAAAGAGTTGAGGGAGAGTACAAAAGGAAACCACAACTGAAACATCTCTACAGCAATTGCTGCTGGTAGAGAGTACAGCTGGGGGTGGATAAGCTGCTATTGTCTTGGGTTTTAACCTTTCATCAAAAACTCAGCACCAGCCTGCAGGTTACTGAAGAGAGCTGGCATTGTGCTCTGGGGAATTTGTCAAAGAAAACACAGAAAAAATACTGAATGCACAATAGATTAGGAAAGAGGAAGCGGAAGAGAAATTGTTTTAGAAAAGGGACAGAGAGAGATAAAACCAGAGTTGGCATGACTATTTTTTCAAAACAGTTTAAATGGGTACAATCTACTCTTCTCCCTCCTGACCAAGTCAGTTAAGAGTACTCGAGGCAGTAGTGATGCAGGTTCTCCCATTCATTACTCTCATGAATCACAAGATCACTCTTTTCCCGTAGATGTTTGTGTACCTGCATTTTCTGTCTTTGCCATCAAAAAAAGTGTAAGTTAACAGGGGATGGAGTATGAGGGGAGCAAGTGCTGACGCTGTCACAAGGTACTTATGCATGAGAAGGAAGGTATGAAAGAGGATACAGAATTACTCTTCAGAAACCTGCAGAAGCATCCTAGCGAGAAGCACACTGGTGTTTGAGGAGAAGAACAGAAAGATACCCCAGAAAGTATTCAGAGACAAAGGGAGTAGTTACCATTAGGTGCTTGTTTTATCTCCTCTCAGTCTAATTGTCCACACCCTAATTCCAGAGACCTCCCCCTGCTGACATTTGCTGTCTAGAGACTCCAGTGATTAACTTGCCTCTTACAGCACCATCACAGACTCAGTTCTCTGGCAGTCCAGCAGTTTTGCTGTCTGTAAGAAATGACCCTAATACTGTCGTGCCATTAAGGTGTTAACACACACTTTTTTAACACGCTGGTGTAAAGCCACATTGCTTCAACTAATACAAAGTGTATTTGAGTTACAACTCCCTTTCTATACAGTGGTTCCAGAAAGAATGTATCAAATAGCATGTGCATCCTGATCAGAACACGCACACTGCATTCCTGCCACAGCTCACTGGTCACCCTCTACTCAATAAATACATCTCCTTTATTCCTACCTCCTTCCATCATCTCATGTATATCATAAGCACATTCTTGTGTTGAATGTATCTACCGACGTCTACTTAGTGCTTTGAGTGGTTTGGGTCTGTGTTTCAATCAGTGTTCCTGCACAGCCTGAGCTGTTGATGCTCTAACACAAAACAAATCCAAAAAGTAAAGCTCCATTTTATTGTCAGAAATTTAGTTAATTTAATCTGTCCATTTATATACTTTTTATCTGTAAAATGCTGTCCATATTTACATGTGAAGTACTTTACGGTTAATGCAAACTTATGTTTTAAGCCAGAAATACTTGTTTTCTTTCTTTTTACTTCCACTTACCAAAATTCCTGTGAACTGACTCAATGTAGTTAGTAACTTTCTCACGATTGACTCTGATAGGCAACAACAAAATCTGAAGACAGAAATGATCCACTTTTGCTGTACAATAAAATGACATTGGCACAAGTCCAAAAGAACTTCTCACTGGAAATTGATCATAAGGTGAGTGATCAATAATCTGATGTTTAAACCTCTAATTTAAGACTGATGAGATTAAACAATGAAGCCTGACAATTTTTTCTTTTAAAGACATTTTTTTCTTGAGTTTAGACATATTTGAAATTGAACAGGGTATGTGATGTGCACACTGTATTACCTAAGTATCTGATGACATTAAACTACATATATAAAAGACTGTGCTTCTGTGCCCACTGTTCCTCCTGACTTGAAGGCAGATCTTGCCCTCTGCTTCAACATAAAGAGATGGAAAAGGACAAAGGAAAAAAAAATCAGAGTTTGATTTACCCTTATGGATTCAGGATGGTAAATTTTGCAAAACTTGCACATACATAACCCTTGCTGGAAGTCAGAAGAGTATCCTTTGCAGACTACAGATAAATTCCCTTCCTGTAATTACCACAGAAGGTCCAGAGAGCCCGGGACAAAAGTTATGACTAGCCACCAAGTGATTCAAATCGTTGTGGTGTGACTGTTCAGGCCTTCTCTGTTTATCCAGAGCTGCAGATTCAGAACTAGAAGTCCTGTTTTCCCAACATTCCCTCCCTAAGATGGGCTCCCAAAGCAAGCAGAAAGGACCCCAGGAAGTCCTGACTATGAATCAGGAAAATTCTCCCCATTTCTCCCACTGTAGCTCCCCCAGGATGTTTCAGCTCTGCCTTTCTCTTACCCTGAGCCGTGTGCCGTTTGTGCAGTATAACCTTACTATGAATCAGGAAAATTCTCCCCATTTCTCCTGCTGTAGCTCCCCCAGGAGCTCTGCCTTTCTCTTACCCTGAGCCACGTGCCGTTTGTGCAGTGTAACCTTAAATTCATGGCACCACAAAGTCCAGCTAAAGAACAGCCAAAGATTTGATAACATAGGTGTGCCTCCTCAGTAAGATCATGTCTTAAAAGACATTGATTTTTTAAATCATAAATTACTTCTACTTCAGTACCTTACACAACAGGCAAACAGGTGAGCTCATGTGTCCCGTGGAAGGCACTGTGGTCTGAAAGGCAGGAGTGCATTATTGAGTCTTTTGAGACCTGTAAGGTACTATGAAATACTATTATTCTTACCACAGTTTCATTATCACTGCTATTTTTATTGACTTTAAATTCTTCAACTTTAAATTATATGACAGTTCACTTCTGCCTAGATTAATCTGTTTCATAATTTACCTTTTCCCACAGGTCTTAGTTGAACAGTTACCATTACAGTCATAATGTCAGAAACTAACTGCTCTTGTCACAGAATGGTATTGCCCTGGTTATTTTTAGTTCCTGGGGAGTGCTGCAGATCAGCAATAATCATCTGCTCTAAATTTATCCAAAAATGCTCAAAAGACACATGATGGCAGTTCGTAGCATTGTTGTAATGGTCTAAGGATAGAACAGCAATTATTCCTAATATTAGCTTGAAGTTTGCTGCTTCTTTCAAACCTGAAGTGATTCTGTTCCTGAAAGCCTTTCTGCTTTCCTCAGCTACATTACTTTGTCTGATGAAAGACATTATCTCTTCCAATAAAACTTTCCTCTCAACAGATACAGGCTGGGGAAAATCACCAATACTTTTCAAAGTAATAGACATAACAATTTTTTTTTAAAATTAGCAAAAAAAAAAGTATGAAAAAAAAGTGCAAAGATTCTTTGCTTTTCTTAAATTTAACATATTCATTACTAAAGTGAGTAACTACCCAATGTGGTAAAAGCACTGAGTAGCTCTAGAGTTTTGATGGTGATTTTCAACTTTTGCTCTGAATGATTTTCTCCATCAGATGGTCCACAGTCTGACTCCCCTGCCTGCTTCTGGCAGGGCTGCATGGGGCAGAGCCCAGTGCTGTGCAGCCCAGCAGTGACCAACCACAGCCTACCTTCTGCCAGTAGGCAAGAGAACTCTTCTCCAGTCTTTGACCCACCTACTGAGGCACACCACAGTGCTCACCAAAGACTGAGCAAAGGGAAATTATTTATCTTCCCAGCAAACTAGTAAGAGTTTCCAGTTGAGAGTGCCCACGCACTAAAATAATGCTGCCCAGACTAGATGGATGCTACAAAATGAAAAATTAACAGAAAATAATATTCACGGGTACTGGCTCATGAAAGTTCTGTGGGGCTCTCGCTAAGGTGAATACCAGCATAAAGAAAATGGGGGTTTAGGGCCAGAGAGGTGGAAAATGAACGCGAATTCTAAGCTTTGTCTGAGAATTGTCTGTCACAGCAACTGACCTGCCATCAGATCAGTTGCTTTCCCAGTATCTAGCACTATGGCATGCAGAGGAAAATTCATTATAAATAGTGGATTTACTGTGTCTGTTGTAAAGCCTATTAAAATAAATCCTTTTATGGACTTCAATGTACTTACCATATGCTTCAGAATTGATTGTCATGTATCCCACAAATCTTTCTGCCCCATAGACACAGAATCATATTGTACTGAAAATTGGGCTTTTAGTAATGCTTTGATTTAAAAGTTTTTAGCAAATATTGCAAAAAGGCAACCGAAAATTTTACTTAAAATACTATTTATGCTTTTCTATGCTGAAAGGAAGGGGTCATAACATTGTGTTAGTTTGAAATCAAATCAATGTCTCGACCCTTTCTGTTAAATACTACCCTATTTTAATAGGGTTTTAGAGCACAGAGGATATAAACTATCTCAGATCAGTTATTATTAGATATTCCATTTAAGTAGTTCAGCTATTAAGACAACTAAAAGCAGAACATTTTTGTTATGCAAACATATTTAAACTGGAAAAAACAGCTAAATCTGTTTCTTTATGATTTAATTGTATAATAATACGTATTGATTTTCCAGGTGTTCAACTGGTCAAAATTCATAAATGATATAATGTCAACTGTACAAATTAACATTGACAACACCGAATATGTCATTGTTTATGACCCAGATTACCTTATCAAGCTGAAGTCTATTCTTAATAAATACACTCCCAGGTAGGTATGTTGGGTATTTTTGTAATTTGCATTTGCAAAATTAAAAAGCCTAAAAACATTACCAGCTCATTATGTTGTTTTGTTAAACAGAGACCTTCAAAATTACATGGTCTGGCGGTTCGTAATGGATCTCGTCAACAGCCTAAGCCGTAACTACAAGGACACAAGGAATGATTTTCGTAAGGTGCAGAAATTTATCACTTTTTAAGTTGTAAAGATGACTTTTGTGAACCATGAAAGAGAATTTCTGTAGTTATAGTACATAAAAACGTAATGTATTTTGAATTTTGCATACAAAAGCTAGATGTGTTCACTGAAGCTTCTGCTGGAGCGTACACATTGTTTATATGATATATGCATAATAGCTGGAGTGGATTTGAAAAGCACAGTCTGGTACTTGGTCTCCATGTTTTTCTGAATCTAAACTACTCCCCATTTAATAACAGAACAGTCCCACTTATTTAGAAATGATTACTATACAGTTCTGATTGATTTGTGACAAACTCGTCAGCATCCAAAGCAATACATTCAAAGTCAAATATTATGGGCCCAATCTTGTTTTTCATTCATTTGATCCTGCAGGTATTTTAGCATTTTAAGGAAATGCTGAGCCATTTCACAAACAAATTGGAGATGGAAGTCCTTTTTATTTCCACAGTAGAACTTTCTACTTTTAAGTTTGCTGAGCTCCATTTAGAGAGCTTAGGGTCAGTTTGTTATATCTGTTAGTGACATAAGAAATACTTTTAACGTGCACATGAAACTTTTTAAGGAGATTCTGCTCGTTACAGAAAAGGATAATAATTACTGGAGGAAGTCAATGAACATTCCGTTCAGTCAGTTTTATATATCTGAATGGGGCAGTCTTATTCATTGATTATCTGGCTTTTTCCCCTACTCTTTGAGCATGAAACTATTCTTATATAAATCTTCGTATTTACAAATGTTTTGCACTCTATAAACTGAAATAAATCCCCCTACATCTTAGGACATCACTGAGCAAGTTTCGTTAAGAAAAATGTCAAAGTTTGAAAGAACAGAAAAAGATTTTACTATAGTCTGTGTATAAAAACATACAATTGTCTGCTAATTATTTAATAACATATGATGTAGTAAAGCTGGAGCTTCTCACACTAAACGCAGTGGAAATAAACTAGCATTTGTCTTGTTAAGTTCCTTTTCAAATATAAATGTTCGGAGAGTTATGGCATTCCGTGAACCTCCCACACCAGTTTTTTTTTTTCTGGATTATGTGGGTAATTGGTCATTTATTCATTCAAAACTCCATTTGGCTTAAATACACATTGCTTAAAATGTGCTACAGAAAGTGCCAGAGTCCTGGCAGAAGGATCACTGGATCTGCAACCACTTCCTTAACCAATCAGGAAAAAGATCTCAACAGATCACTAGACCATGCGCGTAGATGGACCTGTATGTGTTACTGAGGGGCTGTGCTGTCACTCTAAACTGCTTATGTTTAGTTCTCCATCTCAAGGTCAAATTGTCAGCTTTCAGTGTAACATTTGTTCAGAATTATGCCCTTCCAGCAGATCTACTGTCAAGAAGCCCAGATGTGGGGCTGGGAGAGCATGCAGAGTATCCTGACACTAGTTTAATACTTCGAGCTACTGGAACTGTATCCTTAGGATACAATTACTCCCACCAAAGAAACAAATCCCTATCTTTCTTTTTTTCCCAAGACCTATTTAAAGATAAAAAAACTGCACTCCTTACAATGTTGTAGTAGCAAATTTATGTCCCGTGAGATCGGGAGGTGTAATTTCAGATTGATCAACACTGTATGTGTACAAATCCACAGTAATGCGTTTTAATTGCATGTTATTTTTACTAATAAGCAGGTTAAGTCTCTGTTGCTGTAGAAAGCATCACTTGTTTTCCATTGTGCACCTCTGGTGACACTAGGCTGACCTAAAAAGAGTCTAGCTCAGGGTTCCTGTGAAGGGCAATCCTGGTCTAATGTAAGTCCACCATGGTCTCAAGTAGCCCTCCGCCCAAGTTATGCTGAGACCAGGGAACTATGATTGACTACAGTAAGCTTGAGCAGCACAACATGATCTACCAGAATCTGCATTGCACAGTCACGCTGAATTAGTTATTTGTTGTCATTTAACCCCAGTCAGCAACTAGGACTATGGAGCCACTCACTCGTTCCCCCCGAGGGAGCTGGGATGGGGGAGACAATCACAAGTGTAAAAGTGAGAAAAAACTCATGGGTTGGGATAGAGGCAGTTTAACAGGCAGAACAAAAGCTGCACACAAAAGCAAAGCAAAACAAGGAATGAATTCCCTGCTTCCCATCAGGTGTTTGCCATCTCCAGGGAAGCAGGGCTCCTTGGGAAAGCAGGGTTACTTGGGAAGACAAACGCCGTAACTCCGAAGGTTTCACCACCTTCTTCTTCCCTCAGCTTCATATACTGAGGCCTTGACTGCTCAGCAACAACCAAAACCACCAGTGCACTATCAACATACCACATCTAAAACAGCACTATACCAGCTGCTAATAAGAAACTTAACTCTATCCCAACTGAAACCATGACAGTTATCAATTTAATTAAGCTCAGTACTGCTAGTGTTTATTACTGGGGTTGCTTTAAGTTCTGTGGAGAGAGGGGTTGTATTTACTTCTGCGGTATAAACTTTTGCGACGTAAACAAATGACCACTGATGCAGCCTGTATGTGCGCAGGGAGTATCTAAGAAGTAACCAGATTTTCTAGTCTACTCAGCTATTTGTCAGTAACGAGTAACAAAAAGCTCCAACATCCCTTCAGGGAGATCTGCAGTAGAGATCTCTGCGCTATGTTGTACCGGTAACATTTTCAAAAGGACCAGTTCTGTGTCCCCCCCTTAGGGTCGAAAGAAACATTAGTCATTTTCTTTTTCAATACAAGTAATTCAGTTCAAGGTGTAGTTTGAACAGTTACAGAGCTTTTAACACCAAAAGCTATCGATCTGTATCTCTGAAGAGACAGGGAGCCGCTTCATTATGGAATATAAACTTCATGAGAGAGTACAATCTCAGAGAGCTGCCCTATAATGACACTCTCTGCTGTGTTCCTTGCATCCAGGTGTCATACCATTGTATTATCCACTCAACTTCATCACGTATTTATACATTATGGCAAAATCCTTGCCTACCTTGTAGCAACATCACAGAGTAAATGAGCTTCTACTTTGCAAGTTCCCAAAGGTGGGAGGCTCTGACAGAAGCTGCTGGTTGGGTGAAAAACACAATCTTACCACTGCAGAAAATAATTTGCTGCATAATTACAATGGCCCTTTAACTTCTCCCACTCTTAGGTTTTAGAGTAGATTTCTTATCTCTACCTTTTATGTTTTGGAAGGATAAAAAATATTGCTAACGATTGTCATATTCCCTCAGCCTGTGACAGATGATCACATTACAGAGTGAGTCCACATAACTGCCATAAACACAAATGCGAATTAAATGCACGTATTTAAGGTCAACTAGGCTCCTCTGAAACACACATCTGCCAGTCAGACACCGTTCCGCTTCACCTTATGTCACTACTTTACCTAATATTTATGTTTTTACAGGCACTTTACGGCACAACATCAGAAACTGCTGTTTGGCGTCGCTGCGCAAACTATGTCAATGGCAACATGGAGAATGCGGTGGGACGGTTATATGTAGAGGAAGCATTTGCTGGAGACAGTAAACACGTGGTAAGGCTTTTAGCCAATTGAGACTGTGCCATCTAAACATTCAATTGTCACTTACCATGCAGTTCTTTACACAGCTTTGATTACACTTATTATTAACCCTGTCTCACTTTCTAAAAAACCTGACCTTCAGATTTGCTTCTCAGTCAGTGTTCCACTGAGGAGTAACAAGAACATCTGTGCTAAGGGAGTCATTCCTTTGCACCCAAGTACTTCTGCGTTACTTGTCATGAGCTGGCCTGCCTTCCGAGCACAGGGCCACGGTGTGAAGTCATGGGTGAAATACAATCACGTGTGGGCAGTTGGAGGGGGTCAGGCATCTGCCTGCTCAGCTCATCCTGAGAGCCAGCACGAGCCAAAGCCCCACTGGCACATCAGTGATGGAGCGCACAAGCCAATGTGCACACCCAAGGAACAGCACTTACTGAGATGAACAGTCACTGCTTGTTCTTTGAGACTGACGTTAGTTCACATCCTGCCAACGTGGGGAGCAGGGACAATTCATTAGTTCTGTTTGTCTTCAGTCACACAGAAAATTGCTGAAAATTAACCTGGAGTTAAGCCTTAGTTTCCTCCTATCACTCCTACCGTAATCCAACCTTAAGATACACAATTTTTTGTGGCTGACGTACACACAATAGTTTGATCAGATCCACAACATCCAGCTGATAGAAATCTGTCAGATTTTTGTAAACTCAGTAACTAAATTACATCACCTCGTGAGCTCATGCCCATTCCCTTTCCTCCCGCAGGACAGGCTAAAAGTACTACTTAACTTGAGCTCCAGATTTTGAGTGTGGCCCATAAACAGCATATATTCAAGCAACTAGTGCAGGAAAAACAAGTCAGTAATTAACTATGACTGTGGAAAAAATCACTGGATCATTTTATGTGGATTTGTAACATACTGATGCTTTTTCCAAGGTTGAGGAAATGATTGCAGACATACGTGATGTTTTTATAAAAACCTTAGATGAACTTACCTGGATGGATGCAGAAACTAAAAAGAAAGCAGAAAAAAAAGTAAGTTAAATCTTAAATATTGGTAACGTTGTATATGTCTATAAAAATCAGTATTTCAATTGTTTTTCCTGAAAAAAATAAGCAGTGACATCTATCACTATTTTATGTATACAAACCCATTTGTGTTTATATAGGCACAGCAGTTTACAGGCTTCCTATATCAGACCCAGATTACATGGGAAGGGGCCTCTGTGGCGATAAGCACATAAAATAGGAGGAATTTATATACAAGATTAAGACCTTCCAGACAAATCAGCGATTAAGGGACTAGATAATAAGTATCTACAAGAAAGTAATACTGAAAATGAGAAGAAATGATTTACGGTAATTTGACCAGCCTTTAGGAGCAGTAGGACAAAAAGTCAAGACACAGGCTGGACGTCATCAGTGAGTTCTTTTTCAAGGGAAGACGTAGCTTCAGGCAGTTCATGTAAGTCTGGAGTAACAGAAATCAATTGTAGAGAGCCCTGAATTGTGAGTGAAGCAACAGCAAGAACTTAGAAAATTACATCTCTATTTAAAGGCAAAAAGGAGGATCCAGGAAACTATAGACCTGTCAGTCTAACCTCGATACCAGGGAAGGTCATGGAGCAGGTCATTTTAAATGCCATCAAAACCCACATAATTGGCAATCAAGGGATCAGGCCTAGCCAGCATGGATTTCTGGAAGGCAGGTCCTGCCAGACAAACCTGATCTGCTTCTATGACAAGATAACCAGATTATTGGACGAGGGAAAGGCTGTCGATATAGTATACCTGGACTTCCAAAAAGCATTTGATACGGTCCCTCACACAAATCTAGTGGAAAAAATGGCTTCACACGGACTGGATGAGCACACGATCTGCTGGATCAAGCACTGGCTGGCTGGAAGGTCCCAAAGAGTTGTGCTCAATGGATGTACGTCCAGCTGGCGGCCGGTCACAAGTGGTGTGCCTCAAGGCTCAGTGTTGGGACCATTTCTATTTAACGTCTTTATTGATGATCTCGATAAGGACATAGGGTGTAACATCAGCAAGTTTGCAGATGACACCAAGTTAAGCAGGAGTGTTGACTCCCAGGAGGATAGGGAAGCTTTGCAAAAGGATCTAGATAGATTGGATCACTGGGCCAATGCAAATGGAATGAGTTTCAACAAGGGCAAGTGCAAGGTCCTGCACTTGGGCCACAAGAACCCCATGCAGTGCTACAGGCTGGGGGAAGTGTGGCTGGAGCTGCCTGGAGGAAAGAGACCTGGGGGTTCTAGTTGCCAAACGGCTGAATATGAGCCGGCCGTGTGCCCAGGGGGGCAAGAAAGCCAACGGCATTCTGGCTTGTATCAAAAATAGTGTGACCAGCAGAAGTAGGGAGGTGATTGTGCCCCTGTACTCGGCACTGGTGAGGCCACACCTCTTCTCACAGGTAATTAGGGACAGAACGAGAGGGAACGGCTTCAAGCTCCAACAGGGGAGGTTTAGATTGAACATTAGGAAAGGATTTTTCACTGAAAGAGGGGTGGGGCATTGGAACAGGCTGCCCAGGGAGGGGGTGGAGTCACCATCCCTGGCTGTGTTTAAGGGCCATTTAGATGCAGTGCTAAGGGACATGGTGTAGGGGAGGACTTTGTAGAGTAGGGTAGATGGTTGGACTCGATGATCCCAAGGGTCTCTTCCAACCTAGACGATTCTATGATTCTATGATTTTGTTATACTGTGAAGATAAGAAAAAACTATTCCATTTTGCATTTTAAATAATAATTCATTATTAAAATTTAATTTTAAAAAAGCTTGGAAAATACCATGGTTAAATTAATTCTAGAGCAGAACTTGGTTTTTTCCTCCAGAAAATCTAAAAAAAAAATTTAAATAACTATCAAAATATTAAGTGTTTTATCAAACAACTCTAGACTGTAAAGTCTGCAAAAAGCTATGATTGCAACAAGGAGCTAAGACAGTCACGGCATCCAGTGAGCTTACACCGACTCTGATGGGATCAGACAGTAAAGATGCAGTTACACCAAGGGGTGCTTATGTACATTCCTAGTGTTACTTCCAGAGCTACACATCCTGAGCAGTTACAACCACAGAGTAACCTCCAATCAGGAAGGGCAGTTTAAGTCAAGTAGTGAATTGAAAATCCTAAATAAATTCTGGACTATGATTAGACATAGACAGTACATGTACAAAGTCTATGAAGTACTTCCACTGTTACGAACAATTTATTTGCCAAAATGAAATGCAAACTTTCTGAAAAGTTAGACTCAGAAACCACATACTCTCCACATGTTGCTTATAATGTTCACCTTTTTATGGGAATAGCCTACGTCATAAAATTATTTGTATAAATAATGTGATTTTACTGCTAAATTTATTAAGGCATATTTATATGGAAATAGTAGAAAAATTTGCTAAATAATCATTTGTTCTTTGGGTTTTTTTAATAACTCCTGACATTGCGACCAAATACAAATCAATACTTGGCTATCACAAGAAACTGAGTAAGGTTTTTTCAGGACCTCATATTGCAAAATTTGGGAACATTTCAAGAAGTCATTTCACTCCAATGTAGATGCAGGAGCTAGTTAAGAAATTTGGATACAAACCCAAACTGAGTCAAACGGTACAAATTTCTGGAAATTTGTAAGTGTGCTTTCCTATAATATACTGAAGTTAAAAAATGTCCAGTTATGAATTTTCTTTCTGGTTTAGCTGCTGTAAAATATGTCAAATATTTCAGGAGATCTACTCTGTTTCAACTGGAATTTAAACTCAAAAGCATAGTCAATGCATGTCATGTGCACATTTCTGAAGTTTACTCTTGGAAAAGGAGATACTTTCTAGAGTTCTTTCTAGAATTCTAGATACTTTCTAGAATTCTCCAGAGTTATAATTAGCTATAAACTTCACAGTAGTAAGGTTTTATTCAATGAATAAAAAAAGGTAAACAAAACCTATATATAATGAGCATTCTGGCTTTTCTGCAGTTGCTTCCATAATGCATTTATTACCTCATTTATGATTGATTTAAGAATATAGCTGGATTTGCTATGGATATCAAATTGTCTTGTCCCTAGGCAACAGCAATTAGAGAGAGGATTGGTTACCCAGATGAGATCGTGACTGATGACAGTAAGCTGAACAGTGAGTACCAGGAGGTAAGTATCCACAACAGGCAGTATAATTAGAAAAGGGTCTTAAGAGAAAAGATGGTGAATTTGCTCAGAATAACTGGGTGTAAATAAGGCTGTATTACAAGCCAGTGTAGCACAGCTGATCTAGTACAGATAGCGAGAAGTATTTGATGGTATTTCAAGGAAATTTATACATTCTAGAGGAATTATGGTAGAACAGAACAGGGAGCCAATGGCGTTGAGTCCAGTACTTCTAAATCTGCCACGTATTGACATAACACTGGGTGAAGTAGATACCATGTGAGCCTTATTCATGTGTTCTTTCTAAGGTGGAATTTCAGCTTACCAGGCTGGTAGCTACTGGTTTCAAGCGGGCAACTTCCAGAGGTTAGGGTCAAAACCAGCAAATGCTGAACTCCACTCAATATATGTTTATAAAGAGAAAATAAATATCTTTGGGAAAAAAATACACAGCTGGTAACATATATGCAGGTACAAAATTAACTCTGTGACGTAGCAGAGCACTGCAAACTAAGTTCTAATAGTAGATCAAAAAAAATACTCTTAAAAATGTGTTGCTTAGCTCATCGTGCTTAAGACTAGATTTTCAGATCCATCTCTCTTTTACTGCAAATCACTAACATCACCACTTTTTCCCTCTTTCTTTTTAGTTGAACTACAAAGAAGAAGAATACTTTGAAAACATTATTCAAAACTTAGTATTTACCCAGAAGAAAAGGCTGAAAAAGCTTAGAGAAAAGGTGGACAAAGAGGAGTAAGTATTTTAAAATACTGTGTATAGTCTTTCAGCTAGTTTCCACAAGAGGAGGTACTTGGTTGGAGGGTAATCAGTGATAATTTAATGAGTTCCCTTCTGCACTTTTCCCTCCATGAAGGGGGCAGGTGAGAGGGCATTGCTTCTTTCTCAAAGGCTGGACCTTCATTAGCAAATAGAGCAAAGAAATTGGGAGATGGCGTAGAAGATTAAATATTCTGGAATAGGTCTAGTCTGGTCCCTTAGCTCCTGGAGTGGATTAAGTGGACTCCTGGAGAGCAGCTTTTTAATTAAGTTCATCTGAAAGATTAATTTCATCCCTGATAATTTCATTTCTCTTGCCCAGAGAGTGCTGAGCCAAAGGAAGCATGATTACATGAGGATGAGCAGGAATCCACTTCAGAAATGTACTCCTGCTCTGAATTAAAATTTTAATGTAGAAGGCAGATGTACCAAAAGACTGACACGGCAAATTCCCTGGCTGTACTGGGTGCTCTTTCTGTCTCAGCTCTGACCCGTTTGGAAGTTAATTTCAGCCAAATGAGAAAAATGACTGTTCTTTTGAATAAGGGCTGCAGAGCTGGATTTATCTTGAGGAGAAGATAACAGACCTACCTTTGTACAGTTTAAGACAGAAAAGACTAAGGGAAAGTCTTATACCTGTCTTTAGCTGCATAATGGGAGGCGATATAGAGAAGCCTGATTCTTCTTGGAGATGCACAGAAATAGAACAAGGGGGAAGAAACACAAGTTGGAACATTCCAAATTCTGACTAGACGTCAGGAAACACTTTTTACTCTGTGGGTCATCAAACAAGACCTACAGAGGTTGTGAGATCTCTGTATCTCCAGCCTTACAGATACTAAAATCTTAAATGGACAAGCCTCTAAGCAACCTAATCTAGTTAACTTCTAAAGGTTCTTGTGGTGGTTTTTGTTTGGTTTTTTTTTAACCTAGATTATTCTATGATTCTGTGTTTCTGTTAATTACTTTCTTTTCATAGTGCTGTTCCAGACTTCTTTTTTAAGAAAAAAAAAAAAATCAAAAACTGCAACTGTTCAGATTCTTTCTAGTCAGTCATCTTGCATCTTCAAATTCTCACCCTTTCAGAAGATGAAGTATATACTTCCCACCTCTGGAATCACCACTATGACTCTTCCAAATACCACGTCAGCTTTTCATTAACTGAAAATTCACGTTCCACCTAACAGCCACCTCACTTCTGTTCTGTTTTAACTTCAGGCCATGTTTGGGTTTGGCTTGTTCAATTGCTTCAGCTTAATTTAACACAACTCGTATTTTGTTCTCACAAGCATGAGAGTTAGGAGTAACAACCATGAGTTGACCTGCATCCAAAGATCACCTGGAGTGAGCCCAGAAGTATCAACCACAATTGATTATCCTCAGATAGTTATAATTTATTCTGCAAATAAATTTTCACATAATCAAGCAATAGCCACTGTTAGAATCCTTTCCATTGCTTATGACTGGCATGTGCAATACAGTTATCAGATCATTTATCACAGAAATTCACTCCTAGACCATGGAGCCAGGAAATACAGCCTCCGTTGTGAAAGGCTCATCTAATTTATTTTGTAGAATTGTTATCTCATTTTCTCTGACATCTTATCTGAAATATTATGAACTGTACAATAATGACCCACATCAAAACACTAGCCCTGCTTGTGATTCTAGGAATTTCATTGGGTGATCACTGATGAAAGCCAGTAAAACTGTAAACGAAAAATAGTTAAAAGTCATTATTTCCCATGTGTCAAGATGGACCCAAAAGTAATGCTGAGATCCTTCATCAAGGAAAGTAGGTATTATTTAAATTAAACAATGCTGCAGTATGAGCAGAAACAGAACCAAAAACTAAGTATCGTTGTTAATCCGTTTGGATAACAAAGGGAAAGGGCTACTAAATGATGAAGGGATTGGAGTGTCTGACATACAATGAGAGGCTGAGCACACAGGGGTGTTGGACTCAACAGTGTCCAGAAGTACCTTCCAACCTCAATTACTCTGTGATTCTGTTATTCGATTTCTAGGTTTGTTCCAGTAATCATTAACTCTGCCATTAAAAACTGAAATTCTAACATTTATTCTTCTGTTATTACTAGGTGGATAAGTGGAGCTGCTGTTGTCAATGCCTTTTATTCAGCAAGTAGAAATCAGATAGGTAAGGTTTACCAACTTATTAACTGGATACAGATTTAATAACAAAATTACTTATATATACATGTATCTATTTTTAAAATCAAGAAGTGAAATGCTTTTAATATTATTGGGGTTGCAGAAGGGCCTTAGTGCAGCAAAGTCAGCAATTTCATTCATAGTTTTCAGCTCCTCATGTTTTGAATTGCCTTTGTGTAGAACAAGGATCAGATTCAGCCATGAAAGCAACAGCAGTGGGAAGCGGTTAGAAGTTTAATGACCAAGTAAATTTGGTAGCCCCAGCCTTTTTATTTTTCAAGGGATGAACAGGGAGTACAGTACCACTTCTACCTGAAGAAGACACTGACTCAAAGGAAGTTGCAGAACTTCCTTCCATAGAGTACACATGGCTTCCATTCCTTCTAGCCACTTCACAATTCCTTTGTACAAACTTATTGGGTACGACTTTGGGAAGGATGTTGGCTTTCATCCTGCTGGTTAATGAATACACCACTTCATTGGCTGAACTCCTCAGAATCCCATAACATTTCACATGGTGGGCCAGAATCAGAGCCCCATACTTCTTCTCACGAAGGAGTACACTTTGCTTTCCGTAAGGGTAATTACAGAGAATGAGACCAGTCTAAAACAAAGGTAGTATTAACAAGGGAACAAATATTCTCCATTTGGTGATGAAATAATGCTGAAACGTTAGCGCAAAACCCAGCTTATTCTCAGTTTCTATTTCTGCATCTCCAGCACTTTCCCAAACACAGCTCTAAGACCCAGTGCTCAGAAGGCAGACTGCAGCAATCAGCTTCACATCAGGCGTGCTGAGCCAACTGTCCCATGCTGTGTGGGACCAGGAACTTATGGGGCCACTGCTTCTGGAACATATGGTCATTGTTCCAGAGCTGTGTCAAGTCCCAAACAGACAGAAAACCTACATCGCTCTGTCAAAACCTTCTCTGTGTAAAAATAATCATGACAGTTGGGCTCAGTGAAACCAGCATTACCCCAAAGACAAAGTTTACTCAGAAAATCTCTCACCAGCTAAGTTATCTATAGCAATTCAAGACCTAATTATGAACCATAGCCTATAAGAGCTCCATACTAGTATTACTTTAAGTAGTCCCATTTAAATTGCAAGTCTTAACTGTTAGCTATCTTAACACAGAGTTCTGACACACATTCTTTCACACATGGCTTAAGAAAAGTTGAAGGAATTTTGAGGCATCCTTAATTGCTGTTCTCAAGACTTAAAGTCTGATAGATGACTTCAAATTCACTGTCTGATGTGTCATTTAATTCTGCTTCCTTTGTGTGGAAAAATGAAAATGTAAACCTGGTAGATTACACCAAGGAAAAAATCTATTTTAAAAAGTAAGATACAAGCTTAGTACAATGAAATAGTTTTTGCAAGGCATTTGAGTATAAGCGTATCTAATGTCAGCCTACCCCATGAAGGGGGCAGGTGAGAGGGCATTGCTTCTTTCTCAAAGGCTGGACCTTCATTAGCAAATAGAGCAAAGAAATTGGGAGATGGCGTAGAAGATTAAATATTCTGGAGTAGGTCTAGTCTGGTCCCTTAGCTCCTGGAGTGGATTAAGTGGACTCCTGGAGAGCAGCTTTTTAATTAAGTTCATCTGAAAGATTAATTTCATCCCTGATAATTTCATTTCTCTTGCCCAGAGAGTGCTGAGCCAAAGGAAGCATGATTACATGAGGATGAGCAGGAATCCACTTCAGAAATGTACTCCTGCTCTGAATTAAAATTTTAATGTAGAAGGCAAATGTACCAAAAGACTGACACAGCAAATTCCCTGGCTGTACTGGGTGCTCTTTCTGTCTCAGCTCTGACCCGTTTGGAAGTTAATTTAAGCCAAATAAGAAAAATGACTGTTCTTTTGAATAAGGGCTGCAGAGCTGGATTTATCTTAAGAAGATAAGAGACCTACCTTTGTACAGTTTAAGACAGAAAAGACTAAGAGGAAGTCTTATACCTGTCTTTAGCTGCGTAATGGGAGGCGATATAGAGAAGCCTGACTCTTCTTGGAGATGCAAGGAAAGTAGGTATTATTTAAACAATGCTGCAGTATGAGCAGAAACAGAACCAAAAACTAAGTATCGTTGTTAATCCGTATGGATAACAAAGGGAAAGGGCTACTAAATGATGAAGGGATTGGAGTGTCTGACATACAATGAGAGGCTGAGCACACAGGGGTGTTGGACTCAACAGTGTCCAGAAGTACCTTCCAACCTCAATTACTCTGTGATTCTGTTATTCGATTTCTAGGTTTGTTCCAGTAATCATTAACTCTGCCATTAAAAACTGAAATTCTAACATTTATTCTTCTGTTATTACTAGGTGGATAAGTGGAGCTGCTGTTGTCAATGCCTTTTATTCAGCAAGTAGAAATCAGATAGGTAAGGTTTACCAACTTATTAACTGGATACAGATTTAATAACAAAATTACTTATATATACATGTATCTATTTTTAAAATCAAGAAGTGAAATGCTTTTAATATTATTGGGGTTGCAGAAGGGCCTTAGTGCAGCAAAGTCAGCAATTTCATTCATAGTTTTCAGCTCCTCATGTTTTGAATTGCCTTTGTGTAGAACAAGGATCAGATTCAGCCATGAAAGCAACAGCAGTGGGAAGCGGTTAGAAGTTTAATGACCAAGTAAATTTGGTAGCCCCAGCCTTTTTATTTTTCAAGGGATGAACAGGGAGTACAGTACCACTTCTACCTGAAGAAGACACTGACTCAAAGGAAGCTGCAGAACTTCCTGCCATAGAGTACACATGGCTTCCATTCCTTCTAGCCACTTCACAATTCCTTTGTACAAACTTATTGGGTACGACTTTGGGAAGGATGTTGGCTTTCATCCTGCTGGTTAATGAATACACCACTTCATTGGCTGAACTCCTCAGAATCCCATAACATTTCACATGGTGGGCCAGAATCAGAGCCCCATACTTCTTCTCACGAAGGAGTACACTTTGCTTTCCGTAAGGGTAATTACAGAGAATGAGACCAGTCTAAAACAAAGGTAGTATTAACAAGGGAACAAATATTCTCCATTTGGTGATGAAATAATGCTGAAACGTTAGCGCAAAACCCAGCTTATTCTCAGTTTCTATTTCTGCATCTCCAGCACTTTCCCAAACACAGCTCTAAGACCCAGTGCTCAGAAGGCAGACTGCAGCAATCAGCTTCACGTCAGGTGTGCTGAGCCAACTGTCCCATGCTGTGTGGGACCAGGAACTTACGGGGTCACTGCTTCTGGAACATATGGTCACTGTTCCAGAGCTGTGTCAAGTCCCAAACAGACAGAAAACCTACATCGCTCTGTCAAAACCTTCTCTGTGTAAAAATAATCATGACAGTTGGGCTCAGTGAAACCAGCATTACCCCAAAGACAAAGTTTACTCAGAAAATCTCTCACCAGCTAAGTTATCTATAGCAATTCAAGACCTAATTATGAACCATAGCCTATAAGAGCTCCATACTAGTATTACTTTAAGTAGTCCCATTTAAATTGCAAGTCTTAACTGTTAGCTATCTTAACGCAGAGTTCTGACACACATTCTTTCACACATGGCTTAAGAAAAGTTGAAGGAATTTTGAGGCATCCTTAATTGCTGTTCTCAAGACTTAAAGTCTGATAGATGACTTCAAATTCACTGTCTGATGTGTCATTTAATTCTGCTTCCTTTGTGTGGAAAAATGAAAATGTAAACCTGGTAGATTACACCAAGGAAAAAATCTATTTTAAAAAGTAAGATACAAGCTTAGTACAATGAAATAGTTTTTGCAAGGCATTTGAGTATAAGCGTATCTAATGTCAGCCTACCCAAAACCTTCCATGGTTACAAGTATCTTAAAATAGAGGAGAAAACATTAAAATGCTTTTAAAGAAATTTTGAAAAATCCATTATAGCTAAAGATTAGAAGTGCATGGAAGCACTAAATTTTCTCATCTTGTGAGCTCCACCAGCTCACTTTACAATGGCGCAGTCTTTCAAGAGTCACAAAAAACATTTTACACCATTAATTACGCCTGACAGTATTTCTGTCACATCCATTCTGCCACTATTGCTATTACCCACAGTTCATAAATTGCAGTGTCCTTTTAAGCCATTAGTGAGGTACTATGATCCATGCATAACTCCTGAAAACAAGTCTCTAAAAAATGCAGAAACCTTGTCTTGCAGGGCTCTGCACAGAAACGAAATTATATTATTTCTTGTTCATTTATGAAGGCTTCAAAAAAAAACATATTTGGTGGAGACATTATTTTCATTGCCAGGGATTAAATTTCCACTTCTTTTCAGTCTTCAGTAATAGCTTCCGATATTGTCCTACTTCTTGTATCAAATGAACCATTTAATCAAGATGAAAAACATCAGGTACTCTCTTATAATACTAGTGTCAAAAATGACGTCACTGATGTGCAAGACTGACACTACCAGCAGGACTTCCAGTAGCACCAGAGGTAATTGAAAGCCTTATTTTGGGCTCAAGTATTGTACCTTATTACATAGTAAAAAACCCACTCCCTGCAGTTCAGTCTGCAGGTGTAACTGCACTAAGCCACATGGATGCAGTTTTCTTCCAGTTTTTACAGGGTATGTTTAATACAACACACTAACATTTTCACAGTCAGTGCTTGCTGTGCAAAAAAATAAGGTTCATTTAGCACCCCTGTGAGTGCAGGTTTAAAGGAATAGCATCAGGTTTATAATTGAAAAAATCACCAAACTCAAGCTTTCCAAAAGGATTTTTCCTTTTTAATCATTTCTGTCACCACCAAAGATTTAAAGAGGATAAAATAGTGTGCAGTCCTAAACTTTCAGACTTTAGTAAAGTCAGGTGATCTGTCAAGAACTCAAGCTTTCCAAAAGGATTTTTCCTTTGTAATCATTTCTGTCACCACTGAAGATTTAAAGAGGATAAAACAGCGCGCAGTCCTAAATTTTCAGACTTTAGTAAGTCAGGTGATCTGTCAAACAGATCTATGATCCTGATTTCTGCTAATCACCTGTGTCTTTATGCCATAGCTTGCATTTTCAGAGTCACAGAGAATACCGTTTGGGGCAAACTGGGACTGGAGCATTGTCAGCCTCAACATCGTGCAGGCAAGAATGAGGAGGCAAGGAGAAAACTTGTATTGGTGCAGTCAGAAACAGGACAAGAGAATACAGGCCAGTGCACAGGAATTCAGCACCTTCAATACTCACATATTTTTAGGTTTCGTGTCCTAGTCAAAACGTCGATGATACTTGCCGAGGTTCATTAACTTCTCCAGTCAATGCAAACTGTTAGGGATGGCAGTAGATTCTATAAGTGGAACATGAAACAGGCATTGTGAAATCCAAGATAGACTTCACAGAGATAAAACCGTGTTGACTTAACTGACTGGCACTGCTTGGTGAAGGATGGCAAGACAATGCAGTCGGTTTGGCAGGTGGTAAAGCTAAGTGAGCATTTAGCTCATTGCTGAATATTTAGCAGAAAAATCTGCTCAGAAGGCTTTGTTTAAACTAGCTTTGGGCAGTAATTTGTAGGAAGGGAATCATGATCTGGAAGACTGAAACTGGTGACTGGCAGTTAATGTGAGCCATAAATTGTTACTTCATCCTTTATGTATGGCATGCCACAGGATAATTAAAGCAGTCTGATCTTTAGAGGGATGTCTGAATTAGCTTAGTATTATGCTTTAGAAACAAAATAATCCCTCTAAATAGGAGTTTTGTGCATGATGTGTAGGAAATTTAGACCTCTGTTACTACATTTTAATACGGTGACTTTATCACTGTTCTACCAGCAGCACTGGTAAGGAAGTCAGGAAGCCACTCAACCTCAAAAAGTCAGCCGAGCTGCTGCTAGTAAGGTAGTTCACCATATGTTCCTTTAGGTACCAGTGGCCTCTGACCTACAGGCAGGTATGCAAAATTAAACTGAGCTGTGCTTCTGGCTGTTGGGAGGACACTGTGCAACACAGCCCGGCCTGGCAAAGGCGTTACTGTTCTCAAACACAGTCAAGAAGAAATGCAGCATGTCCTCTTCTTTCGTCCAGGGCTGCACACATTCTGAGGGAAATTCTTTATGCCTTTTCCTGCCTTGGATATTCACAAAGCTGGAAAGTACAATCTGCCCTTTAGATCCCAAAGGAGTTGCACTTCTCTCTTCTTTAAATTTCTACTCAGAATGTATGTGATTGTGGGAGGAATGCCTGGCCACTGCAGATCTGTACTGTATAACAGAAGTAATGGAACAAGTTGTTTTCAGAAGGGTGGAGTTAAGAAGAAATAAAATCTACTAATTCCGCCATTTTACTCTAAAAATGGATGAAGTGACAGGATGTTAATTAAACTGAACAGAAAGTCCTGGGTAACTGTCTGCCTCCACGGAGGGATGATGGCCCTATAGTTAGTTTCAAGCAAAAGACAGGCTGAGCTCCAAGCAAGTTACAGTTGTAATATTCTAGGCCAGCAGGACTGATGTGTATCACTCTGAGTAAACCTCTTCCAGCACTACTCTCCAAAAAGAGGAGTCTTCTGATGCTGTACCCTCCAGGTATCACTCTGGTTTGCCAGTCATCAAAATAACCCATCACACAGTACCACATTTACATTCTTGTCTTACGTCATCAATACTCTGAGATAAGAAGATCAAAACCTGTGGATATTTAATTCCATGTGGAACTATCCATGTAATAGAACCGCTGTGACAGTAGTTACAGCAGTTACACAGGACAGCAGAAATAGCTGTTTCCTAACCTGTTTATTATCTTTCAATTTTCCCATGGTTCTTTCTCCTCGAAAGAAACTGCTAGAACTGTACTGGATTTCTGCTGAAATGCAAGAAGTATCTGTTTTCTTTCTTTTGTTGTGTGAAAGCTGTCATCTAATTCCTCTTTTTTTGGTAAAGTTTTGTAGAGTTCCATACATCTCATTCACAGTGAGGATTAATACTTTGTGTTGCTGCCACAGACTGAAGTATAGGGCAAAAGCCTGCATGAGATATAAAGTGCAACCAAGTGCTTTATAGAATTTTTAATTCCTTTATAAAAAGATCACAATTGCAAGATGATTTATTTTTACTACTTTGTTTCTTAAAAGTCTAGAAAAATGAGCACAGAAGTGGGTGAAAAGAATTGCTTTGTTCCAGTTCTTTCATTGCCAGCTTGGCCTATTTTTATTGATTCTAGTGGGAGTTGCCGGTATTTTCAGTGGAAGAATAAATTCCTCTCTCTGAGATTGATTTGTGGTGGGAATGACGACTAAATAATTTATTTTTCTAGGGGAACACCCTCCCACTTTTCATGATACTGTGAGGTTTATTTAATAATGATACAGGAGTCTGAGAATGCTAAATGCTGTAAAATGGAAAAGTAAGATGCTTTTTTGAAGAATAAAATAGCAACAAGGTAAAAGCTGATCACGATTTCCTAAGTGTCTGAAGAGTTTGGGGGGCAGAGGAGTGGTCCTGTTGATCTGTCCCTACCATCCTACAGCCATTACTGTGTGTCAGTTCACTTACTGCTGCTGGTAAATCTGAGGGAACCACATGACTTTGGTTGAAGCCCATAAAAATGGTCTCTTCACACTGAACACACAGGATAATGAGGCAGTGTCGTAATTGTGTTGTGGTTTGGGTTTTTTTTGCAGTCTTCCCTGCTGGCATTTTGCAGCCTCCTTTCTTCAGTGCATCCCAGCCCAAATCTCTGAATTATGGTGGCATAGGCATGGTCATCGGTCATGAAATCACACACGGTTTTGATGACAACGGTAAGGCACTGAGTTTCAAGTTACAAAACCTAAAATGCGCAGAATGTTTGACATGCTTTAGTGCTTAATCATTCCAGAGAGCAGATAAAATGAAGTTTCCATGTATAATACCAAATCTGGATTTCTGAGGCTTTACAATATTGTTCTCCAAAAAGCACAATCCAAAGAATCCCACAGGCTGTCCTGTAGCTGCCAGGCTGCAGCAACAGCCCAGGACGTGGGCCTGCAGCACACAAGAGCTTTTAGTACAGTTCCTGGTCACTTGCTTTTCCCAAAGGCTACATCAAACACCATCATAAGCTGTGTGTAATGGGGAACAGGGTGTGTCATTAGGCTGGCACAGGTGGGAACTCAAGGGTCCAGCTATCAGACCTGCTGCCCAGCCACACCATCCATTTCCAGACCCACACTATGATCAATCCAGCATCAAGTCACAGGTCAGAACCATACCAGGCTTTCTAAGACAGCCTTAATCCCCTCTTCAGATTCAGTCAAATTAGTTTGTTTTCCTTCTACAGCCTTAATCCCCTCTTCAGATTCAGTCATACTACTGAAGTATAGCCCTCTTAGGGGGAAAAAAACAAAAGAGCATCATCTGTACGACTGCATCATTACAGATTTTTTTGCGTCAGTGATTATACTTACTTGCTACCCCTCTTACTGCATCAAAACCCTCTTTTCCTGTGTACACAATTCTGTTAACATATTATTACAGGCAGAAATTTTAATGAGAATGGAGACCTCATAGACTGGTGGACTGAAGAATCAGCACGCAGTTTTAAGGAGCTATCCCAGTGTATGGTGTACCAGTACGGAAACTTTTCCTGGGACCTAGCAGGTGGACAGCATGTATGTCATATTTATTTTTCTCTACCAATGTTATTTTAATGAGGAAGCACAAAATCTTATGTCCTAAACATGCAAACACTTATTCATATGAATGCTTTCTTGGCTCAGGGCCAACACTGTCATCCCTACACACACACAAAAAAAAAGAAAGGCAATAGACATTCTTAAAATTAAAGATAGAGGTAAAAACTCCACACATACAGTGACGGTTCTGGAAGAGGCAGGATATATGTTTTGAAGGAGTGACAGTGCCAGAAGTCTTTTTGGGCCCTCAAAGGCTCTTCCTTAATTCCACAAAGGAACAGAAAAAAAAAATTGGAAGTTTGAACCTCACTTCCCCAAATCTTGATGCACAAATAACATATATCCCCATCAAAACAAATCCTGCCTGATGCTTTTCTTCACTATCCCAAGACAAACATCTGGACTACAGAGCAAAAAGGTCCAAGAAGAATCATGTACAGTAGGAGAGGAGAAGATGATACAGATATTTAGGGGAGGCAATCTAAACGTGACTGCATTTGTAGCATTCTGCAGAGTTTAAATTATCAGACATTCAGTGTAGAGTCTGTGTCTGGAAGCCCTAATTTCACGAGAACAGTGAGCAGGATCAGGTTTATTCTGTGTCCCAACAAGACCAATATTCCATTAACTCACAGCAACAAGTGATAGTCATATTATAATTACTCACACTGAACAGAAGACCAGTCCTGTTCTGATTAAATGCAAGCTGCAAAACTGCCACTGGAAGGAGACAACCCCGTGTGTGTAACACAGCACGTCACAGCGTGTCATTTCAGGGGTGACCAAATGCTCTGCTAATGCACCTGCATTGTCTCCAGTACGCAATCTGGTTTTAATCATTTAGGGACAGCATCTTTTCACTGCTCCCACCCTGCTGCCATAGGGATGTTACTGTTCCCGGCTGGCAGGACACATACCTCAAAGCTACAGACAGCAGATTGCAGATTTTTCAGATTTCAACCGCAGTTACTTCAGTGGATAACCACGTGCAGAATTGAACTGTGCCACCACCTGTTTTTCTGTAAGGAACAAAATTTCTCTTGGGTGGGACCTCTTACAGTTATGTGGTGAATGAGAAGATAATTACAAGAAACTGTTTCTCTGACTACTAGTGGCTGTTTTCTTAGAGGCTGACAATATATTCCGTCATACACAATAGGGAAAAGATAAAACTGTTGGAACTCACAGGCCAGTAAAAACAGAGAAGACTATTTCAACATATTTTTCTGCCATTTTTTCCCATATTAAATTCAATCTAATGGTGATTCTAAGTTTTGCGGCTTTGAATATCACAGACCAGTATCTAGGGCTACAGGTTGAAAAGATTATTTTTTACAAATAAAACTACAGATTCTCCATTACCAAAGCTTGTCTTCAGTGATACTTCACCGACTTATGAATATTATACCAGCAAAATAGCTTTCTTCTATGTATTTTGCTACCAAAGAGCTACCTAACTTGCCTAACATACAGGAAAATACTTTCTAGCAGATTTGCTGATGTCTGTTGACTGATCATTTCAACTACTTGGAGTTTAGATTTTACGGACAGATTCTGCTCACTTCCTCTAATTGGAACTGTAGTAAGAAGCTGAGGGTTAAAGACATGGAGAAAATACAAATGAACGAGCAATAACTAAGCATCAGAAAATCTGGGTAAAAGAGATACAAGACCCTAGAAAGCTGTCTGTAAGGGAAGGAAGAGGATTAGGGAAAACAATAGTAGTCACATGGATTTTGAGACAAGGGAGACAAAGACTTTTCAGAGACATTAACTAAATCTTCTGCTAAAACTTCAGATTTTAAGGGAATTCTCACCTTTAAAAAGTGAAAAACGCACAAAGTTTGCCATGACAGGTACTAGATAAGCTATTCTTTTCAGAAAACTATACTGTTCCTTTCTCTTTTACAGCTGAGTGGAATCAACACACTGGGAGAAAACATTGCTGATAATGGAGGTATCAGACAAGCATATAAGGTAAGAAGTTTCATTTTTCTGTTATAGCTGAAACCATCATAGATTAAGAAAAGTAACTTCAGGGCCTTTGAAGAAGAAACATTTTACATATTAGCTGTTCCTAGTGCACTCTTTTTCAGCTGACTACTTTCTCTGTTGTTTTGGTTTTTTTTCTTTTTTCCTATTGTGCATAGGGAATTTGTAGAATGAAAACATCTAGTGAATCACACTTGGACCACCACCTAACTAATCTAATGATACTGAGCAGCTCTCTGCCTCTGTCTTCACCAGCTTTTTTTATGCCAGCAAGGAGGGACAGAATGACTTTCTTCTAAGCTCTACCAATAAATAGTCTCTGTCTACATGAAACACTAACACTGCTCAAAAAACTGTTCCAAATATCATCTTGTACAAGTGACTTGGGTCCCCTGTACAGGTGTCCAAAGATGTCAGTGACATCTGGACTCCTTGCACAAAGCCTTCCACGGGAGCTTGTACGCTTTTTGGCTTTCCTTTCATTCTCTTCTTGAAATAGATACTTAACTCCTCAGACTGGCCAACTTTGAGACAAAGTAAACACAGTTGAGGTCTTCTCTTTGTGAATGTGAGTTGGGAAGCGAGAAGCAAGTCGACTTATCTGTGAACTTTTCTTGTTACTTGCAAATCTGATGGCCTTAATAACATGATCTTCCCTCTCCTTCCCTGAACACTTTGTTCTATGGCAAAACATTCAACACTTGTCAACTGGAGAGCTGTCATTCCTCAACAGAGCGCCTGCAGGGATGCACGGACCAACTCACACTTCTCAAAAGTTACCATCACAGCTTCTGCAAACAAAGCCATCCAGCAACACTTCCTTCACTAGAAATATATGTATCTGAGGGCAAATACAATTACTAGTAAGAGTTTAAAGAATGACTTAGAAAGCTAAAAGAGGAGTTAGTATGGCATATTAGATTAGTCTGATCTTCAACTACTGGAAAATTGTGCATTTTTTTTAAAAAAAAAACAAAACAAAACAGTACAAACCCATGAAAGAGGGTACCTTCTGAAAGGAATGTGAGTAGCCCAAGAGAAATTAGAAGGTCAAAAGTATTACAAAAAAATTAGATATTAATAATTATTATGACATCATATAAATAGTTAAAAAAGGTCCAAAAGAATCTTGAGAGGTCATGTAGTCTACCCCCCTTCTCCTAGCAGATAGAATCAACCATTTTTATATCATTCAAACATACCGTAGGAGAAGTTCTGTTACTCCTTGCTGCAGTTCGAGTGCCATCATGTCTTTGCCTTCAACAGAGAGCAATCTGTTCCTTTCTTTTCTGTGACCTTTTACGTATTTGAAGACTATTACATACTTCAAGGCCCAGACTTCTCTTCTTTAGACTAAACAAACCCGATTCTTTCAGTCTTTCCTCATAGGTCATGTTTGCTAGACCTCTGCTCATTCTTGCTGCTTTCTTCTGGACTCTCTCCAGTTGGTCCACAACTTTCCTGAATTGCAGTGCCCAAAACTGGACAAGAGTGCTCCAGCTGAGACCTGGCCAGTGCCAAGTAGAGTAGAAGGATTACTTCATGTATCTTACATAAGGCACTTCTGTTTACACATCCCAGTATGACACTTGCCTTTTTTGCAGTCCTGTGGCACTGCTGGCTCGTGTTCAGCTTGTTATCCACTAAAACTTCCGGAGCCTTTTCAGCAGATCTTTTAACTGCTCATTCCTCAACTTGCACTTGTGCAGTTGATTGCCTTTTTTTGTGTAATAGCTTGGCACTGACTTTAGAAAGAACATTTCTCCAACTTGCCATGCATCTTTCTATCAATAATGATACACTAACACCACATTGTTTGACACATGGTCTTCATAAGAAACATGAAAGCAGATGTTTTTACTATGGAAAGGTTTTAATATCTTCCGCAATTTGTTTATGAAAAAAAGGAACAGAACCCCAACCAAAAAAAAAATACCACCTTTTCATAATGCAACATTAGATAATTGATCACATTTATTTCTTCTTCCAGCAGAATCAGTTTTGATAGTAAAATTGGATCCTGGAACTCTGTATTATATACAGAGAAAGTATATCTTACCATAAGTGTGTTATTTTAGATTCTAACCTAAGAGCTGACAAAAAAATATAAAATACATTTATGGGATAAACATTGGAGAGAAACACTGTAAACAGGACAGCAAATACATGTGTTCTGTAGAATCAGAGAGAAGAATGATTTTTTTTTGCCACAGCTGAAGCTTTTTACCCCATATCTCTCAAGTCTAAGCCTGTTTCTCTTACCATTTATTCCAGTATAATTCAGGCAGCTTCACTAAACCTGGTGTAAAACACTACTGTAAAGCCCAATCAGGGAGAAAACTGTCTTGATTCAGTCACACCACTGGTATCACAGGACTGAGAAATGGCTCTGTCGTCTTCTGTTTAAAGGTGGCATGTAGAAAGATGGATGGCCCAGGTAGTCTGTGATTGATTGCATCAAAAAAAAGTCTTCCTCCTTGTCATAATTTCATTTTGTCTATCTGGTCTGGAAGTTTTAATATTTCTACTCAATTCATTCTACAGGCCTATGAAAACTTTGTGAAAAAGCATGGAAAAGAAAAACTTCTTCCCGGTCTTGATATGAACCATAAACAGCTGTTTTTTCTGAACTTCGCCCAGGTATTCTATACTTCTTGACTGGAGGTTTTGAAAATCACTGAGTTACAGTTTAACAGTAAGTCAGAATGAGAAAGCTGACTTTCACAGTTTCACTAAGAGCTGGCAGAGTTGCTAAGCTGAGCAGTGTTCACTACAAAGTAGTGAAAATAAAGTCTTGTTTTGTCTTTCCTAAGGAAGTGAATTCAGCCACGAGTAAGTGCCGTTGTCTGGGGACAACATGATACTTTTTTTTTTTTAAGCAAAATATACTTTTTTTTTTCCCTTACGTTCTAATGTGAAATTTATTCTCATGACATTAGGAATGTCACGGTGAAGTGACAGCCCGGACAATCTTACAGCTAACAAATGCTTTGCTTTGTTATGTGTGTAGGTATGGTGTGGAACGTACAGACCAGAATATGCTGTGAATTCCATCAAAACCGACGTGCACAGCCCAGGCAAATTCAGGTCAGTATTTACAATAATCTTCAGTGAATTCCCAGGTGCAATACAGAATTTGAAGAACTCTACACAACCTCTACAGGTTGCACTTACCAGGGCAGGTGTAGGCATATACACACATAGGCACAGCACACTGAAAATGGTTAAGAGAGAGAAAGGTCTCCCAGCCCTAGCACAGCTCAGTGCTGACACAAGAGGCACAATCCTTCCCAGGTAGCTCCACAGGCAATGTAAGGCTGTGGAGGAATTGTCCTCCCTCTTGAGATGATGCAACTTAATTCTGTCCACTCTGTCGAGAAGCTCTGAACGGTGATCACCACAGGACATAAATACCATCACCTGGCCATTACCAAATGTGCATGATTGTTACAGCAGAGTCCCAGTAACTGTGTCTGGAATTCAGTGCTCTTCTGGAAGTCCCCTGACCCCCGCAATAGTTTCTGCTAGGGTACACATAAAGACCAAAGGCTATGGATGGACTTCCGTCCTCCACTAAAGTCACGGGTAAAATCTCCATATCATCTGTGGAGTGTAAGGATTTTACTCTCCCATGCATTCCAAGAATTCATCTTCTTTTAAACAGTAATACTCACATGAGAGAAAAATGACCATCTGTCCATAGCCTTTGCTGTCATTAGAATGAGGAACGCCTTTGCCACCTAGAGCTAGAAAGATGTTCTTTATTTCCAACAGAGTGGATTGGCCAGTCTTCACTGGTCTGTAACCAGCATTACTCGTAACGCCTGCAGCCCAGAACTGGGGCTCTGCTGTGCCCCAGCTGTTATACAAGGCCACTGTTTTTTCTCTTGCAAGAGTAACAGCAGTGAGTTTTAGGTGGCAGACGCTGCCCCTCAGCCAGTATCATATCTATGTGCTGTGGAGCAATAAGCAAATCTGTATTTTCTGCCTCGTGAACTCAGTCAGCCTTCCCAAGAATAGGTGGGCTTGAATTCAGTAGAGTCATGCAGGAAACTTGGCTGTTCGTGGCAGAAGTCTTTAAGCCAGACTAGGTCCTTCTCTTTTGAACTTAAGTCAGAGCAACCTATTCATTGGCAGCGTTAACAATGGCTTTGCTCTAATAAATCTGTTTGTTTAATGCCATGAGATCAAGCAGTAATGTAGACATCACAACATCTCTGTTAGCTTTGAAAGGCTGTGTCATCTCCAGGATTCACATACACAATAGCTGATTTCTCTCCTGATACAATTCAGTACATTAATTCCAGTATGTTTCTTTCAACGGCTTTTCACCAAAGAATTATATTGTTTATCCCACATACTCAAATATTTAGTGAAAGCAGTGACTGTTCCTTCAATGGCTACTTGACTGGCATTTCTCTGTGGGTGGTTTTTGTACTATCTGCAGATCTCGCCAGAGGCAGTTTATGCATCAAGTCCTACACTCAGCCAAATTTGGTCGCAATGCTAATGAGGCTCTGCAGCAGTTCTTCAGAACTGTGCCTCCTCTTTGCATATCTAATTTGTATGAGTCATGAGTCCTTTAAAGTTCACTAGTTCAGCATCTCTGTGTAACTGTATCTGTGCATATCTTAGATATATTACATCACATATTGTGCTGATTTTACATCAGTATGAAAGCCTATATGAACTTTATATGGAAATACACAAGTACTAAAGAGAAACCATACTAATATTTTTAGAATGTGAAGTAATTTTCAGGATGAGGCCCCCCCCCAAGAGCTCTAAAATAGAAAGCATTTCAGTACATGAGACATACCCACAAAATTACTGCCTAATGACATACTATTAACAGAGCAGTGAAGCACTGATAGATCACTTCAATGCAAGACCTTTTTTGTAATCATATCTCTGTGCTCTCTCCTGGGCTGCTGCCAGTTAGAGACCAGTTAGCAGCAAATAGTGTTGCTTTTGATCTTGGAGAGACAGTCACATTGTTGCAGATGTCAGGCACTGAACTTCACCTCAACTTCTGTGGACGCTTTCCGGTTCTGATGAATCTAGTCATTAAGATTATTCACAGAATAATCACAGATTGCTCAAAGAAATGGTTCTTCAAAAAATTCCTGGTCCACAACCAATGTGCACCAGTATCTGCATTTGACATTTGAAGCTGTTTTCCACCAGTTATGTGCATGTTATATTTCCATTCCTGAAGGAATGAGCAACTCCTAGCAGATATATTCACATATGTTCACAATTACACATATAAAAACTGCTTTAGCTGGAATGTCCTCATATTCACTTGAAAGCTGTTCTTTGTACGAGTCTTTTTTCCAGGAAACTCATTCACTGGAACATTTGTGGAGAATGCCCAGAGAAGCAGTATGATCTCAGTTAAAACTTGATTGGTGTAAAAATGCAAATGAACATTCACTGAAAAGTTACACCACAGTCCACTACCCCAGGGTCTTGTTTTCCCTTTACCGAGAAACTTGTCAGCAAAACGAAGCTGAAAAAACTAACAACAAGCAGTAAACCTGTTCCCTGTGAAATAAATGGAAGTTTTGTGAGAGCCAATAATGAAGAAGGGACAGGTCTTATATTTTAGGTGGCTGCAATAGGGACCATACAAACCGAGAGAGAAAATAGAGCCAATACTTAAGGCAAAACGGCAGCAACAGTTAAGAGTTCAGAAATACCCACGTTCAGGCATTTCCCACGGTGACACACACAAAAAAAGAAGTTACAAATTGTGGGTCTTCTTGTTTGTTGTAAACAAAGGCAAGCAAGAATGACAAAATGACGTTGTTTTGTTTTAAAGGGTCATTGGATCATTGCAAAACTCTCCAGAGTTTGCTGAAGCCTTTTCATGCAGCAAGACAAACTACATGGATCCTGCTAAAAAGTGCCGAGTTTGGTGACGAACTGTAAACCATGCATCTCCAGAAGCTGTCCAGAAAAAGAGAAATTTTGAACTAATTTTGAGAAGGGGAGGAGGGAAGAAAAATGAGGGAAATATGCTAGAGGAGTGACTGTAATTCTTAATAAACAGCCAAAAAAAAAATTAAAAAAATCACACACCAAACCATCAGAGGAAGGAGGAGTGCCAATGCAGCAATTGGCTGCTCTGGCTGAATGGCTGCTTCTCCTGTCACTGAACGCTGCAGGATCTGAATCTCTTGCCAGCGTAACAGTAACAGTTCACTTGTAGTTAATCCTGGTCCCCACTGGCCAATGGCTTTTTGGATTTATATTAAAACTTCCAAGTCAAACACCTTATCTCCCACTGGTCGGTGAATGTGCATTTCTGATCAGGTGGAGGAAGGAAATACTAAGTAACACCCAGTTTTAGACATCATGACATGATGTCAAACCGAGACAACAGTTTATATCCTAAATGTCAGACTTTGTACCCTCTGCTGTTAAGGTAAACCTGTTCTACCAAATGTTTTCATTTTTACTTGAAACCATTTATACAAGAGGAGTCCAAAGACCTGCTGTACTTAAATAACTTCTCACTAATTATGTGTATTATCTGAAGTCACTATTTACAACAGTTTATTTACTGCTTTCCAGCCAAACTGAAATTGTAGGTAATTTATTAACTTTTGAACATGTAATCCGCAAGATTGTGATCAAAGACCCTTTCACAGTTTTCTAAGCTTTTTCTTGCTTTGTCTAAAATTGGTCTTTTTTAAAGTTTCTAGTAATGTATAAATCATAGGTTTTATATTTAAATCTCAGCTACACTTTTGACTTGAAGTATTGTAATATATTTAATCAGTGGCTGCATAGAACTGGGAAATTTGAGTAAAGCATGGTATTAGGCAATAAGGCAAAGTCTACAAAACTGAGCTCTCCAATGAAGTGTACCAATATTCAAGTTTTCAGGCTGACTTTCTGAGTGTTTAGGGTCTGATCCTGCACATAATTTGTTCTGATCAATGTCAGTCCTTGCATCAGTAAAGCTGCACAGCCGACTGCAGGAATGGAGCTTTAAGTAAGAAGGTAAAAGGCTTTAAATCTGCAATGATATGTATTAAACATCCTCATGCAGATTGCAAAGGAACTTACTGCTTTGTGTATCAAAGCAAATGGATTTCCAAAAATAAGTACCAGATACCTCAGATGACTGCTACAATAGGTATATTTAAAAACCTATGTTCCTTTTAGCTTTCTGAGTTTGTCATCTGATAAAAACATTTTGATAATAAACTGAAATTATGAGTTAAATGCACTGTGTGTTCTTTATGGGAAGTACAAAAAAAAAAATCTCTGCAAATAAATTTCTATACTCACCCCTGAGCACCACACTTCAACATCTGTCACAACTGACTAAAGGAGAACTCAAATCATTTTGTTCTACTTTAAAAGCAGATCTTAGTAGCTTATTTAGTATCCAAGGAAATCACACCAAAATTGACTGCAGAAAACTTCCTCTTCCAAGACTTTTCCCCAACAGTATGACAAAAAGAACAGAAAATACATTCCTTTTCCTGAATTCCCAGCTGGAAGAGTGATGCTTAATGCAAGAGCAATAGCAAAGGCAGCCAGCAGCAGCCAGCACAGCTCCGCTGCTGCAGGAGGTACCGTGGCTGTACCTTTGGTTTCTACGAAGCAGTGGAAGGAGCTCTGGTTGTGGTGCACCCAACAGATCAAGCAGATGAAGGCAACCACAAAGCATGTTCCCACAGGCCCTTCTGAAGACACGTGATGTGCTGGGCACAGAGAGGAGCTGGAGAGGCCTCGCGCACACACACACACCAGTTGGGGTCTAGTCACCACTGCCTGTAAGTCATGCCTGACCACAAAAAGGGAAGCACAGTGAAAAACGATAGAAGTTAGTGAAAAGTAGTAGAAAACAAGAAAAAGTCATGTTAACAGGTTTTATACCTCTCTGCTGGGTAAAGGTACTTCACTCCTCTCCATGTATTTGTTAGAGATCTTTTTATATGCTCCATCATTAACCAGACACATCCCAATGAAACTCAATCCTTTACAAATTCAGGCCCAAAACTATGAAACAGGAAGTACCGTTATCCCATTTTAGAGCAAGACATGGGAACAGCCATCAAGGATAGAAAAGAAATTCAGAAAGTAACTCAATAAATCAGTTCAGTGGATCACTAAATACAGAATAAATAGTATTAAATGGAACAATCAATAAATACAGAACCACTAATAATTAGGGAATAGAATCGCAAATATAATACATTTATTACAAAAACATGAGTAAGTCAATAGAGTCAGGTCAATTCTAATGTCTGTTCAATAGTGTGTCAGTGAGCCAAGCTTTTCTGGTACACCTCATGTTTCATGTCCCTGCTAATGGGGGGACAGACAAAAACTAGAAGAGCTTATTTATTGTTGGAGTTCTGGATTCCTGCCTTAGTTTCCAACAGCAGGCAAACTACACAGTGAAGGCTTTTTCACTTCTGAGCGACCTATACACACATCAAAATAATTGCATCTTCTTTCCCGCTAACTCCTGATGGAGCAGGGAAGATGACTTCATATAATACTACCAAGGATATGGTGACTTCTTTCACCATCACAGGAAGAAATAAAGCTTCCCTTATGGAAAGTATCCAGCAATGCTCTGGCCAGAGCAGCAAGAGATACTCTTTAAGGAAACAAACCATCACCACACTTGACAGCTGGCTTTAGACATGTCATCCAACCCAGCTTTTACATTCACGAATTACACGACTCTCTTCCCCAAACCCCATTTCATCACTGCTGCTCCCTCCCATCTATTTTATTACAGACAATCCAGCTGTAACAATGAGCTAGGAGTTTGGAAAGAAGTGTGTGAAATATAAGCCAAACATAATGCATATGACCAGAAGAAATGGCAAAGTTTCACTACTCATTGCTGACTGCACAAAGGGCTAGAAGTATCCTCTCATTATGTGAAATCATGAAACCAAGCGAATGGACATAGAGAAAACAACCTACAAACACCTCTATGATTTGCTCTAAGTGAAGGAGAAAGGTTTGAAGAAAAGGGACCTGGCCAATGTAGGAACCTAAACAGTCAAACTGTTTGTAAAAGTCATGTTTACATATGCCTGTGCATCTATATCACTTCCAAAAAAGTGCCCCTGAGAGACCCCTGCCATCCTTCACACAACTACACGGGCTACACCACCGGCTCAAGCCTATAGGTGCAAACGAGGCTGCTCATTTCCTTATTCCCCTTTTGGAGTAGGTGAGAAAATAAATGAAGGGTTGGCTTTTCTCCTGGTTAGGGTGGCTGAATCAGAACTGTGTGGGTAGGTGTGACTACTGAAATAAGCCCTAGTAGGAAATGACTACATGCCAGAACCAAGAGTAAACAAAGAAATCATCTGCAGCAGATCTGAATCTCAGTGTCTCCTAATACCAGTCCTGGGGCTAGGCACATCAGACACTGCCTCTCATCAGTTTAGTCTTCTCCAAAAGTCACTTGGCACACCAGCCAAGCGCAGGGAAGCCTTGTATTAGCATTTAACAGAAAACTAAAATGTAAAATACCTATCTTGGAAACCAGGCTGTAACCAGTGACAATTATGATTTCCTCGCTCATGCACAAACAAAATTCAGGTCTTCATAAAAGAAACTGAGTGAGAAATCTAACATCAAGCAAGCAGTGACAATCAGAATGTATCTTTCATCACAGCTTGCAAACTAATTAGGGCCAGCGCGTATTTTCCTACTGAAAGTGTTAATATGCCAGGAAAGTATTTATAGACATGTCATGGAAAGCATTTACCAAAAGCCTCAAAACCAAGGAATGAGTGAAGGACGTGTCACTCAATGCAGTATTCATATTTACTGCTTCTGCGGTTCCACTCTCTAACATATTTCACTGTAGGAGTTCAAGTTGTGTGCAAATACACTGGTTCATTCTAGCATTCCCATGAGCTTGGCGTGAGGCACCAGTAAGTTGCCAGTTTTACTAATGAAAGTTATAAGAACAGTAAACACAGTATCACTAACACAAACACTGCGTTGCTAAAGTGTTTGTATTTTCTGTAAATTCTACCTACCTTAGCTACATTGCCTAAGAAAATGTTTCTGTTTTACAGAAAAGATGCTTAGAATCAAGTTGGCATGAACACCAGAGATATGAGGAATTTATGACAATATGTAGAAAAAAAAAATTCACACACTGTGTGTGTTTCTTAATCTTCAAAAGCAGAGTCAAAAAAAAAAAAAAAAAAAAAAAAAAAAGCAAAAAGCATCAGAATTACCTCAATGCAAGGGAAGGAATTTCTCAAAGGGAAAAGTATTCCATACCTAAAAGAAAGAAACGTTATGTTAGTAACTGATGAGTATTTAAATTGATCCTGATTTGTGGATGAAAATGGGATCTCTCCTCCTTGTTATATTCCTCTGATTCGCTCACCCTTGATACATCATTTTATTCTTGGGGTTTGTTTTCCAGCCACTTAAGTCACCTTCCTTCTGTGTTTTCTCAGAAAAATCAATTCCTTGCAAATAACCACACAACCACATAGTCCATCTGTCCTGTTTTTCTTCATTTCCTGCCCATTAAATCTCCAACGTCTCCCTCTGCTGAATTTTCCTTTACATACATTCATACAAATTTTGGCACTGTTTTCTTCCGTACAAAAAGCAGTTTTGGAGCCTGCCACTGTGCAGGTCTACTCTTAAATTCAGCATCTTACGAGTTACATTATAGCAGGAACATCTGTTCTATCTGTCTGTTACTGGCAGATTGACCTGCAGTTACAAACACCCGAGCAAGCAGAAACCCAGCAAAAGCCAAGGTATGATGGTACAAACACCACTTGTGTAAACAGTTAACACTGCCCAAATATCCATCACCTTCCTCTCCTAACCATCAGGGAAAAAAGGGATGAAAGCAAATATCTAAATAAATGATATAAAATAACTGCTGTTCACTTGCAAGCTGGCTTTGCAAAGCCATTTTCAGCATCTGTCTGCACAGAGGCTGCTGCAAGTCCAGTGGGATTTACACTTGTCGGTCTCAGGGACAGAAGAGGTCACCTCAGGAGTAACTACAGTCCCTTGTCCCAAAAGCCTGGTCAGGCTGCTGCTGTCAAATCCTGCCTACGCTTCTAAAAGCTCTGAGGAGAGCTGCTTCTAAAACTTCTGGGGAAAGCATCACAACATGAAGAGAAAAGCTGGAGGGAGCATGATCTCTTTTCTCATGGTACATTTCACATTTTTTCATTTTGGCTAAAACGTCAGCTCAGCTTTTTGCTTTATCACAGTACCCTTGTTAAGATCAATAAAACATACAAAAAAAAAAAACCAACAAACCCCAAAACACTTACAGGTACGAATTAAGTATTTTTTAATAAACTGCATGGCTAAGACACAGCAGGATCCAATGGGCAAACAGCTGTATTTGTTCATACTTCAGGGAAAAAAACTCCAATTTTACCTAAGAAAAATATTATAAACAACAGTATCTCTGTCAGCTTCCCTAACATCTAAGAGTCAGTCACAATAGTTCCACAGGTGAATTTTGATTGCTTCAGGTGACTTCACTATCCATTGCAGCAGGCTGACAAAACTTCAGGGAATACATGTGAAATACACATAAATATTGAGACTGGTCAATGAATTGACAATGCATTAATGAAACTGCTACCAAACACACATAAAACCCAATCATCACTAAATACTTTCTCTCAGCAGTGCTGAGACGCTGTGATTCACAGTCAAGCAGCATCATATCTGCTGCCCAGGGACTGAGGCCACAGCAGATGTCCCACAAGGCTCTGCAGACAGGACTGTGCCACCCTGAGAGGTGCCAGGCGACCCTCGAGCCACTCACCAGCGGCTGGACTCGGAGCACACAGAAAAGCTCCAAGAGTGAAGATGTCACTGATAACAACCCTTAGGGGCTTCTTCTTCTGGACAAGTGACTGCTTACCACTAACTGCTTCTTAACCAGGTGTTACTTATTTTCCTACATATTCTACATTTACTGTTTTTTTTCCTTTTTGAACCTGTGAGTTTTAGATACTGAATCATGGGTGTTTAAATTAACTCCAAAATACGAAAGACCCGAGTTTTCGCAATCTCTTATAGTGCCCAGTGGAAAATCACAATACAGCAAGAGATGAGTAAGATACAGCACATACTGTGTGCAGAAGAGCCATAATGGATTCACACATCTTCTATAATGCTGCTAGGAGAGCTTTTTACCCAAATAGGTAGCAAGTAATAATTGCCCAAGAAAGGATTTTCCCCAACATTGTGCTTAAACATAAAGAAAAGCGTCAGCAGACTTTAGAGGAAAACTGAAGTGATTCAACCCACAACCTCCAGGCTGCGTTGGAACTGAAGTCAGAGACACTCAGGCACTCAGTCCTGCCCCTTGGCCATTCAGAGCAGGCTCTGGGCTGCACCCCAAGGTTCCCTTCCAATGTATAACAAGGCAAGAAGGCAGCAACACGCAGCTGGAGCCCATCCCTGGCCCCTTAGTGCCTTTCCTCAAAGAGCATTACTGGTTAATTGTGGTTGGCAAAGTATTTTAATCCTTCCAGACTTTAGCACGATCACATCTTAAACTAGTTCACAGTATATGTGAGGACATATTCGGATTCAAAGGCTACCATGCCCTCGTTTCAATTCTCACAGGGATGAAGTATCTTCATGTTAGTTCTTTACCTTAAAAATCACTCTTCACTCATGACAAATTCAGGTGAAAACAAGGAAGTAACCAAAAGAACCCCATAGGACATAGGATGAAAGGTTTATCAGTCACAGCTGTCCAGCAATGAAACTAAGGCTAAGCTGTCATAGAACTGAGATTAACTTTTTCTCCACTGCTTAGTTCAGCTACTGGCCCAGAGGATGCTTCAGCCTTCCCAGCACAACTGCAACCTTTGTACTGCCCCCCCAGAAAAGCCTAGCAGCTCCTACTCTTGGGTTTATTTAGAGTCCAAATTCCTCGTTCTTCTTTTCCCCTTCTCCAGGACTCCGTACTTTTTAACTCAGCACAGGGAAAGTTTTGATATTACTGATTTTGATATCATAGTACTTGCTAATTTCCCTTTGGATATGCCCCAGTCCTTTTCTTACTCAACCAGCTGCTGACAAAATTAATTTTCTTAGCTAAACCATCAAGGAATTCTTACTCCACAATAAGGCAAAAGTCTTTTCAGCTGCTTTGGGATGTGTTCTCTTGAAGTGAAGCCCCTCCATACACCGATTGTTATTACTTTACATCCACACAGAAACAAGACAATTGTGTTTCACAAGACACAAACATGAGCTCAGTGCGCGTGGCTCGTTACTGGTGCTTCACTAAAATCAGTGGGTCATTTAACTGTTCTGTCACACTTACACAGGTCCTACTGACTTTGTAAGAAAGGCCATGAAGAAGACTGCTGGAAGAACACAGCCTATGTACAGTGTCTACAGCACTAAGGAAGTACAGAAAACCAAAGATTTTTAAAATAAATTCTAAAGCTGTAATATTCATAGAAAGTGGTTAAGTATCTCAAAGTTATCTGAGAATTAAATCCTCCCACTAACCTAAAAAAAGTCCAAAAATTATTTTATCAGGAGGTACTGGAATAGATTCTCCTCCAGAACAATCAAAGATGCACATATTGAGTCAGTCACACTGTGAGTGAACATAGCAGAACTTGGAATTACTTTGTATAATACAATGAACTTTCTACTACTGGAACAATCTTCCACAGAACAGAAAGCAGACAGTTCAGAAACAAATGAAAGTGGCAACAATGATCATTAAAAAAAAAACATATACTGAGTTTTGACAGCAGGCAGATTTTTCCCATATTATTCAGATTCTACGTGTCTCGATGTCTCCTTTGGTCTGCATCAACTCAAGCTGTTCTTGTCACATCAAGATACCACAACCAAATATGTGAGGAAGTGATGGTGGTGACTCACGACAGAAAAAAAAAAAATTCCTCATAAAATCAGTGTTTAATAGAAGTGAGTCCTAATGAGTCCAGCCCAGCCTCTCAGACTCAGTAATGAGCAGAAAGCTGGATCTGTGCCCTGGAGTCCTACTCACCTCCTCTTTTATGAAATTACACTCATTCCTTCATGGAGGTTCGTCTGGCTGTTGTGTTGCCTGGGATTCCACTGTGTAATGACCAATGTTTAATACATTTCACAGCAGACATGATCACCTCTGGTAAGGGAACCGTTTCCTGTATCCAGGCAAGGAGTATGTGCACTGCCTTCCAAACAATACAACCCCCTTCAGCCTTTCCAGCTTCCATCCAAAATCTTACAAACGTAGCAGAATCTATCAATCATACACAGGGGACTAAATTTCTCATGCTGACACAATTCAGACTTGCCACTCACAGCTTCTGTTTAACACTGATCTCCTGGTGACAGCAGTACTATTCAGTACACTCCCCACTGTCCATGCAGACCCTCATGTACCAGTTAGATGTTACACTAATGGGAACAACAGAAACCAAGAAAATTATTTGGAATAACCCAAATTTGTGAGATTATGCAATTAAGGCTACTAAGTAGACCACGCCAGGGTTTCCTTCCTTATATGGCAATTTTACTGAAGTTTTTAAATTATCTGAGAAGACTCTGATCTATTTCCACTTGATTGCTACCAAATGTCCCTATCTACTCCAAGTCTTGTATCTCAACCATGATAGAACAGCAGAAGACTAAACAAGAATAAGCTTGCTATGTTCTGCTCCCTAAAATAGCAGACATGCAATACAGCACCCACTTTCATTTAGTTATATACAAGCACTTCTACATATTCATATCAAGAAGACATGGTTAAAGATACAAGTATGGTGCACATGAAAAATTCTATGATATGGTTTCTCTTGGACCTTAGAAAGCAGAATTCATTCAAGAGTTGAACCAGGTCCTGAGGAAGATCCTCCTCCTGCACAAGTCACCTTCTGGTAGTTACACAGTACTTTAAAAATAGGTTTATCAATTTTATTTTTCATTCAGAATTGTTTAGATCTTCTGGTACTATTTCAGTTACAGCCTTGAACATGAAGGCCAACACCAGCATCTTGATTTCATATTTTATGAAAAGATAATGAGACCTCCTACATGAGACTGGACTTACAGACTTCTTACAGTGGGCTTCTTGCCTACATGAGTTACATGCCTGTAGTCCAGCTACTAGGCAATGAAGTGAGGCAAAGCCATTAATCACCACGATGAGGTATAGTAACCTAGAAAAAACAGCTGGCAGAAAGCATAACTCACAACTGCTGTTATGGAAGAGCTTGTGTCACTGAGGAAGCCAATCGTTAACTCCAAGGCTTTTTCCTAAATAAACCAGTTGTCCAGTGCATCTTCAACCAGATGCAACTACAGAAGGCTACAGACTGAACAAAATGTTTTCACCTGTTAACAAGAAACACTTCCTACTTCAGTTGAGGACAGCTTTCGGAACCAGACTCAATAAACCCAGTTGTCTTTGTCGGCCCTATGTTCCAAATTCTAGTTCACTGTGGCTCTCCAGGACAGCATCTCATCCAAGTACTGAGCTTGTCTAGTGATCTTCTCACTCCCTTAACGCCCAGAATAAGATATTTATACAGGGCACTAATAGCTACTATTTGATTATTAAATCAATAAGCTATTAAATCAGTTGTAAATAGTTCAGCTTGAGGCATATAATATTAGCGGAGTTACTTCATCTTTTAAGACTGCCTGCAGTGACCAGAGCTACATTGATATACAAGGGGTTACAATCATTAATTAAACCATACAACTCCATAAGTAACAACAGAATAGGCTATCATAACCGTGAACCCTATTAGCCTCTAGCCTGCCATTACACCTCAACTCATGAATCACTGGCACTGAAACGGTCACTATTTGCTTGCAAAGCACCATGCTTAAGAGGCTGCCATCTGTAGGGCCTCCAAATGGCACTGCTGTAAAAATGTTAAATGGTAATGTATTTTAATGAACTTGCTGTGACTGCAAACAGGTACAAGCTGGCCTCTCTGCAAATCACTGAGGAGCAGCAACCCTCTTTCTATACAAAGGGAACAGAGTAAGCACTGTGGAAAGATGGCTGGAGGTGAAAGACGGGTCCCAGCCCTCAGAGAGATCCTTCATCCTGCTCTCTGGTAAGTGTTGTTTGCACCCAGCTTCTGCAGGAACATCACAAGACCTCTGTTAAGCCTGACCTGCTGATGGCTACCAGGAATGTGAAGCACCCAGTCTGGGATATGCCCATGCAGCTGCACTCAGAGGCCAGCCCCTCGGACCTAGATGGGGGAGAGGATGGATTCAGCCTCAGCTCTTAGAGCTGGCGAAGCACAGTTACATCCTGCAAATCAACAGACCTGAACAGGCCACCAGTTCCCCAAAGTCAGTTTCTAAAATGTCAATAAACAAAAACTGCAACAAACGAGATGCAATCTGGCTACAGAACTTGAGGTATTTGCTTTAAACAAGCCTCTCACGAAACTTGCAAGGCTCTACTTTCACACAGAAACTAGTGTCCTCTGCAGCTTTGTACAAGAAAAGTATTTTTAAAAGCAAATGTAATTAATCATTTGCTACTGAACACACTAAAGGTACAAGGCTGCAAAGCCTCCGCTGCGCTCTCAGCCGGGAGCCAGGAATAGGTCTGCAAGTTCAGGCAGGATCCGCGTTAGGCCTCGACTTCCACTCACAGGCAGAAATACCATTCCCGTTGTGCTTTCAGGTACCTGAGTTTCATGCCCCACAGCTCTGATGCACTCCCTGTACAAGAGAGCATTTCTGAGCCAGGCAGCTGCATCCAGCTTTAACACAAACCAAAAATTGTTCCTACCTGTGGCAGCCCCGTCTGTGTCACGGTTTTCAGGTGAAAGGAGGCTTTCAGGGGCCTGCGCCAATGCACCACAGCCCTGGGCTGGGCTGAGGGCTGCTCCCTAGGCCAACCCATGCTCCAACACATCCCACAGGTAGCTTTAAAGCCAGCCTGGGTGAGCTCCAGCCCCAGGGCAAGGTGCTACAGCTGCGTCCTGGGCTGCTCCTGCAACGCCTGGGCTGTGGGGCAGGGTCCCCACCTCAGCCCCACCACTGAACCCTTTCCCAGCCAGCCCTGCTCACACCTGGGCCCACAGCACGCCCTGCCAGGCCCCACCCCCAACGCCCCTCCAGCTCCTCCCCTTCCAGAAGGTTCCCCAGACACTGTCCCTCGATAGCTCCTCCCCTTCCAGAAGGTTCCCTGGACCCTGTCCCTCGGTGGCTCCTCCCCTTCCAGAAGGTTCCCTGGGCCCTGTCCCTCGGTGGCTCCTCCCCTTCCAGAAGGTTCCCCGGGCCCTGTCCCTCAGTAGCTCCTCCCCTTCCAGAAGGTTCCTCAGGCCCCACCCCTCATTTCCCCCCATAGCTCCACCCATTCCAGAAAGTTCCAAGAGCCGCAGCCTGCACCTCTCCTGCCCGCTGTCTCCCTGTGGGGCACCCTGCTGGCCCCCCGGCCCAGCAGCACAGCCACATGCCAGGCTGAGCAGGCGGCCATGCCCCGTCCAGCAGCGAGAAGGGACACTCTTCATGGCGAGCAGGGAGGGCTGCACACACCCGGCAGGGTTGCAGTTGGACAGAACTGAGGAGATCCTGGACTGGGCCTGGAGAGAGCAGGAGTAAGAGCAGGTTGATGTGGCTGGTGTTGGCCTTCAGAAGAGGCACAAGAGGTGGTCAGCGTGTCATTTGCATGTAGGTCTGGAGCAGGAAGGTCTCCTTAAGATAAACTTTGGTCTCCAGGCAGGCTTTTTCCCCAACAGCTCCACTCCATACACAGTGGAGGAACACAGTTACACTCTTGTGTATACTAATATCCTTAAATTGGATTACGAGCATTAAACAAATATAAACAAGAGACTGGAACAGTGACCGAGGAGTCACACGCAGCATCCAAGGACAGAGATTCATCTCTCATCAATTTACTGAAGTGGCTGTTCAGTGGCTAACGGTGAAAGCCGAGCAGGGGCCGTGGTGCAAACTTGGCAACCGTTCTCTAGAGCCATAGGAACCCAAATGTTCCCACTTAGCTTTTGTAAATAAAAAGATGAATAATAAATTAATCGGTAAAAAATCATCTTAGAGCACAGAAGACATCATTTTATCTGGAAGGAAACAAAAAGGGGGGTTGAAAAAGATGTCCACCTTCAACGTGTGCAGGCTGCCTTTGCTCACCAAGATCTTGCTCACCAAGATCTGGGGTGCTGCAATCCGGCTCTTGAGACCTCAAGGGCATTATGCTGTAGCGAAGCCAGAGTCCTCTCCAGCGTCACAGCAACACAAGTGTTCTACATACTGGCACAGTGACAGAAAAACTGATGCTATCACCACATTTTAATAGCAACGCACCTGATCTTTGGAAGAAATCTCAATATGTATGTTTTCTTTTTCTCCTAAATCACTACCATTTCTTCATTTGAGAGAAGAAACTTAGCATCCAGACACTAGTTTTATTTTTCAAGAAGAAGAAAACCCAAACCTTTTATTACTCAATACGCTCCCTGCCAGCGTGGGAAGCTTCAGCAGTGCATTGTATGTTTCATTATGCAAAGACACCCGAGTGGGTTGTCCTGAAGGTGGTTGCAAAAGGCCACTTTGCAGAGTGGTCAGTGCACTTTACACAGCGCGTGGGATGGATATTTTCTTGGACAATACTCTTTTTATTACTCTGCAAAACTGGCAGGAACTTCTTTTCCCTTGTACATAGCAAGTCAGCTTGACAATATTGGAGCCAACCTGGAAAGTTATTTTGTCTTGCTCTGCCAAATCAGATCTTTCTGCTCTCAAAAAATCAGGTAAAGCTAGAATATATTGTAATGTTTATACTTTAGTTCTGTAACATTTTAATTTGAAACACTCAATTTCAAAAGTTGTCAGACACCTGAAAAAGCTGCCGGGGTCAACTGGATTTTTCAGAACTATTTTCATCAATGCCTGGTAACTAAACTGAAATGTAAAAAAAACATACGTGGTCACGATGAAGTCAGTCTGTGCCTCCGACCCCTGGCTGTGGCAATGGCTGGGCAGGGAGCAGGCAGCTCGCACACCCACTCCAGCGATGCCAACGGTGGGTCAAGGCCCAGATCAATACCAGGAGGCAGCTGCAGGAGAGCTGCTGGTGTAACACAAACCAGACACTGCTGACAAGTTGCACAGGGTAAGAAACTCAATTTGCTTTGTCTGCTCGCAAAAGGAAGAATGAGCTCTTAAGACAAGACGTAGACTAGGACTCTGTACAATGGCAATCACTTAATTTCTCAGCACAAAGTTTTCTGGGAGATTATGAAAAACACCAGAGAATTGAATTACATGTACATCTACCTCTGTCTTCAAGGAGCCTCCCTGTTGTCTAGAGTTTGGACAGTCAGAGCTAGTATCAGTCTGGATGGCCTCAGCGTTAGAAAACGAGACATTGCTCCTTAAAATGAGATATTGAGGTATCTCTTTGAAGTATATGCTTAAACTAGCCTCTTGGCTTACATAGTCTATGTGTACGAGTGAGTTAGAATGGATGTTCTTACCTGGAAATGACTAGAAGACTGGAATGAATGCTGGAGGTCCTCACGTGGAAGCAGCAGCTTCTGCAGAGATGGGGAATCTCCAGCTCTCCAAGAGACAGCACCCTCTCTTTCAGAACATTTGATGAAACAGGATTTCTCCTTTGCCCTGGGCTCATTCACGGGCAAAGTAACTTGGTGTTAAGACAGTTACCAAACCTGAATCTCAGGCTTCAGTGCTTCTGCTGCTGGAGTTGGAAAGGAATTTTCAGGGTTGCACTATGGCCAAATATATTTCTGGATTTTTTCCTTTCCTAAAGGGTATTTTCATGGTTACACTATGGCCAAATATATTTCTGGTTCTTTTCCCTTCTTAAAGGATAACAGAAACTGACCACAGATGGAGACAGGATGTTGGATTGATGTGCCTTCCTCATGTTCTCAAAGTTACTCAAATTGCATGAGGAGTCAAAAAAATAGTTTCTTTCTCTAACCCCATCAAAGGTCATTAAGATTTTTTTCACATTGCCTTAAACATACATCTTGCTAAGATCTTCAAGACACGCTTCCTACAATCAGTTCTCTACTTTAACTCAGGACTGAATTATTAATGATTTAGTCTTCTGAGAACTGAAACTTTTTAGTATAAAAATCTTCAAGCCCAAAAGCTCAAAGCTGTCTGTGTCTCAGATTATCTGATGATCATTTCTGATTTAAATGACAGGATCACTGAAAGGTTTCAAGGCACATTATCTAGTGTGTGAATATAATTATCTCCAATTATAATTAAAAAAAGGAAAACCTGTAGTACAAGATAATGGGGAGGCCATGGTGAGTCTGAACCACAGTTCTACACGTGCTATGCCGTACAACAGACCACCCAACCTTAAAGAAGGCTGATGTTTTCTTTTTGAAGGACATAACATGTTTCTGTTTCATAACAATAAATTCCAATAAATTTTCCCCATAATAAGGCTAAAAATACTTCCCTAGGCCTCACAAGGAATTAACTCTTGCCTGTTTCTAAAAAGTTTGAAGTTCCTTAGCTGGTAGCAGCTATTTAAAAGGTTTGATATTCAACAATGTCTTATCTAAGGCCAGATTTCTACAGGTGGGCATGAGTACTTCACCAAGGCTGATTCAGGCAATGCTCTAGTATCTTTGGATGATGGCAGGCAAACAGTTTTGTATACCAGGATTTGGTATGTCATGCAACACCTGCTGGCGCTTGCGTGTCCAACCAGTCTCCCCAGTCTCACCTGTGATCCTCTCCACTTCTGTCTTTGTTTGATAGTTGAGTTTCAGCTGCTTCAGTAGCTGCATGTGAGCACACTGACAGTAGAGCATGAAAACTGGGAAAGGCAGAGAAACAGCCCAACCACCCCTTGGATCAAACTACAGAAATGCTTCTCTCATGGCTCTTCCGCCTCTTAATGACTCAGGAAATATCTAGGCAGTTTTAAGAACATATAAAATTAGAGCATTAAATATGTGACAGAAGGCTCAGCCCTTTCTGCTACGTTGTCCACAGTTAGATGGAGGGGACAGACGTGCAATGCGTTCATTTGAACATCAGCCTCCATGGTCAGTCATGTTGTTCTTATTAGAACAACACATGATCACCGCACACGTGATCTGCAGCTCACCTCCTATGCTATGTTATACAGACTTCTCCTAACACTGCAACCAGTATTAAAATGTTTTCTGTGTATGCCAAAAAGCCTAACGCTGGACATAATACTTGCCTGCAGTTACCATCACTCAGTTCTGTCTCTGCAAACAGTCCCACAGAATTTCACGGGAGTACTTACAGTCACGGAGACTCGTGCACAAGGGGATGTCAAATAGTTGCCCGCAGGCACGAAGCCAGGATCACCTCTACTCCTGCTGCATACCCGAGGGATATTTCTCCATCTGTTCTCAAAGGCCTCCAATAATCAACAATAATATTGATTATTATGCCTAAAACTTTCTTCCAGTACTTCTGTGCTTTTTACAGTGAGGACAGCCTGAATCTTACTTGCTAGTTCTTCATTACTTCTTGTCCTGTGTATCACCAATAAGAGATTATTCATTTCCTCTTTCAAAAAGTCTGATAATATTTAAGAATTAATTTTCTCACTGGTTAAATGTTACAAACCTCAGTTCCTTCTTGCTGTTCTCCCCGAGTTCCTTCCCATCGGCTCACAACTGGTTCCTGAGATGCCCAAGCCTGCAGCAGGCTGGGGAGGCCTTACTGTTCCTGGTAGAGCAGGGGGGTGATTTCATGCATCTCTCAAGCCATTTTTCTGGTATTCGTCCCAGGACAATGTTTCACTTCTCACACCAACATTATGATATTGCTGACCTGAATTCAGGTTGTGATACGTGGCAGTTCCCAGGCTCTTTTCTGAAAATTGCTATCCAGCCAGCAGTTACCTGTCCTGTATTTGTGCTTCTAAACAGGTCCTGCAAGATGTAGATATTGAATTTTCACCTATTGAATTTTTTCCAGACTAGTTGTTTAGTTTCATTTTGAATTCTACCTTTGTTCTCCTGTCTCCCAGGTGCCAGCAGATGGGGGCTGCCAGCATGCCAGGGCTGCAATTCCACATGGTCTCGATCCAGTTCAGTGCCCACCGAGTCCAGCAGCATTTAATTTGAAGAGAACTAGTTTGGTTGCCAATGGAAAAATACAAAATTGGACCCTGAACATCAGTAAACAGAAGAGACCAGCAGTTCATTTGGTATTTATCTACAAACTATTAAATAAAAACCAAATGTTGTAGGATTTAGAAAGTCCAAGTCATACATTTTAGGATTCATTGCTTCCAGGTAACTATTTCCCTGTTTGCCATTCATTTTCTAAAGGACATTTTTTTTATGTATTAGTATGCTTGTAGGATTGCTTGCTTTTTTAAAAAAAGAAGTTAATGTAGTTTCAGAAATTTTATTTAGACACTAACACTTCAGATCTTGGGACAAGGAGAGTGGACCACCACAATATTTTACATTTCATCATTTATTTTTTACTACAAAACTTTAAAAAATTGTCCTATCTCACTTGAAAGTTTCCCAAATACATTGAGATACTTCTTGCCCAGCTCAACACATCTCACAAATAAGTTTAACTCACTTTTTTTGTCCAACATTGCATCACTAACTCTGGGAATACTGTTTCCAAAACGGCTTAAATTCAAGGTGACAACAGGCAGGCTGCAGAGCAGGCAGGCATCTGACCTACCACTGGATTCCAAAAACTACTCGCTTAATTGCAAACCATTTGAAAATGAAATTTGAAATGAAAATGAAATTGGTTTGACAATTCGTCCTCATGCTCTAAATTAGCATTTCAAACTTTTGTTGTGGATAAAAAGTGTACACCATGTTTACAGTATTGATATTAAAAAGAATTCATATTGTAGTAATTAGAAATTTCAATTTAACTTCCAAGTTGTTCTGATCAACATCATTGTAAATTCTTCTGTCCTGTAAGACAAAGAAAATCACGTTTAGAAAGGTGGCAGTGCAAACCAAAGAAAGCATGGATGGAATATGATACAAGTCACTTACTTGCCTCAAGAGAAGACAATGTAAACCATGAGCGCACAGCCCACTATCCAGCCAACTGCAAGGAGTATAGGTACAACGAGACGTGAAAGTGGGACTTGGGCTGAAAGAGAAAAGATGATCTTTTTCAGAAAGGCCATATTACATTGACTCTGCATTCGCTAAACACATCAAAACCATGATTATCACAGAGCAAAAAGGTACCTGTGAGCTTAGGTCTCATTAGCTATGATTGCTATTTTTAGCATGGAGTCACCATATCTTGGCAGGCCTTCCAAGATGAATACATAGCAAAAGCCCAACGAGATTTCCCTGCTATGGTCTCTGCAATCAGATAGGTACCAGGCTTAGCACTTCCAAAAGCAGCAGGGTACAGGGAGGAGATGGGCACGGTTCTGTCCTTGGTCTCTATTGGTCATCAGGAGAACATCTGTACTGGACTTTATTGACAGCAGCTGTCCCAGCAGATTCAGGATTCAATCCCTGACATATACAGCACCTTCTACAAGTCTCAATAGGTTGGCAACAGTAAATCAAAAATAGAGGGATAATTTAACATTGAACCCATTGAAGATCAGCGTGGTGGGGCTGCGATGAGGGGATGCTGTATGAGTTCCCACCTCCCAAAGGGATGTTTGCCAGCAGCTTTGCATCAGGGATTTGCAGCTCATGTCTGCTTTCTGTGCACAGTGCATGACTCAGCCCACTCCTGTCCTGCCACTACAGCCATATGGGGTAGTGTAATTGCTGATACAGTTGTCCACTGCAAGGGTGTTCCACACTTTCACGTAAGAAAATAACAAAGAGTTTCCAATGTGAATGTACCACCTGCCTGGCTGAGTTGGGCCAGTCACAGACATGTGATGCCTTGCATGTATTGCCCACTAGTACCAGAACAAGCCAAAAAATTACATGGAGATGTGGTGTCCAAAGCTGGCAATGGTCCTTCAAGGAACATGCAGAAAGCAGAACCAGCACTTTATATAAATACGTTCCTATACAGCATCAGAATTTCAAAGACCCTTCTATCAGTTTCCTGCAAATAACAGAAGCTTCCCAGAAAGCAGCACATCAACCTTTGAGATCATATTACTTACCAATATATTACAACATTTAAAGCACATCTTTCTGCAGTTAAAAGATTTCCAGGTTTTTGAAGGGATTAATAAATAATGTAGAACTATTCACAACACCTTGCACAGTTTAGATCAAGCAGCCAGACTTCAGAGGGATGCTTAATAATTCAAGGCTTTCCACATTGCTCTTTTAAAGCTATGCAGAACACAAACATGTCTCACCATGATACTGCAAGGTGTATCTACCAAGAGGGAAAGAGAGAACAGATATATAGAAAATCTGCATGTGCTGCCCTAAAAATATTGAACACATAAGCAACCACACAGCAAAAAGAGAAAATCCTGCTCTGAAACTGGGTGTCCTTTTGCCACAGAAGAGTCCCTTACCTGTTTCATTTAAAGACTGTTTTTCCTTTGACACTTTTTAAGGTAAAGCTACTTCTGTTGGGAACCATTTCTCTTTAGCTGCCATTTTTACTGAAGGTCCTGAATAGAGGGCTGGATCCCACTGGGGTACAAGGGAGAGTTTTGAGAGAGCTCTGCTAAGTTCCCGTTGTGTCTACTGAATATGGTGTTTTGTTACATGAGACCCAGTTTAAATGCAGTACAACAAGAGAGGCAAGTCCTGATGGGTCACCAGGAATGCTGTGCCCAGCATTTGTCATGAAGCAGCACGCAGCTGGCTCCGAGAGATAGAGTTTCATGGGAGCCATTGGGAGTACTTGTGTTTCATAGTTTGAGAACAGAAACGACCATGAGATCATTTGCTCTGATCTCCTATATGTCACAGGACAGCTACCCCAAGTCTTGAGTTAGAGCAGAGCAACTGCTTGGAAGACTATATTTTATGCCACTAGCAGGAGAGACAGAAGTGTGAGATACGCACAAGGCTCGGGCTTGGCCGGGTGTGACATTTGAGCAGGTAACCCCTTGGTAAGGCCTCAGAAGAATGTGACAAACTCCAGGGTTCCAATATTTGGTCAAAGGAAAACTACCCTGAGTCTAAATCTGAGAATCACTATTACCCTCACCATGGAGCAAGGCTGTGCACACCAACAGCTAGAAAGAGAGCATCTGCATTGTCTGTTTTGCAGCCCCAGGTGGAGATGGGGTGTGGAGGGACGTGCAGCAAAGGAACAAAGTACTTTTAAACGACTGTGTTTTGGGAAGAAAACTCTTTACTGGCCCCTGCAGGTAACCAGCTCAAATCCTAAAACATGAGGTTTCACTATAATCACCATTTAAATGAATGCACACAAAAGCAGAACACTGAGGGAAATGTGGGTTATTGCAGTCACAAGTACTGCTTTCAAACAGACAGGGGAAACAAAGCCTGGCTGCTGGGGATGGAGCCAGAGCCTGCTGTAATAAAAAGGCCAATTCTGGAAGGCAGCGAGAATAAAGAAAGGAGTCTTACTGTGACCTGTGTATGTAAGCTGGCGTTCTAGCTACAAATTACTTTCTTTTTCCCCCATTATAGTGATTTTTCTGTACTTCAAACATGAATTTATCTCAAAATAAACAGAGAGAGGCTGGTCAAAGCAGCAAACACAAGGCATTTTTGCTGTGCTACAGCTGGGTTCCTCCACATGTGATAAACAGACTCCCAAGCTCTGCGCTTCTCCAGGTCAATTCTCTGGGAACTGCCCACCCCGGGATGCCAAAGTACCACAGTGAAGCCAAGGATCCCTCAGCTACGGGATACAGCAGCCCAGGCTTCCAAGATAAAATACCAGTAAAGTTAATCTGATCTCTATCTTCCATTTTTCAGGGATTTAGCTTTTATCCAGAACCATAAGTTGACTTGGTTTTACCATCTGTAGTTGGTCAAAAGTCCTACCAGCTACCATGAGCAAAATGATGCCTGTGGTCTCACTGAACTGCCTTCATGTCTGAAATATCCAACACTGACAAAGGCGCCCCAAGATACCAGGCAGAAAAATTCCCACTGACTTTAAACAGGCAGAAGCTTGGCAGGTAAAGGAGGAAATGTTTCCCTGCCCAAGCCTGTCAAGCTTGGACTCGCAGTCTTATGTTCCCTACTCCAAAAGGCCTCAGAATTTCACGTAAATTTACTTTATTTCATAGAGGCTACACATGCACACGCACAACCAGACCACTAACCTGTCACTGGGATGGCAGTTTGAACACCACACTGGTCAGCAGACTAGGAGGGAATACATGAGCATGGAGAGAGGACCATGTCTCCTGCATGCCTCCCAGCTACCAGCCCCAACAGACAAGTTTTCCCATGTTCCTTAAGTGCTGCCAATAGAGGCTGTGGTGCTCCAAGATCTAAGTTCACCACAGAACTGATGCGGACGAGGCTTCGGTGTTGATAGTATTTGCCAGCTTCATATTTAAGGATCCTGTGAACCCTGCAGTTACTCGTTTCAGTGAGGTTGCCCAACCATTTCTAACGCGGGGTCAGGTGGAGGCATGTGCAGGCGGGAGGCAGTCAAGCCCAGCGCTGCGACTCCTGCTGCTGGCGCCAGCCTGGGCCGCCTGAGTGATTACAGACACATGGCTTTCTTCTTTTTTTAAAAAAAAAAAAAACTAAACCAACAAAACACACCCAACTTTAAACACAAATAACAACACGCATTCTACCAATGCAAAATACGGTTAAGTACTATTTCCTAGTACAACGCCAGTATCAGTATGATTTCTGTTAGTATAAATGACAACTAAAACTAAGAAACAGCAGGGTCCTGTTGTATCCGAGTTTAGTAGAATTCCAGTATCCTTCTTAGATGCCAGAGGTAATGGTGCAAAAAAAAAAAAAAAAAAAAAAGGGAGATAAAAGTCCTTAAAAACTTTTAATATAGCTATGAAGATGTATAAAGAAGTTATTCTGCAGGAAATGTACTACCTGAATAACCGTGTATACAGCTAACACCATATTTTAAATTACAGTAATTTCACCATCCAAATCTCTTACAGTGAAGTAAATAGAAAATGACAATGAATATAAAATACATATTTATAAAATGCCTGTTCTCCTTGGAGAAAGTGGAAATGTGCTTGTAATGAAACAGTCATTATTAAAATTTCATTTTTCTCTGCCACTTGGTTTTGTGGGGTTAAAATCTAAATTATTGTATGTTCACCTAGCATTACACTCAGATTTCAGCTACACAGGCAGTATATTTAAAATACTGTGAAATGTAATTAAAAGGAACCATGTAAAATGAGTTATGTTAGTCAACTTAAAATGCCAACTACAAAAGAAACTAAAGAGAACAAAACTGGTAAGATGCAGAAATATAGGAGGAACCCAAGCTACTTTAAATTCACTGCTGTTAATAGAATTAGCTTTCTTACTGGAAAGTAAAACACACAGTGTATCATCAAATAGCTGAGTATTTTCACATAACATTGTTCAGATCTATGAATTTTAAGAATACATGTTACATTCATATTTAATTGTGCATCTTACCTGGTTCTGCCATTCCTCCCTCTGCTGGTTTTATTGGCAAGTTTTAAGGTTTGCCTCTGCAGTTGTTCTTGTGAGCCTTAGGATGCTTTAAATAGAGCAATATTTGGAATGTGCTGCAGCTGCCTTGCTCACTGATGCCAGTTCTTGACTATATGCATTCAATTGTCTAAAAAGGCAGGAGTTCAAGGGATTCAAGGTTACCTCTTTGTGCAACTGCACATCTGTTTTGGAGAAAACCAATAAAGAGGGGTCACTTTTTGAAGAGGCAGAGAAACAAGGGCGAAAACTGCTGTATAGTTTCTTTACAGCCAGGAAACACCACATGATAAGTTAATGTAATATTTACGTGCATCCACATATTTAGAGCGTGACAGGGATCCAGTTTGTTCTTAGTCTCCCACATCTTCTCTTGTCCCTCTCCTATCAAAAAACCAAGCCAAGTCCTCTTCAGTAATACTTGTATATGTATTTCTATAGTTATTAGTTACTTGCTAAGCATGACAAGGTATCTTGTACTACACAAAGCCCAGAGGTACGTTTAGCATCTTCCCTCTGAAGGGTAACTGTGTAGAGTCACGGGTTTTCATTACTCCTGAGGGTAGTGGGTAACAAAATTCAAGGGAGGAACTTTCCTAAAATAATCTGAGAATGACTTTGTCCTAAACAGGACAAATTCAGAAGAGAAATAACATGAAGATGACTGCCAAATCTGAGCTAAAAGGACAAACAGCACACTAGCTTCTGTCACATAAAAGAGAAGCTCTGTATAAAGATCCCTTGGAGTGATCCTGGCCACAGATTTGACCAATTAGGATAAGAAACCCACTCAAAGTTTATTAGGGAAATGAGGTCCTGTACAGAACATTCAGAGGAGCACACAGGTGTATAAAAGCTCCTAACCAAATGGTTTTTTTCAGGCACGGGAGGACATTTTAGCTAACATTCAGCAAGCTTATACATAATCCCATTTCAGATGCTAAATGAAACAGGGATTCTTCCTGTGTGTTTCTCAAATGGAAAAAGACACAAATTGCTGTTCAAAAGCCATTCCACATAGCAGGTGCACAGGATGTTTTGAAGTGATTTAATCTGGATGTTTGTGTGGTTCAGAGGAATTGGTCATGGGCTCCCAGAAGAGAAGACATTGCTTAGAAACACATTATGCAGATCTTCTAAAAGAGATTATGCCTTTGTTATGTGCTCATTGATTAAAGATTAAATACTTTATATACAAAAATAAATTTCAATTATCACCTTTCTTCATAATTGCTTCCTCTCTTCCAGTGACTGTGGAGATCACATCTGCCTTGGAGCTATCATATCAGGCAGCCTGAAGGAAAGGAATTAAGCCAAAGTTAGATTCTAGAGCACCAGGCAGAAAAAATACTGGCTTTTCATACCAACACGATCTAACTTGTTCTAAAGCAGGTTCATAACTCAAGTATTTAATTTTGAAAGGACCAGAAGTGGTTATAAGGGAAGTGTAATCCCAGTCCCTCCCAAGGAAGGGTCCATCCCTGAGCACAGGAGCTGTTCTCCAGGGATCTCTTCGCAGTTCCCAGCCCACTCCCCAAGCCCTGTGACTGCAGATGCAGAGCAGGAGGGTGCAGATAAATGTCCAGTGCTACCTACAAAACAGATGTGAGAGATAGCCTTCAAAATACCCATAGGAAATGCAATTAAACGTCTGGTTATTTTGACAGGAATAATATTTTTTGCCCTAGATGCAAGAATGGAAACTATGAGCCCCAGGCTACACGGCTTGTGTCCATCTGCGGAGTATTTTCATCTGGAATGAACAAAACAAAAAAAAAAGAATGGCAGTAGAATATTTTAAATACAATTGTTTGTATTGCTGTGATCAGTAACTTAGAAACCATGCTAACATACAAAGTGTGTGATTGAGCAGCATTCAATGCTGGCAAAGCTTTACTGAAGAGAGTTGTTTTACCATCAGTGATGAATTTAGGTTTCATTGCATACTCTAAACAGTCCCCATTTTTTTGGTCTTTTGAGTTTGACACGAATTCTAAGATGATGATTACAGGAAAATAACCGAAGCCAAGTCATGTCACCTAAGGAAGTTTTCATCAATTTCTGCAATCAATATCTTGACCCTCTTGTTCCTCAGTCAGTTTGTGCTCACTGTCTCTTCGGTTCTTGGGTTTCTGTACGATGAGATACTTCAAAGCAGGTACTTTGAGACATTCTTTCCAGTTCTGCAGATACAACAGAAACATCGAGCTGTATTGTCTGCCCACTAACACCAGGTCCATACCAATAAGTCTCTGCTGACAGCAGGGACTCTGCTGGCTGAAGGATCAGACTCCTATTTCCTCTAGTAGGAGCATAGGACTCAGAGGATTTTTTGGAACTTGAAACTCCTGCTTACTAATTAACAGTAATCATGTGATAACATCCTTTCATAAATTTTGACATCATCTTAAAACCACCAGAATTTCTGGGACCTGCTATTTCTCGAACTTCCCACTGGCTGTTTCCCAGTGGTTCTGACATCACTTGCAGCATCTTCAGACCTGCACGTATTTCACAATAAAGGTTCAATGAGTCCCCTCAAAGGATCATACTCATCTGCCCACAGAAACTAGTCAAAGGACTTCCACTGGTTTGTAGAGATTGGTTTCACCAAACGGATATGGTTAATATAATAACTGAAATGGCAAGTTCTCCAAGTACTGAAGTTCTCTGGTACTGGATATGCCTACTATGTCTCCACTGCTGGCTTTTGACAATCCTCTGCATTCTTGACTAAGACAGTTCTCCTTAAAAAAAATGGTTGCTTTTCCCCAAGCACCAGGTAAGGAAAGTGATTTCATTACTGCTTATCCAAAATGGGTATACTCATAACATTTTATCATGCCCTCTACAATTCAGTGCTTCATGTCATTTTCAGACACAAGAATAAAATACAAGTTTTACATTCTTTGTCTAGCTTTGCTATAGAGCAGACTTTTTGGGATAAGATCCAATTTGCTGTAAAAAGAAATATGCTTCTGTTCTCTGTGTAATAGATTTATTGGGAAAAAAAAACACGTCTCTGATACAATAACTTCATTGGCTGCATAGCTGTTCCCATAATAATCCTATCTGTTTTGGTTCTGCTAATTATATATATACATCTGATCTAATGGAAATAATTTCTACCAGGAACCATGTATTCCTAACAAGACAATCTGACCTTCACAGATTGGGATCTTTCCAGGCGTAGTTGCCTTAAGCAAGGACAGACAGTCATTGCTGTTCACAACAGTTTTGCTAACTACTCCCCCAATTTAGCTGCAAGCATAGTAAGTATTGTTCTGCAAGTCTAAAGCATGAGGTTAAGGATATAAAAGTTGTAATTGCAGCAAAAAATAGCCTAACAATATAGACATTATTTTAAACAACACATCTTCTGTTTGAAAGAGAGGAATGAACTGCAGACATAAATCTACAATAGATCTCAGTCCAACAGCTGAAAAAAAAAGCAGGGGGACAGTTTCAAAATATAAAACACAAGGACAGTACACAATGCTTAAGCAAAAAAATCAAGAGAATGATTCGTGGCAAAAAACATCTACTTTTTTGCCTGAAGAACAATATGCAAGAAAAACAATTACCTCATTTTTAATTGTGTTTCAAATTACATTATAATTTGTGTATGTTTCTTCCTCTGTGTTTGTGCTGGGATGGTGAAACACTCAATATCCAAAGTTAGACTTGGACTGTTAGTTGTGGTCTGAAATGAGATCTCTTCTTTAGCCTTCAGTTCACTGAGGTACTCAAACAGATTTGTCTCACTTAAAGCAGTCTTTTGAGCAGCCTCTTTGACTTCAGTCCCGTTAACTGCTCAAAGCTAGGAATGCACTTTAAATGCTTTAAATGCCTTCAGTACTTTAAGTGAATTAGGGCCAAAATTGGGAGGAACTGAGTAAGCCAGCAGGGCTGCAAGCCTTTCCGGAAGAGAAAGCAATTTCAAGGCGGGGGAAAAAAAAAAATACTGATGTTTTAGAAAATATTAAATTTTCTTCTTCAGATCCACGTGGACCTTGCCAAAAGGAAAAAAACCAAAAGCAGCAGAGGCTGCTGTTGGGTTCAGTGGCTGGCTGGCAGTTATGAATGCCGCCCTTCACCAGCTCCTGCTGTTCCCCAGCACATGCCGTGGGCTGCGGGGAGCGGCGAGAACCCTCTGCGGGCTGATGGGTTGTGTTGGTGCCAAACCTTTGGTGAAGGGCTGGAAGGAACAATGGCCCTAGCTGTGTTCAAAAGTATCTCACCTCATATCACAAAGTGCATTATTCCACTGATGGCTATCTTTTGGCTATTCCTTCAGTCGTACAAAGGAGCTGTGTGAGCCATGGTTTGAAAGACCCGATGCCATCCTCGTCCAAGCCATTTAACTGCTTCTGCGCTACAATTGCCAGAAAAGACCTGGGGAGCTGTTGTCGCTGCAGTGTCAGGGGACACCTTTGCCACATGAAACACAGGACTCACAGCATCTGCCCTCGAGCACAGAAGGGACTGACAGCTCATGGAAGATTAACAGGCAAGGGAGCAATTAAAGCCAGAGCCCAATCCTAAAAAAACTAGAAAAATCAAGCCAACACTAGTAGAAATGTATTTTTACAGCTCTTGAACAGGTAGGCTGGTCATATAGGAGCTTTCCAGGTGGCTAAACTAACACTGGGGCCATAAGGCTGGCAGATACATTGCCACAAATTGCCACACACACAATGGGTGTTGGTAGTTTGTTTTCTTGTAACAATAATAGGCGTAGATTTAACATCAGAAACTACAGCATCTCTGCATCCCTCAGCCCACCCACTGCCCTGCATTTGTAGGCAGGGGGTACAACAGTGAGCAGAAATACAGGCTGTGCTTGTTTGGAGTGCAGAGTCACAGACTCTCAGCTTCGTGACCTTTGGGCTTCCCCTCCCTGAGTTGGTGCTGCTTTTTTAGATAATATGTTACAGAAAGATTTAGCTATAAACAATCATGTATCACCTCAGTAAGAGGCAAACTCTTCCCCTTTTGTACCAGAGACATGATTTCTTCATAGCACAGTCCCTTCTGAGGAATGCTGGGAATAAATTGAGAAAGCAAATATCAACTGCTGGGTAACAAGAACATGGAAGCATTTGCTATGTTACTTCTGCTGAATTTGAGTGATTTAGTGTCTGATGTTTGGGAAGAAACTGTCAGAACACCTCATTAAAATACCACCCATTTTGCAAAGAAAATTGGCAATATTTCTTGTTTAAATAGCTAATATGTTTAGGGTACATTCTAATCTTCATGATTTCACCAGTACCTAGATATCAAAATATTAGAATCATAGAATCATTTAGGTTGGAAGGGACCTTTGAGATCATGGAGTCCAACCATTAACCTAACCTTGACAAAACCACTGCTAGTCCACATCCCTCAGCACCACATTTAAATACCTCCACGGATGGCGATTCTATCACTTCCCTGGCCAGCCTGTTGCAGTGCTCAACAACACTTTCAGTGAAGAAGTGTTTCCTAAGGTCCATCCTAAACCTCCCAGGCACAACCTGACGCCCTTTCCTCTTGTACTATCACCTGTTATTTGGAGAAGAGACTGACTTCCCCATCACTATACTCTCAGGAAGTTGTAGAGAGTGAGAAGGTCTCCCCTCAGCCTCCTTTTCTCCAGGCTGAACAACCCCAGCTCCCTCAGCCGCTCCTCATTAGACTTGTTCTCCAGACCCCTCACCAGCTCGATTGCCCTTCCCTGGACATACTCCAGCACCTCGATGTGTTTCTTATAGTGAGGGGCCCAAAACTGAACACAGTACTTGAGGTGGGGCCTCACCAGTGCCGAGTACAGGGGGACGATTGCTGCCCTAGTCCTGCTGGCCACACTATTCCTGATATAGGCTAGGATGCTGTTGGCTACCTTGGCCACCTGGGCACACTGCTGGCTCATATTCAGCTGCCCATTGATCAATGTCAAATTTATATTTTTGTTAGGCATACTTCTAATACCTGAAAGTCTACACGCAGCATTCAGTAGACTGGCAAAGAAATGCTTTCAGTTTTACAAATCCTATACAGTTTGTATAAATGACTGTAGGCTACACTGCTTTATATTAGATTAGAGGGACATATCAACTCATTTTCACAAAAGGAATGCTCCAAATAATTATAGCTTTGTCATATTGATACTCATTTTTAAAAATCACATTCCTTTCTTTCAGTTAAGCCTTTTCCTTTAAAAAAACCCACCCTGATTTACTAGCAAATCAAAAGCCATTACTTTGCAATAATCTCATACTTTCTCTCCTGTTAGTCTGCAGGTCACAAGACAATATGGCATTCACAAAATAGATATATGTGGAAAACTTCTCTAATGAGATGCATTTTATTAGTCACATCAGTCTTAGCATTTGAAAGCTCCCTTAAAAATGGCTAGAGATTACTTCCACTCACATTTACATCAAGAAAATAAAGACTGATTGTTGATTTATTTGATAACTATGCAACTGAAGACCTGAAAAATTCCCTTTATTAAGCTACTAAATATTTAATTGCACACACTGCTTCCTAGGGCTTGGGGTACACACGTCATTTCTCTTGGCAGAGGACTACAGCTAAATGCTGAGATATCTGATTAATAAAGGTGTAAATGTAACAGAAATGGCAGTTCAATGTAGACATCTACATGTGCGTTGTCATTTCTGGATCAGTTCCCCACTGGTGTCTAAAAATAATGGTGATAACGATGTGGATTTTGTCTTTGTATAGTTTCATTTCAATGGCTGTTGAGTGATTGGTAAATCTAGCTGGCACAGCAATAATTGCTGGGAATAAATCTGCCTGACACATAATTTATGAGAAACCATCTCAGCTGGATTTCTTCGTACTGAGCTTTAGACGACTGGAAGATGAGCTGCATGACAAACCCATGGCTTGCATGGCAATGCCAGATTTCAAAGCTGCCACTTTAGTGACTGAAGTCACAACGAGCGCCACAACCTGACCAGAGCTTCCATCCTGTCCTGCACAGCCTGCCAAGATCATGGGCACCACACAGGGATGGTAGCACATGAATAAAGAGCTGAGCATACTTAACCACAGATATTTGGAGATAGAAAGCAGCTCTGGAGTCCTCATCGACCAAGTGCCCTGCACCTTCTCCTGCTGCTGAACTAAAGGGCATGGAGGATACTAAACACCTCCCAGGAATAGCTCAGCAACCAAAGCTGCCCAGCTCAGGGTCAGCGACAGGGCAAGTTTCAGATATTTCATATAAAAACTTCACTGAATTTCTTCCTCTCGAGTGATGATTATTCAGGAAGGAAACCCAACCCATCATACACTGTAAATCCTCATGAGATTTATGACTTGGGAAATGTCCGCTTTCTGGAAGATGAATTTTATGATTTATACATTAGTGTAACCTGTTGCTGTGGCTTTCACTGTGACAGCTAAAGAAAAATTGGCATTTTCCTCATAATTTAAAGGCATTTAATGTGTTGCTTGGATTTCCACTGCATCCTGGGCTGCATCCCCAGCAGGCAAGGGTGGGGGAATTCTGCCTCTCTACTCCACTCTGGTGAGACCCCCCTGCAGTGCTGCATCCAGCTCTGGGGCACCCAACATCAGAAGGACATGGACATGTTGGAGTGGGTCCAGAGAAGGCCACAAAGATGATCCAAGGACTGGAGCACCTCTGCTACGAGGACAGGCTGAGGTGGTGTTGTTCGTCCTGGAGAAGAGAAGGCTCTAGGGAGACCTTAGAGCCTCTTCCAGTCCCTAAAAGGGGCTACAGAAGAGATGGGGAGGGACTCTTTATCAGGAAGTGGAGCAATAGGATGGGGGAGAACAGATTTAAATTGGAAGAGGGGAGATTTAGATTAGATATTACAAAAAAATTCTCTCCTGTGAGGGTGCTGAGACACTGGAACAGGCTGCCCAGAGAAGCTGTGGATGCCTCATCCCTGGTGGTGTTTAAGGCCAGGCTGGATGGGGCTTTGAGCAACCTGGGCTAGTGGGAGGCCCCTGGCAGGGGGGTTGGAACTAGTTGGTCTTTAAGGTCCCTTCCAACTTTAAGCATTCTATGATTCTATCTGTGTTCAAAACCCTACATCTTCCAGCCTTCCACCGACATTGGTGTGAAAAGCTTCCTCTGGCTGCAGATCTGCTGGAGGTAGGGTACTAGGCAAAAAGAAAACCAGGCACACAAAGCCATTAGTACTATTTCTGGAAAATTCTTTGCGATTCTCATCTTTAAGACTAGGAATTAATTGATGGTTGCAAGAACAGAGCAGAAATCAGGAACTCCATGTCTGACCTGCCTGGAGAACCCTGAACTCACTGCTGGGCCAGTGCAACAGGGCACACACAAGATCTGCCCCTTTTCCCAGCGTTGCCTGTGGCACAAGGGCATCGGCAGAGGAAAGCAAATGGGATGAATGATTGCCTGAGCTGCTGCCCATCTGGTTTTTCTCTTTTTGCCCAGGATGAGGCGAGGAAACAGCAGTGGAGGATGCCAAGAGTGAGGTGGGACGCTCCAATGAGGGGTACCTGAGGTGATCGTTACTCTCAAGCACTTGGGTTTTGCCATGATGCCCCAGCCGTACCCAGACAAACAGATGGAAACAGCTGGATATTAAATTACACTTTTGGTTGTTCCCTTGTTCTAACTCCTGAAAAACAAACAACGGAACTGCTCAGCTGGGATGCGTGTTCCAGTTCTTGGTTCAGCCCTGAATTTCCTGATTGAAAACAACCTACTAGACTGAAGATACTGCATTCAAAAACAAATGCTGGCTTGTATGATTTCAGCTCATGTGCTGAGCAAAGTCATACACAGGCTGAAAACATTTTTACTTGATCTTACTGTGTCCTCTGAAAAAACATGAGATCATGCCAGCAAGGAATACAATGGCAAAACACAAACTGGCTAAAGAAAAAAGGATATATTCATTAACATAAATTGTGAAAGAGTTTCTAAAATGCTTTGTTTATCTAAGATTTAAATAATTTATTTCTTGACCTGATCATTGCAGTTAACCATAAAAACTGGATAAAACAGAGCAAGATGATTCCAATGTCCTCTTTAGAGGAAAATGAAGGATTTCTTCAGAATCTTTTACTCTACATTTTCTCATGTATTAAAAAAACTGTAACACAAATGAGTATAAGCCAGCCCTGGAATTTGTGCCCTAAAATCACCCATCCTAAACTGCAGAAGTACCCACAGATGTCTCACTCTTATATGTACGTATGAGGACTCCCTTTTCTTAAAAAAACAGAGAAAGGAAGCCCAAATAAGGTTGGCAGTTAATCAAAGGGGACAAAATTCAAGACCAGAATAAAAACCCCTCGTGATAAAGCAAAAACATACTAAAGTCAGCAGATACACCAAACGGTAGCAGCTGAGACTCAGCTGTAAGGAAACAGCATTTATATGAGGGGTAAGAGCTCTGCACACTGTGAACTTACCACTTCGAACGCGAGCTGAATCTGTGTGATCTCACTGCCAGATTTGGCACTGTCCTCCTGGTGGGACTGGCTCCTCATTCCACTGCATCTTGTAGACCACCAGTCAAGTCATTTTCTCCCTCCTTCTCCAGGTGACTCTGGCAGAAGTTTGCCTGGATTCTGTAAGTCTGTGGAGATGACCCCTCCTTTTGCAGTCAGTCTGCTTGTGTGAGAGCATGAGATGGATCTTTTTTCCTTTCCTTTTCTATAGCTTATATTTTTCTTTTTAAATGAATCCTCTGTGCTGGGGAAAACACGCATTTTAAAAACACCAGAACAAATCACATACTTCAAAAAAAGCTTTGCAAGCCTTGAAAAGCCATTAAAATGTTACCAAGTTTTGCCCAAACAGAAATAAAGTTCTCAAAAACATAAACAAATTGACACTTCTGTGCAAAGATTTTTTAAAAGTATCTTATTTGTAAGAATATAGCCAGCTTTACTAGCTAGATATGTACTGTAAGCCAACTCTTTAAAGAAAAGGTGGTGTGAAGAAGAGCAGCTCCTACTCTTGTGCTGCAGTACCCTCTTGCGACAGACAGGGCAACTTCAGATTTAGAGAGAACCCAGGGGATGCTCTACTGCATCAGTCAACTGAGACACTGGAGTTACAAGCACAAAAAAGCACGGGGCTTTTTTAAGAAACTAAATATGGTTTACTTGAAACTCTTGTCAGGAAGTATATACTTACCATTTGAGGGCTTTGAAAAAGCTGAGTGTTTCCTCACACTGGGGTGTCTTTGCCTCTGTTCAAATGAATCCTACTACAGTTATGGAAAACCAAGCAGTGCACCTGAACCTCATGGTCCTCTGCCTGGGGCACCTGCGTGCACAAAAATGAGTTTTGGCATTTTGGCTACTGTTAAACTACTTAAATCTGGCTTCTGCAACAGGTTCGGGCTGAAGCCACACACCCGTCTACATTATCTTACTTCACTTTATCCATGGTGCATGAAATTAACGATATTTGTTATGTCACACATTAGACTGAACTGGTGCAATCACGGTAAGGCATTTGACTTCTCCAGGACTTCAGGAGTCAGGTCTCACTACCCAAAATCTTCTCTCCTTCCCTCCTGGGATGGCTGCATCAGTCTGTACGCTCCCGCTCTGGGCTGGGGTGGGTGATTGCCAGCAGATGGCAACCCCTTCCTGCAGTCCCGGCGGCCAGGCCAGCTGAGTCTCAGCCACACAGTGTTTGGAATAAACAGATCCGAATGATTAAAAAAATATTAAAAATCAAGTATTTCTATAATGAATTATATTATATATTATTTACATAAAAGAAATATTATTTTGTGCTGGATAGGACAGAGGACAGAAACCTCTTCTCTTAGGAAGCAGAGCCTACAGAAGGAAAATAAAGAGCCACATTTCCCTTCCTCTCTCCACAGATATACACTCTTAGCAAGATTTTCTTTCTTAAACACTTTAGGAATGGTTCCTCTTCTACTCTCTCAATGGTGTATCATAATCACAGACATCAGAAAATGGTTTAAAATAATTGGCATGTGAGGAAAGATCCCAATTTAATCAACATTTGGAAGACAGCTCTTTCTGCAACAGCCTTGCCCTGGAAAATGTTTCCGTGATCTGTTCCGTAACATTTATGTTACGCCACTTCTCTTAACCCCTCCTCTGTTTTTATGGAGTAAAGAATAAATGGCAGAAGTCACCTGTCTTTCCTCAAAGAATCAGCATGTTTTGTAACACACCCCAAATGACAAAGGATGTCACAAGTAAAATTTTGCCAAAATTGGCTTTTTTTTCTTTCTATTTTTAATCCATTTACATATGATTTTCTACTATCACATTCAGAGTAAATGGTCATACGTATGGCATACACACAATGATAGCATTTTGCATGCTCTCATTGCAACGCCAACCTTTTAACGATCAATTTAACACACCGATAAATTAGTTCTATTAAGACAACCAGTTAGTAGTCACCTCAGACAACAGAGGCTTAAGACACTCACTGCATTGTGGGGGGACTGCACATGTTCTGCTCTCTGAGCTCCAGCCCAGCCAGCAGCAACCTGGGGCTCCTCTCCCTTCCCAGGCTGCTCCAGCGGCTCTTCTGCAGCCTTTGCTCCAGCATCCTGCTCTGTGTAGCCTTCTGCAGGAAACAGACAAACATTTGGTGAGGGAACTAGATTTGGATATGCTTCTCCTACTGAGAAAAAAAAAAAAATCACATTTTTTAAAAATAGGTTATTCTTCTTTGTTCTATACATTTGTATACAATCAAGTAAATATTCACGATGCTAACGAAGGTGGTGGCACAGACTAGAGAAGGAAAGTAATTTGGCTTTACCTTGCCAGTGAAGGCAGATGGGTTTATAAAATCCTCATCCAAGGTATAAAAGGCCAATGGTCATTATCGCAAGGCCGGCCTTGCACACAGAAACTCACCACTTTAATACTCTAGTTTAATTGCTGCGAAATGGAGACATTCTTAGTTCAGTAAAAGTTCAGTTTCAGTTTATTCTTGTTTGATTTAAACTAAACTGAATTAAGCTATCTTTAAACCTCATAAAGAGCATGTTATCTTTTATAGTGGTTTAAGTCCATTAAAATTAATGCTGCAAGTAAAAGGGCACACAGATAATTTCAAAGCCTAGGACAAAAAGGAAAAAAAAGATACTTTTGAAGATTTTTAAAGGGGAAGAATCTTTAAAAATACACTTTTAATAAGTTATCAGAAGTTTAAAGTAAAATCAATGGAGAATTTGCATATGGGCTGTATTTAATGTGTGCAAGGAACAACTCTTCTGGGAGTATACTAATCTACACTAGATTGTATTATTGGCAGATAACAAGAAGCTCATGTTTTGTGACTGTATTTTTATCTGAGCCCCAATTACTTTTCTAGTTCAGCAAATGCTCTGAACTGGCCATAAATTATTCTAGATTACAAAACCACCAAACACGTTGAAGTCAAAATATTTCATGTGTTACAAGAACAATTAGAAGCATCATCAACTGCCAGAAATAGTTTAGATCATACTAAAACCTCAAAAGAAGCACAAATTAACCTCCTTTTTCTCTCCAGAGGAACTGATGCTGCTGATAACTGATTCAAGTATGTTCCTTGAATACTAATATTATCATCTGTCCTGAAAATAAGTTATTAATGCAAAATGATAATTGTAAAGTCCCAATGCTTATTTTTATATGAGCATATGCACAGGGAAGGAAATAGAGGAAATAGGAAGTGTCTGAAACCTTGAGAAGTACTTTGAAATTAAACTAAGTGGACTTGATTTTTTCTTTTTTTCCTGGTAGCTATTTCTGAACAAGGAATTTGAAGCTTAAATGCCACCAAATATCAAATGATGTTTTTTTTCTAAATGAATGCTAATTAAATTACTAGCATAGGTAATTACACTGACTTTAAATTCTGTATATATTATGTGAAATTTAAACTAAGACAATTAATATTCAGTATCACATTCTACTTTTTCTTTCTGTATGGATGTATTACCATGTATTTCTTAATTGTGCAAAGTCATTACATTAAGGATCTACAATGCATTTATTTCCTTGGTCACTCTTCCTGCAGCTCCTTTGCCCCTGAGCTACTGACTGTGGCACCAGGTTCTCCTGAACCTAATGAAGACCAGTGGCCACATCCCATAATATTGCATTGTACAGTAATAAATAGAGTCGGAAGAGTTTGCGTGTCAGTGCAGGATTTGGTAATATGGGTCTAGATATTTTTAAAAATAACTTCAGGTGAATTAAATATGATGCCAGACACTTCCCACTAAAACAGTGTCCTTCACCCACAGCTGAAGTTAATCTTTGGATGATCACCTCTGCAACTCCTCCAGGAGCTAAGAACTGTCACAAACCGTGCCACCCTCTTGTCCTTGCTAACACAACTTTGCAGCAGCAGTACCTTGGAAAGAACAATTCTGTCTGAAAAGCCCATATTCTGCAGATGCAATTGTCTCCTTGGGGAAAGAACAAAGGCAGCACGAACTGTAACATTCAGATTTTAGCCAAACCACGTTATGACCATAAGTGTGGCAATACATATGGCAGGGACAGCATAGAAGACCTACGTAAAATAAAGTGGTCTCAAAAACTCTTTGTCCTGTGTCTGACAACTGTCTACATGCCAACTATAGAGAGAGGGGGCTTTTATGACACCAGCTCATACCAAACTGGCCGCGTGTCATCATGCGGAAACAATTCCTAGTCACCATTTGCCTGGACCACATTTATGGCAGCGACAGGTGAGAAGCTCTATTCCTTTTACCCATTGTCAGGGCTGCTGTGGCACGAGGCCTCTTGACTGATTTTGGGGGCTAATGACTGACATTGTGTCATGTTTCAGGCTCGTGCACAAGACTTGTTGACGTGCAGTATATTTTTAGTTGACCTATTTTTATCTGACTTCTATATTGCACTTACTTATGGCAAAATCCCTGAATTTCATTCCCCACTGCAGTGCTGGCACCTTGCACCCCAGTGGTACTGCTCCAAAAGCATGAAGTTATGTAGATATATAAGTCACTAAGATCAGGGTTTTGCTCTCTTTATGCTACGTCCTGGACTCTAAAATTGGAGCAATAACATACGAAAACCTTCACAACTGAGACACCTAAAAATATTATCCTGGAAAATGTCACACTGGCTGCACTGGCAGCTCAGGCTCGGCAGCTGGAATGATTGCAGTGTGTGCTGTGATGGCACAGCACATCCATGTTCCTGTCCGTCCCATGACACCACGAGCGGCTCCACAGGGCTCCAGGAATCCCCAGTTCCTCTTCTTGAAGCGCTGTTGAAATGTCAATGCAAGATATGATTTACAAACCTGTACATTTGTAAGATATCCCACCCTCATTCCATAGAGGGTGAAAGCCTCGGGAGGCGGCAACCAAGGCTTCCATTGCACCGAGATCACAGAATAAAGTGTGAGATCATCTGAGCTGAATGGCAACTCTCTGGAGCACACCCAAGAAACATGAGCCCTGGCACTGCACTGACAGCCCATGTATTTCATTTATTGACATTTTGAAGCATACCAACTACTTTGGGGAGGCTAGAGGGAACTTTCTCCTGTTAAAGTTAAAAAGCTTGGACGATTCGCTCTGGCAGTAGTAAATAATACTGATAGAAGAAGCTGTTTTTGGAGTTCTTTACTAATTTTCATGAACAGTATAGGAGAGCCTAGGCTTTAAACCGTTACTATTTCTATTCCACTCTGGCAAATCATATATTTGGATCCTTTTCTGGCTGGGAGGAAGAGCTCTCCCCCTGTTCATCGGAGTATATGCTCCAAGCTCATCACAACAGCAGCTGACCATAATAATATCCAGCCACGGGATAAGAGTCTATTGGCATCCCTACCAATTACAGCTCCCAGACATGTGAAAGCAAACGATCCCATCAAATAAACAGCCTCATCTTTATACACTGCACCTGGAAATGTATTTTAAAATTTAGCATGAGATAATATTAACAAATTCCCAGTATTGCACTTATCCTTTATTTAAAAGGCTTAAGATATTATACCCCCTTCTCCTTGTATAAACCAATTCAAGTTATATAATGTATGTGGATTTGCTTTGACCTGATTCCAGATGGCAATGTATTATTAAGCCAAGGCTGTACAATTGCAATTTAGTGGAAAACAGGTCAGGATTTTATTACATGTCAAAACTCTCGGACTGTTCTGAATATTTCAAATTAAAAAGGCAAGTAGAAAATAACCCTTGTGTTGGAATGATCCTATTGCATTACCTTGCTCATGAATTTATATTGGATGCATATTTTATCAGTTCTTTTGCTCCTTTTCAACATCCGTATGTGCAGTTTGTTATGACAAACTGTGGGACAAACCGGGGCTGGGATTGCACAGATAAAATAGGAGGGCACCAGCAGCCTGGCAGCTCCTGCTCTCCCCACCAAGTGCAAGACCTTCAGCTCAGATCACGCAATGTAAAGACAGTTTAAGGTGAAGGAGCAACAGAAAAAGCCAAGAAGGTATGCACAGCAAGACCTTACACGCAACGGGATTGAAGGTTTGCTGGTCTCCTCGTCTCCAGGCAGGACATTGAAGTCTGACTGTCAGGCGGATGTACGGTTCTCCAAGTTCATTAAAAAAAGAGAATAGATCTCTGGAGCAAAGCAGGCTTCCTTCCAGCAATCTGAGGAACAAAGTTGCCTTTTCACTCTCTATCAACATCTCCTTTGCACCACAAAGCACACAGAAAGTCAGACTGCTAATTTCCCCTGCCAACTCAGGGCCAGTCCTCAAGAAACCCATTAAATCCATTAATTTCCAGTCTCATCCTTCTCTTAATGCATGATGCCAATGCCGCCTGTGAGCTGTATTAGTGGGCTGCTTGTTTGGACAGATTTAGTTTGTCTGATGCTATTACACTGCTCAGCTACTTCCTGGCCTATATTAATCCTCTCTGTATTATTTTTCTAGTTTAATTAGTGCTGTTAACTAATTTGTTGTTAACAGTTGTTTCCAAGTTCATTGAAGGAGAAACCAGAACTACAGAGTCTCTTTGACTCTCCACTGCCAATTTTAACATATTTCAAAGAATGTCTAATAAGCCATGTTAGTCATTGAAATCAATCAGCATATTGGTGCTTCTCTGATTTTTTTCTCTTTGGGGGAAAATATCATCATAATTACATAGATCTTAAACTAAATACAGATCTTAAATTATGGGACTGTCTTTCACCAAACAATATATGCCAAACTATATTTGTAGCCGACATTTATGTTCTCATATGTATATCCATTAGTTTCACTACTTTAGGAGCCACTTAGAAATTATTAATGCTATAAACAGCCAGAAGCAGGATCAGTTGCCTGGGGTGGCTCTTCATATTCCACTGCATTATGCTGTGGGGCTAAACACACTCACCACAAGCCAGCTTTTGCATGCCAGGATCCTTGGACAAAATGCAGTGTCTCATTGTGCAAAGATAAAATCCACAAGGTCTTGTTCATAGATCAAACTGCAAAGGGAAAAGAAATCCAGCTGGACCACTTACAAAAGGAAAGTCTTTTATGTGTCTGATTCATACCCTCTCACACAAAGAGTATCAAATAAAAATAGGTAACAGCATAAGGGGTTACACAGAATATAGGCAACTAATGTTTCTGAACTATCCCTTACTATGCCATTTTATCTCTGTGCTGTTACATAGTGTTATGCCTATTGATTTCATAAACAGTAGCTGATTGAGGAAAAACAACCAAACAAAAAACCAAACCAAACCCAGATCATTTCCTTCCATATTAAATCCCTTTCCCAATTTATCTTCTGAATTATTCTTAATAGCCAATTTTTGAATGATCCCTCTGCACATTTTGATTTTGATAAATCCTGCACCTGTGAATGCTCCCCCACAGCATGTGTAATACTGCTTTTTTAAGGAGAAAAACAGGACTCTCTTTTTTTCAGTATGCTGCAAGGCTGATCAACTAATGTAAAAAAATAATGAAAGCATATAAAATCTGGAACACTGTCATTCCTGGTTCCAGTAGGCAGTGGAATGTATTACAGGATGTACAGAATGTACCACATTATCTCATATTATCTAATGAGGTAAGAAGATGCCGAACACCATAAACCCTGGTATATGAAAGCTGACAGCATCACTACAGCTAATTTTCATGTCTTCTCTCAAAGCTCCAACAAGCAAACCCAGGGCCCTGGTGTCAGGGGCAGGAGAAGGAAGTTACTGCAGTGTCACGTTTCAGGGGAATGCAGAGATTGAGCCACTCTGCTACAGAAACCACCTGAAAGTACATTTCTATCCAAAGCAGAAGGAAAGACAAGGCTGTTCAGAATCAAAGGGGTTCTGGGTACATACTGTTTTGGGCTGAGTTCTGTGGGAGAGAAGACAGACAAAGCCGAGCAGGGGACAGAGGCAGATGCAGAGACAAGAAGCAGCCGGGGGAACAGCTGTGCTTGGCCTGTTGGGAGAGGACTCTGTAAGAAAATGACTGTATGAAAGAGTGATGAGTAAGAATTGTTTGCCACTTTGTGCACTCTGGTTAACTGAGAAATACTTGAAACTGTACAATCTGGCTACTTCCAGTGCAGTATCCTGCCTTATTTTAAAGTACTGCCAGTGGTTCCTTGGCTCTATTAAAAAAAAAAAATAATAATTCATAAAACACTCCCCTCTGCAAATAAAACGCTTGTAGGGTAAGTGTGGCTCAAGTCTGTCTAAACAGTTGCCATTTATTAACTTATTTTTATGGCACTAGCACTACTGCTACAATAGTAATTTATTTATTCCTGACATTTATTATGCTGTCATAAAATTCAGTATTCTGTATTATACAGAGAAAAATAGAAAAATAGAACAATTCTCCCATAACTACTAAAACGATATGTAACAATTTTCAGAACTAGATGATTATTGCGTAGGCTGAAATCTTAACCACAGCACTACAGCGGTATTGATGATCATTTCCAAAGAACTTTAAAAATCCTATTCAAATTCATCTGTATTCATCACATTCATTTTTTTTGTGTCTCCTGATATGTGAAAACCCATTGCATCACAACTTAATGGATTTTTATTGCCACAAACACATTTCCCCCAGTGCAGCTCTGGAGTGTACATCACTACAGCAAGGAACTGATCCCTTATCCCTCCCAGCCAGTTAAGGACCGATGCCACAAACAAGGTGTTGTAAACAATCATTCTCTATGCAAGTCAGACTTGCATATTTTCTGGTTTTTATGCACCATCATATCACCTTCTCAAAAAAATACATTTAGTAATACAAATTCATATTAAATGAATACAGATAAAATATGCTTTGCTACATAATCTCTCATTTCCTGGCTGGCACAGGGGAAAGGTGCTGCTGCCTTTCCAATGAAGCACAGTCTGAGGAGTGAGCCAGTTGCTGGACAAATTAAACTAAGGCCTAGGAGGAGGAATCCCTCTGTGGGCTCTCCTTACACACAGATTCCACTGCTGTTTCACAGAGACTATTTGCTCCACATACAGGAAGTATTTTCACTCTGCTTTCCCCACAGCCATCTCAACAATCTGCAAGGCTCCTGCTGCAGCTTTCCTCAGGAAAAGGGAGCCCAGGACAGCCGGAGATGAGGGCTCCTCCTGGGAACTCCAGTCAGAGCAGTTCTGCTCCCTCAAGGACTTACCCTGGAGACTAAAATTACTAACTGCACAAATCCCCTGCTCTTGAGATGGCTCATCAGCGACTGCCCTGCCTGTTTCACACGGACAGGATTGAAACTGAGCTTTTAGTTTGAATTAGGAAAAAAACACCAAACATTTTTCTGCTGCCATATCTCAAGATTAAACACATTACAGCCCCCTACAACAAATGCTGAGGAAATAAATTATCCTCTCCAATTCAGCAATACTTGAATGTGTAGGTAGGGAATCAAGGACTGTAACAAAGTTGCTGATCATCTAACAAAACTAAAGCAGGACTGTACATAGTACGTTTGGCAAAATTCTGAACTCGAGACGCATGAATGCTTAACAAAGTCAGGCTTCACTGCATTTATCCATCAAAGCTCTTGCCTTCAAAAAGGGCCTGGCACACTGCAATGCTATCACAATAGCGGTGTTCAATCATGGCAAGTTAGATGATACAGGCTTTTCTATCCCTATTCAAGAGTTTATGGATTCAAACATATCTATGACAAACAAGACATTTTCTACCATCTTTTTCCACCTCCTCAGTTACTGTCATTTACAGATACAGGTCCTCCTGCCTTTGTCTGAAAAAGAAGCGGGTTCCCGTCTCACAAAAGAGCTGCCGAACCTGCTGCTGTTGTTGGCACATACCTTTCACGTTGGGAGCAGTGGCTGTTGGAGAGGGGCTCCTGAGAGTTAACCTTTGTTTTCAAATGCAGATCCATTCATGTTTATTCCTCTGAATTTTAATCTAAAGTGTAATATTCTGCAGATGCCACTCTGATTCTTTTTTCCAGTTTCTAGAAAGTTAAAAGATTTGACAAGGGGCCAAAAAGAGACAGAAATGTCTGAGATGGTTCCAACTGCACCTAGAGAGCTTCTGCTTTGCTTTACAAAGCTCCTGTCTCCATAGTTACACAAAAGTTGAAAAATAATGATCAAGTTTTACCTTAAATGCTCCCATCCAGAATGAAAAAATAAAATTGCTCAGAAACTCTCAGTCTGACAGCCCACTGGAGCGTGACTCCGCTTCTTTCCGCCCCTGTGGGCTGAGTCCATCCCTCTCTGGATTAGGTGACGCTGGACACTCCCCACCTTGCTCTGGGCAGAGCCAGGATCCAACCCATCTTCCGTTGCAGCCCAGGATGCAGATCACACTCCCGTGCACGTGCTGATTTTACTAGGATTTAATAGACATCATTCACTTCCTTTGGCTGCCTCAAAGCACACAGCTGGCAGCTTTGACTTCACACCTACCCTAACAGCTTTAGCCAGCAATGGACACGCAGGAGTCCTGCCCGGGCACTGGCACTCCCTGCTCTCCTTGCTCAAAATCAACAACCTGGCAGCCAGGTCCTCCCTGTGGTGGCCACCACCACTACCCCAGGCACCCCGAACCCGGGACACTCCTTCTGTGCTTGGGTGGACTAAAAAGCCCAATTCACACCTCTCTGAGGGACAAAAAGCGACATAAGCTCAGGGACCAGTTTCAAAGCTCCAATAAAGCCCTTTGTCAAAACCAGAACTGGAGGCTGTGATCTGTTAATTAAGCTAATCAAACAGAAGGTAAAATACATGACTACATGACCTAGAGAACTAAAGCCACCCTACAGCTTGCCCCAAAACAGATGAAATTTTGTTTTCATTTATAAAAGGTCAAAGAACAAAGTCTCTGACTCAGAATAAAAAAACCCAAACAAAATAACAAATAAAAAAAAAAAAAAAATCCCCAACCCCCCCCCCCAAACCAACCAAAAAAACCCCCCACAAACCAAAAAAAAAAAAAAAAAAAAAAATCACCAACCCCCCCCCCCCAAACCAACCAAAAAAACCCCCCACAAACCAAAAAAAAAAAAAAAAAAAAAAATCACCAACCCCCCCCCCCCAAACCAACCAAAAAAACCCCCCACAAACCAAAAAAAAAAAAAAAAAAAAAAATCACCAACCCCCCCCCCCCAAACCAACCAAAAAAACCCCCCACAAACCAAAAAAAAAAAAAAAAAAAAAAATCACCAACCCCCCCCCCCCAAACCAACCAAAAAAACCCCCCACAAACCAAAAAAAAAAAAAAAAAAAAAAATCACCAACCCCCCCCCCCCAAACCAACCAAAAAAACCCCCCACAAACCAAAAAAAAAAAAAAAAAAAAAAATCACCAACCCCCCCCCCCCAAACCAACCAAAAAAACCCCCCACAAACCAAAAAAAAAAAAAAAAAAAAAAATCACCAACCCCCCCCCCCCAAACCAACCAAAAAAACCCCCCACAAACCAAAAAAAAAAAAAAAAAAAAAAATCCCCACCCCCCCCCGCCAAACCAACCAAAAAAACCCCACACAAACCAAAAGAAAACAAAGAAAAATAAGCCCCAAATCCCCCCAAAATTTCAGAGAGACACCAGTTGTGCCCCACAACCGCTTGCTCTCCCAGCTACCCTGGAGCAACGAGAGCAGAGAGGATGCACAGGGAGAGAGACACCCACCATGGGAAGGCCTGACTACGCACACCCAGTTTGACACAATGGTGTCAAATAGTGATCACAGAGATCTGCACTATCGTGTGTTCAATCCCTCTTTGGCTCTTTCTGTCTGCAGCCTGGGATGAGAAGAGAAGCAAGAGAAATGTGCTTGGTTGTGGAGGAGGAATCGCTACCAGAAGTCTCCTGACAGAAGCTTCACGTGTACCACTAAGTAGAGTACATTTGTTCTCTGTCTCTTAAAGATGCTACCTGAATGCTTTGGCAGATCATTTTTGTTTTCCTACTGGCAACACTAGATGCTGATGAACAGGGGTATTAAGTCTTGACAACACAATAAATTCACCAGTGCAAAGTGACATACGCCAGGGCTGCCACACGGAGAGGCCATATGGAGAGGCCAGCGTCAAAAGAAAGAAAAAAATGTCCTCAGATGTGGTCTTTTCCAGCAGGATGTTTGCTGGCTGAATGGGAAATTTGGCTGGAAAACAGCTTGCTGTATTATTTTTCTAAAATGAAATAGGAATTGTTCAATAACTGTTGGCTTTTCTGTTTTTTTCAGCTCAGTAGTCTGTTTCACAACAAAAGCATTAAAAAAAACTTTCTACAACTTCTGCTCTCTAGTGAAGAACAGCAAAAAGGAGAGGAACCATGCATGACAGATGACAAAGGAGAAATTCTAAACCAATTTTGACACCAGAGAATATGTGACTTCACTAAATCTTCCAAACCTGACACCCATAAGTATCTCCAAATAGATCTATTAAATACGGCCAGGTTTGGAGCAGTCCTATGGAAATGAAAGGATCCATTTCAGTTTAAAGTAGCTAAGAATATTATTCAGGCGTGCACTGACAGGCAACTAAAAATCCCAAACTGCAAAAGGCACCAGAATGACAATATAGTTGCTGACAGAGATGTCTGTTCTGCAAATGTGATAGTTCTTGCCAGTGTCTGCGGAAAAGACATTTGACAAGTGACATAACTTCAATTTGCTGTGCAAAAGTCACAAAGCTGGATCTATCCTTAACGTGTGAGCAAACAACTTATTAAACTTTAACGAATGTATGTTTGGCAGCTATTTAGTTACTCTGCCCAGTTCCATAAAGGTGTTAGCACTGCTCAGGGAGCCAGGTTAGAACCCCAAACAGCTTCCTACCACGCTTCTGCTGTGGCTTCATCCCATTCCACTGCCCGTCCTTTCAGCGCGGCCTTTGAATAGCTGTTAAGCTCATTGGTATCCAAGCAGGAAGCAGACAGGTTTGACAGTGATGGGAGATGGCTTCACCACTACAGAAGAGAGCAGTAACAGGATTCATTTTTTACTGAATTGGTTTTGGAATTAGTCAAACCATTATTTATTTATTTATTAATTATGACAGAAATATCACAACAACCAGTCTGGATTTCCAAATTATTTTTGCAGAGAAGGTCTCTCCTCTGCAGGAGGAATGGGAACACAAACTTCTACCAGCTCTCAGTTTTCACACACCACAGCAGAATCCAGTGGAGATCTTTTGGTTTTGTGGAAGAGACCATTCAATCAACCATTCTCTTGCCCAGCAACTTTTCTTCAACCTCCTTAATGAACTAGGATAAGCAATCATAAAATATTATTAGGGATATATATTTATCCCTTGAAATTTCTCTAGCATTTATTAATTTTTCCATACCAGTACTTCCAAGGAAGGTATTCCCAGTCCACCAGCAGTGATTGTTATGGCAAGCTACCAGGTTAATTTGTCTATTTTGGAAAAAAAAAATAATTAAATTGATACCTTCTTAGATCACTTTCTTCCATGGCTTTTCCCAGCAGTGTTCCCTCTTCTGCCTCTGCTCCATATCATTTTGTGATGAAGCAAGCTGCAGTAACATTTGATCTATGCAGACTACAACAAATCATGTTTGTATTGGGCCAGATAGCCAGATTTTTCACCACTACACACAACATAACAAAATCTGGCTGCTCTCAGCCAGACGGTCAATTATCTGAATTGAGTTCTAACTATTTATTAACAGATCTTCTATTCATCTTTCAATTGTCAGTTTCAGATTTCCCCAAAATCTTTCCCCATGTGTGAGACTAGGTGATTTGCATGCACAGGCTGTGCAATTGAACAGATGGATCTGACAGCAATGGCATATTCTTCCACAAAAATGACAGGATAATAAGTGGAGATCTTGTTAAACTTGGCTACCGTTAACATAACTGCTTGTTTACTAATATTTCACAGCAAGTCAGACTTACTGACAGTGCTTTACTTGCCAGTCACTGAATGTATTGGCAGCTGCTTTTTCTTAGGCTTAAAGAAAGAAGGAAAAAGAAACAGTAAGATTTTCTAGAGGTAGTCTGGCTTATTATTTTTTTTTAAATACTTCAATTGCCATTGATCAGTATTTGGAAACAAATATATATAGAGAAGTAATTTAGAGCAAAATCACAAGACAAATCAATCTCTCAGAACCGAAAAACCAGCTTAACGTTTTTTTCTTAGGGAGAAAAGTATCAACTGTTTTAGTATGTGTTTGTTTTCAAGAGGAGACCAGACTTCTATTTAAAAAAGAATAGCAACGCCAAGTCCAAAAATAGAGAGATTTAGAGGGCCTAGAATCTGATAAACAACACAGTTGAACGTGTTCCTCCCAACTTGTGCCTTCTCTGTTCTTCAGAGTAATTGTGTCCAAGGTAGTCCAAAAGGAGTTTTAAAACATTTTGGAATATTCTCCCCAGTCATTTATCAGACTGGCATAAATCTGTTTGTATTCCTTAGTGGTTCCGCCTCTAGGCTGAACCTCGTTATCCTTTTTCTGTTATTACCTGGGTAAGAATATCCCAGCCTCTTCCTACCTCCAGACCCACCACTCAAGCTGTCATCATCACACACACAATGCAGGTGCAAAAACTTATCCGAATCCACTCAAGCTGTCATCATCACACACACAATTCAGGTGCAAAAACCGTCACTTATTCGAATGCAGTAGAGCTGTGGCTGCAAAATAAGAAATTTTCTTTGTAATTTTATGATATTGGAATATTAGAAGAACATTGAGACAATATATTGTCACAAAAGAATGAAGATGAGGATGTAATCTGTTCTTTAGCACTCTGTGCACAAGTGCTGCAGCAGGTAACTCCTGCCCTTAAGAGTTTCAATTCCAGCTTTAAAAGTTCAGTTCTCATTCAGAGGAAGCCATAAAGGATTTAATGGACTTACACAGTGAGTAATCCTGCTTAGTTCAGTGTAATGTGATAAAAATATCAAGTGTGCTTTCTGTTTGGATTATTTTTTTTTTTATGTCCAAGTACCAGTCTGTTGTACTCTTGTAATGATAAAAAACAGTTGCTCTAAACCAATGTGCATCTTAAGAAGTAAAGGCAAGAAGCAAATTTCCTTCTCTGAACACCCTGAGAGTATGGGAAGATACAGCTGAGCTCCCCCAGGCCTTTCCACACTGCTTCATCCCTGGAAATGATAAAATTCCAGAACATAGGGACTGTGTTTCAGGGACCTCACAGTGAACGCAGGTGAGTCAGGGCCAAGCTGGTGTTAGAGGGCAGAGCTGGAAGGGTCTTCCTCCTCCTCACCAGGGTTCAGCTCCTGGAAAAAGATATTCATGTCTCCTAATAAACTTCTCTCCATGCTTATCAGAAACAAAGAGATATTCTGGCCCCCCTCAGATTCCTTCGTTCTTCTCCTTTGCCCACAGAGGCTAACCTGGCTCTCCAGTGCTTGCATCATTTGTACTTGACTACACTGACACTGCATCCAGAGCATTTTGGGGCACGCACAAGGCAACGAATGCCTTTTGAATGTCCAGATCCAAAGTAGCTAGAGATGTTGCAAGCAAGCAGAATCTTTTCCAAAGGTGCTGCTTAATTACAAGTCATTAGAGAAGTAATGAGTCTGTAGCATCTCAACAACAGTTTTCTTGCCACTATCTCATTCTTCTCCTTTACGTTATAGGGACAATTCCCTACAAACTTTCTTTTTGGAGATCCCTTCTTCAAGCATTATCTTCATTTACCATAAGAAGCAGCCCTAAAATCACTGGAGTTTAGCAGCAAGCACTAATTGTCCTCCCTCTCCTCCTTTAACAATAACTGGAGCAGAAATTCATACCATTCAGAATTATATGATACTAGTTTGTATTACCAACATCCTGACCACATACCACTGCACTTGTTTGGTGACTTGGCTCTGGAAGGCAAAAAGATAGGATTATATTCCTGCTGCACAGGTGATTGGATGCATTCCTTTTACTAGTCTCATTTTATTCACCTAATAAGAACAAACACCTCCTTCTGCCATAACGGAGGAAGAGACTGTTGGATACCTCATCAACACCTATCCAGTAATATCACGAGGAGCCTTGGAGGCTGCTGGAGCCTGGGGCTGCCAGTCTGATACAACCCTCTTGACAAAGGCTTTTCCCTGCATGTTAGCTCCTGAGCTACTGAACTACTCAGAATTAGACAGCAAAGTTTTGCTTTTGTGCAGAAACTATAAGTGTTTCTAGAACATATACCCATTCAGCAACTGCAGTCTCTGGACTGTTGAGCCTGGCAAGGCTTTAACAGATGAGAAACCCAGAAGTGCCATGCTTACAGCATTGTTTTCTACAAGTCACACCAGCACTTTCCCCACAATTCTTTCACTTTAAAACAAATAAAAATACATTTGATGTGTATGACCAATGACTAAGCATTTTGGTCTAATTTACACTGTTATATACCTCAGACAAAATACATGAAATTATTCCTTGATTAAAGCTTTGCGTTCAGAAGCAGAAGTTGGCCGTTGCTTGTATTTATTCATCCTGCTAAACATTTAGCATCTCTATTAAGTGCAACAGAAGGTGCTGCCAAAACCATCGAAGAGACAGAAACCATTTCGTTTGGCACTGGGCTGAATCCCTCTGCACGAATCCTAGCAGAGACCTACAGCAGAGAAGTGCTTGCATCCTACTGGCCTCATAATGTATGAACTTGAATTACTGGCAAAGGAAACACACACTTTCACATCTTTTGAGTAAAGAAAGAAGTGCTTTTCAGCAAGGAAACAAAAGGGACAATTTACTGGACATGTGTGCATAAGGTCTTTTCCCTTCACTCCTGCTGTCAAGTCTAGCAGTATTCCTGCTGCAAAGCTGGCTCAGTACTGTGCTTGGCACCAGGGGACTGAGCACGGAGACCACAGGCAAAGGAGATCCTGCTGAGGATTTATCTTTCAAATTAAAAAACATATTAATGAGTAAATCTTGTTTTATCTCATGAAAGCACATACTGGCTTCATAGAAATGCAGAAATATGAATTCTTCTGCACCCTTCTCTCACGCTGTTGTGGATGGGGAAGGGTTCCACTGCAACAAAGGTCTCATGGCTCCAGTGTTCCCACAACTTGAACATGAGGTGAATCAAAGCAGCAGTTTTAACTCTCAATCACCTGTGTGGTGAGGGCCATGCTTTATTTACATGGCCTCAAGATATTTTTGTCTTTGTCCCTTTTACCCCTTAAAGGACACTGGCAGCCTTATCTCAAACTGCTTACAGATTTGGGGTTTTTTTATTCCATTTAACAGATTCCCTGAAGTGGTTGCTTCAGCCTTTCTAGTTGAGGACAAGACCTCTGGAGAACAGCAGACACTTTCTGGTGGCATTACATTTCTTCATCTGACAATGTAATATAAAAACAGCTTCTCTCTGGTTGTGCTTCATAAATACCCACACTGTGCATTGTGTGTGTGTGTGTAGGACTCAGAGACAGCACTGTGACTAATGGCTCTGCAATCCACCTTTAGAAAGCTAACGAGCACCCAATTAAAAACAGGAACCTTATGCACCCTGTGTGTACAGCCAGAGACTGAAGTCTCCACCAGAGGACAATACACATTCAAGTGGGCTGAGCCTTTGCCCACTGACTACACAGATCAAACCAGGAAATCATAATTACTATCTTCTAGAATTAGGAATGCAACTGATTAATGTGAAAGCCTAATTTTATGCAAATGCTATGCATAACCAGGTTCTCACTCAAGCTGTAGGAAAAAAGTGGGAGTACAGGTCAAGATAGCTACTATTTATTTAAATGAATTCAAAACACCACACATGCTCTCACTCCTAAGAAGGCTAGGTATATTTTTTAAATATTTAACATCCAAGTCCCAAGACAAAATAATACAAGGGTATTAATCACCATCATCTTTACTCGGCTTCACCTCAATTTGAAGATCAGATATGGAAGAGTAGAAGAATCCTAAAACATTTTAAATCAAACCTGCATCTCCAGTGTTAGCCTTTCGAATATCTTTAAATGGACTGACTCTGAGTAAGTAGTCAAGAAGCTGACTCCCATCCTACCACACATCTGAGGAAACTCTATCAGCTTCAGTAGTTACACCCTGGATCCACATTGACTTAAAGAACCCAAATTTAGCACTTTATTGCATCCCCTTATTCTGATGAACTCTACCCTGAAAGAGGATCCACTTGGATACTACTAAATTTTAATTTTACTGAAAAAAATATTAGTAGTGCTGAAAATGAAAAAAGAAGTCAAAATAACATAAGTTGCACCTCTGCACCTCCTATATTCTGTTTTCTCAGCAACTGTTACTTTTCAGCAGAACTGCTCCACTGAATTTAAAAATGTCACTTTGAACTAATACATCTTGAACTGAAATAAGATTTTCGGCTATAAATGTTTAAGATGTGAAGCACTAAATTAAAAGAGAATCCACTTTTAAAAGCCTGCAAGTCAAATGTATGCTTGGAAAACTAAGCATGAATTAATCATCTGCTTCAAGACATCTGTTTCCCTTAAAAATGTGCTTCCTTAAGACTATTATTCCTCAAAATGGGATCACATAAATACTGTCTGCCTTAACTGACAAACTTAAGTCTATATCCAGATGTACCTAAATTAACTATCCGACTAATGCCATGGCACAATACTGCATGGACCATTTTCACCATTCCTTGCCCCTGTGTCTTTGCTGTACACACACACACACGAAGTGAAGCAGCAGAGGCAGACATTCAATCAACGTAATCCACTTGCAGAAGAGTCTGACCGTACTCCTCAGGCTGGATGTGGACCCTAGTAATACTGGTATTCCTTGCCCCTGTGTCTTTGCTGTACACACACACACACGAAGTGAAGCAGCAGAGGCAGACATTCAATCAACGTAATCCACTTGCAGAAGAGTCTGACCGTACTCCTCAGGCTGGATGTGGACCCTAGTAATACTGGTAGAGCTACAGCAGTGATTGAGTCAAGTCATACATAAAGACAAATCTCTGCTGCAAAGGGTTTACATATTAAAAAGCAACTGCTCCTTAAGCAAAGGACTCATATATAGCTACAGCTGTCCACCCTCCCCTCTCTTCCATGACCGCTTCTTAGACATAAAAATGCATACTTGACATGAAATTATTTGCAAAGAGACAGCAAAAGAAGGTGAGGTAATTCAGTTGTAAGCTATACCTGGACTGCAAATTCTCCTATTTGGTCCACAGCTATACCAGACACTAAACTCACACACTAAAGAACACATTTCAACTCCCCTGTTTCTTTACAATGGAAAAAAACCCCAACCAACCAAACCACCCATGCTCAACTAGGCCAATGCAGGCACTGCCCACTTTCATTTATTTCTGTCTCAATCAACACGGGACTTTAAAAGATAATCTCTGATAGAAATTCAATTTATTTCTCCTTCTGCATGTCTGAGCAGATCTGTAATCAGTGTAATCACTTTGCCATACTGTCTCATATGTGTGGACTGAGGGTCTGGGACATTGTTTTCCCTGTTGCAAATAGGAACTGCATTAAAATCTTATCAAACCAAATCCAAATGAGCATCAGTCCAAGAATAAAACTGACCCAACATACTTCTGGGGAAATTCTGTTTTTTCTTTCTATATCTTTCACTTTTTAAAAATGTAACGTTTCACTCTTTTACAATTTAATCTTATTTTAGATGAGAATGGGAAACTAATGGAAGAAATCTCTCCAACCAAAACATTTTAGGATACAAAATATGCTTCTTATTAGGAAGATTAATGATCCTGGAAGCAGTAGAGTTTGCGTAGATGCCTGTTCAGATTGAAATCAGAAAGAAAAACTCAAGGACAAAGTAGGTACTGAGCCAAGGGATCTGACCTGCCATTTGAGCCCCTGGTCTGCCTCAAGCCAGGCTCTGGAACACAGCAACGCCTCAGACATGAGGATACCTCCTCGGCTGCTGGTGTGCCCCCATGTGTCTGCTTTCCCCCCATCACTCATGCTGGGTGTCCCCTATGTGTCTGCTTTCCCCCCATCACTCATGCTGCGCCCCAGAGCCACGGGCATGCTGAGGGAAGTGGGTGCCCTGAAGTGCTGTTATAGGTTTGTTGGATTTTTGGGAGTTGTTTTTTGGTTTGGTTTGTTTTTGTGTCTGCTTTCCCCCCATCACTCATGCTGCGCCCCAGAGCCACGGGCATGCTGAGGGAAGTGGGTTGGTTGAAGTGCTGTTATAGGTTTGTTGGATTTTTGGGAGTTGTTTTTTGGTTTGGTTTGTTTTTTTTAAACTATCTTGGACAATCTGAGGCTTCTCTGGCCAGCAGCACTGGGCAGCTTTGACATCGTCTCAGAGCTGCACAGGCAGACTTTACAAAACAAGATCTTGAAAATACAGAATTAAAACGTTACTCCTGAACAATGAATGTGATTTACTACCTCATCTGATCAACCACATCAGTCACATCACACCACCTCAGCACTGCTGAAATGCCAAAATAAAACAAATGCTTTGAAAAATACTGTTCAACATATTTACTTCTGTTCCTCACCTGTTCTAAGGCCTAAAGTGCATGCCTTCCCCATCACATTGTCCACACATAGATCACTTCTCTGGCTACTGCTTCACTTCTTGCTTGATACACCAGTGGTGAATCTGGCTGGGCAATAAACACCTCCTCTGCCTGTAAGGATTAATAGAAAAACTTCCTAGCAGATCTTTCCACCTCTTTGCAGTACATTTCTATCACAACATGGGCTCCTCTGACAAGACTGAAGCATGTGAAATTGGATCCCTAACACTAGAAGTATTTTCTACTGCTCTTAAAAGCAAGGGCAATAGATATTCTCATTTAAAAAAAAAAATTCCTGCTCTTAAAAGCAAGGGCAATAGATATTCTTGTTTTTTTAAAAAAAAAAATCATATAAAGGTAACTAGAGACTCTTTTTGCTTTGGAATTAAAAAATAGAATTTGTTAAAAGTAATATTCCAATCTTGTTTTTGCTGCTATTAACTGTTCTTTGCAAATTCTTGACCAGATTATTTCATGCATTCTTTCATAAACTAGAAAAGTAATTTAGGCTGCTAACCCAGGATGTGAACCACTAGCCTTTACGAGGTGAAAATAATTGCTTATTCCCTTCTGATTTTTTCTCCTAGGCAATAAAGATATGCATTAGATGAAAAAGGGTAAAAACACCTTTAGCATTCATAACATATTCTTGCAAAACAGACTAGAATAGTACAGATACTTAGTGAAGAAAACAAATTGTTTCTTCCAGCAAGATTATACCTACCTGCAGTTAGGATGGAAGACAGCTTTCCTATAGGAAACAAAATACTACAGAAGTTAGGATCCTATCTGCTAAAATGTTGCGTTTTTTTTCTTCTAAGAGAAAGAATTTGAGCTGAATAATAACTTTTTTTTTGTTTTGTGTTGTTATTTACTCTTATTTCAGAAGCTTGGTTGTATGATACAAATGATAACTCCCCATTATCTCATTCACAGTGCACTGGCTTTTCATTTTCATAAAGGTCATTTTGTCTTTTGCAAAAGAGATAAGTATCACTTTCAGAAAATGCATAATCCTAACACAACGTTTCCAACAGCACCAAGCCATTCATGGAATTTATTTATCATTCCCTCCTTCACTGTGTAAAATGGCCCTGGCCAGTTGACTGATTGTTTAGGAGCAGCCATACACAAAAAACCTTCGTCCTTATTTGCGAGAGTTCCCAGCAATCCATTATTCTGAATTAGGGAAAACAACCAAAAAAATTTGCAAATGAAAACCCATTCAAATCAACAGGCACTTGCATCCAGGAATTTAAAAAACAAAAAACAAAAAACCAAAAAACCAAAAAAAAAACCCCAAAAAACTGGATGAGGGACACACTCCAGTAGTTAATTTTTGAATTTTCAACTGTTAAGGTAGTTGCACAAGGCTGAAATAAAACTAAGATCTACCAATATTTAAAAGAGTAAATGCAACAAGAGAGATAAATCTTGCCTAAGAGACTAATACAAAAATTGGGCAGAGTAATGAAAGTAAATTAAAAAAATATTTATTTAGAGAGAGTTAAAGAAGGGTAATGTAATTAAAGCCAAACAAAATGGCATTCAAGAAACTAGATTTACTGGACATATTGGTTTTTTATGAATTATAACAGTTCAGTCCTTACAGGTAAGAGTGATGATGATGATGATGTGTGTTTGTAGTCTTCCGTAAAGCATTTAATCAGATGCTTCATGATATTTTCATCAAGAGACTTTAATGACACATGATCATTATGACACTTGCTAGAAGAGCACAAAGCAGCCAGACCTCCAAATGGAGCTACAGACAGGGAATGGGTGGTGAGAAAAAGCATTTGTATTGGAGTCCTGCAAGACAGACACTGGCCATGTGCTGTATCAATGACCTGAAAAAAGTATGTGTTAAATTGGTAATGATTAAGGTTTGCAGAAGACACAAAAATTCAAGCAATGCACAATAATAAACAGCGTATTTCTGAGCTGGAGAACAAGGTAAGATGGTAGGAAGGAAAAACACACACCTCAATGGATCTCAGAAGGAGAAAAATGCAGATAGTATTTACAAAAGTAGAACTCCACCCTCTAAAGAATTTAAAAAAAAAAAAATAGTTGGGAGACGTGACTCACTGAACAGATGCTTCAACTGCAATATTGCAGACGGAAAGACTAAATGCCCTCACATTATAAATATAAGCACAATCTGGTACAAATCATGTTCTCTCCATGCTTTCCACTGACATAACTGCCCCTGACAGGCTGCAACTTTTTCTGGTGCCTACAGTTCTTGGTCAGTGCTGGAAACTTTACAACCTTTACAGGAGACCTCCAGGAATGAATTAAATATTTTAAAGAGAGAGCCTTCAGGGGTTTGATCCACATAGGATGTGACTACACATTTAGCAGAAGTCCAGAAGGCTGTGACTTGATGTTTATGAGAGAGAAACTTGCATGATAAGAGCCCTTTCAAGTGAGCAATCAGATAAAACATAATTTCATGCTGGGAAGTGAAGCTAGAAAACATCAACCAGAAATACTTGTTTTTAAGCACTGAGAGTAATCAGTGTTGGAATAAGTTGAAGTTTGCAACATATTCTGCACCCAAAAAAGGCTTCGCTAGATGGATTTTCAAAAAGCTGCAGCCTTGTTCATAAACAGTTTAATTTATTTGGGGGAGAGGCTGAAAAATGAATGGCCTTATCAATGTCTGAATTGCAGACTGCTGGTCTCTTCTATCCATATATCTAAAAATCCTGGCTCTATACGATGCTTCTCATAATCTATGTACCAGATGCTCATAGAGATTTAAAGACTGAGATTAGTTCAGAGAGCGCTTAGATTTCTTGATACAGTGTCCCTTCATTTTATTATGCAATATACGAGGCTACTGAAGCCAGCATTTTTAGTTTTCCAAAATGGTACCATTCCTACTGTTATTCAGCATCACTGTATAAAGCATATAACCTCCAGGTTAGATTTTCTCTGTCACTGCAATCATTTCTGCAGCACAAATTCTCAATGAGACAAACTGCTTTCTACAATTTTGAGAGTATCTCCACATCAGACCACGACTATGTCGCATCACACCAGTTCTGGGCTTGTATTATTAACACCCACCAGTGAGACCACATCATCCCCCAGATACGGGATAATGAGCAGTTTTCAGATGTGCCAGCCATCTTCATGATGGGAACATCCACTGGAGCGGCTGGATTGGGAACATGCTTCCAGGCTCATAAAAGCATCCCAACGAGGCTGCCGTTTCCTTCTGGAAATTGACAGTTACAGAAATAGCCTGATCCCTAGACTGTGGTGCAGCAGTTGGTGAGCCCAGCATCAGCACCAGCTCACCCGTACACACTCACCCAGCTGCATTCTGATGCACACACAGCAGCAGCAGCGATTCCCAGGGGCACGCATGGACCCATATTTTCAAGTTTATGCCAAGGATCAGAATTTCCCGGAAAAAGCAGGTGGCATCCAACCCAAACACAATGTTTGAACATGCCACATAAATTCTATCTAAT
>NW_015090872.1:2593625-2610902 GCF_001431845.1 Calidris pugnax | reverse complement strand
GATTCCCTGAAGTGGTTGCTTCAGCCTTTCTAGTTGAGGACAAGACCTCTGGAGAACAGCAGACACTTTCTGGTGGCATTACATTTCTTCATCTGACAATGTAATATAAAAACAGCTTCTCTCTGGTTGTGCTTCATAAATACCCACACTGTGCATTGTGTGTGTGTGTGTAGGACTCAGAGACAGCACTGTGACTAATGGCTCTGCAATCCACCTTTAGAAAGCTAACGAGCACCCAATTAAAAACAGGAACCTTATGCACCCTGTGTGTACAGCCAGAGACTGAAGTCTCCACCAGAGGACAATACACATTCAAGTGGGCTGAGCCTTTGCCCACTGACTACACAGATCAAACCAGGAAATCATAATTACTATCTTCTAGAATTAGGAATGCAACTGATTAATGTGAAAGCCTAATTTTATGCAAATGCTATGCATAACCAGGTTCTCACTCAAGCTGTAGGAAAAAAGTGGGAGTACAGGTCAAGATAGCTACTATTTATTTAAATGAATTCAAAACACCACACATGCTCTCACTCCTAAGAAGGCTAGGTATATTTTTTAAATATTTAACATCCAAGTCCCAAGACAAAATAATACAAGGGTATTAATCACCATCATCTTTACTCGGCTTCACCTCAATTTGAAGATCAGATATGGAAGAGTAGAAGAATCCTAAAACATTTTAAATCAAACCTGCATCTCCAGTGTTAGCCTTTCGAATATCTTTAAATGGACTGACTCTGAGTAAGTAGTCAAGAAGCTGACTCCCATCCTACCACACATCTGAGGAAACTCTATCAGCTTCAGTAGTTACACCCTGGATCCACATTGACTTAAAGAACCCAAATTTAGCACTTTATTGCATCCCCTTATTCTGATGAACTCTACCCTGAAAGAGGATCCACTTGGATACTACTAAATTTTAATTTTACTGAAAAAAATATTAGTAGTGCTGAAAATGAAAAAAGAAGTCAAAATAACATAAGTTGCACCTCTGCACCTCCTATATTCTGTTTTCTCAGCAACTGTTACTTTTCAGCAGAACTGCTCCACTGAATTTAAAAATGTCACTTTGAACTAATACATCTTGAACTGAAATAAGATTTTCGGCTATAAATGTTTAAGATGTGAAGCACTAAATTAAAAGAGAATCCACTTTTAAAAGCCTGCAAGTCAAATGTATGCTTGGAAAACTAAGCATGAATTAATCATCTGCTTCAAGACATCTGTTTCCCTTAAAAATGTGCTTCCTTAAGACTATTATTCCTCAAAATGGGATCACATAAATACTGTCTGCCTTAACTGACAAACTTAAGTCTATATCCAGATGTACCTAAATTAACTATCCGACTAATGCCATGGCACAATACTGCATGGACCATTTTCACCATTCCTTGCCCCTGTGTCTTTGCTGTACACACACACACACGAAGTGAAGCAGCAGAGGCAGACATTCAATCAACGTAATCCACTTGCAGAAGAGTCTGACCGTACTCCTCAGGCTGGATGTGGACCCTAGTAATACTGGTAGAGCTACAGCAGTGATTGAGTCAAGTCATACATAAAGACAAATCTCTGCTGCAAAGGGTTTACATATTAAAAAGCAACTGCTCCTTAAGCAAAGGACTCATATATAGCTACAGCTGTCCACCCTCCCCTCTCTTCCATGACCGCTTCTTAGACATAAAAATGCATACTTGACATGAAATTATTTGCAAAGAGACAGCAAAAGAAGGTGAGGTAATTCAGTTGTAAGCTATACCTGGACTGCAAATTCTCCTATTTGGTCCACAGCTATACCAGACACTAAACTCACACACTAAAGAACACATTTCAACTCCCCTGTTTCTTTACAATGGAAAAAAACCCCAACCAACCAAACCACCCATGCTCAACTAGGCCAATGCAGGCACTGCCCACTTTCATTTATTTCTGTCTCAATCAACACGGGACTTTAAAAGATAATCTCTGATAGAAATTCAATTTATTTCTCCTTCTGCATGTCTGAGCAGATCTGTAATCAGTGTAATCACTTTGCCATACTGCCTCATATGTGTGGACTGAGGGTCTGGGACATTGTTTTCCCTGTTGCAAATAGGAACTGCATTAAAATCTTATCAAACCAAATCCAAATGAGCATCAGTCCAAGAATAAAACTGACCCAACATACTTCTGGGGAAATTCTGTTTTTTCTTTCTATATCTTTCACTTTTTAAAAATGTAACGTTTCACTCTTTTACAATTTAATCTTATTTTAGATGAGAATGGGAAACTAATGGAAGAAATCTCTCCAACCAAAACATTTTAGGATACAAAATATGCTTCTTATTAGGAAGATTAATGATCCTGGAAGCAGTAGAGTTTGCGTAGATGCCTGTTCAGATTGAAATCAGAAAGAAAAACTCAAGGACAAAGTAGGTACTGAGCCAAGGGATCTGACCTGCCATTTGAGCCCCTGGTCTGCCTCAAGCCAGGCTCTGGAACACAGCAACGCCTCAGACATGAGGATACCTCCTCGGCTGCTGGTGTGCCCCCATGTGTCTGCTTTCCCCCCATCACTCATGCTGGGTGTCCCCTATGTGTCTGCTTTCCCCCCATCACTCATGCTGCGCCCCAGAGCCACGGGCATGCTGAGGGAAGTGGGTGCCCTGAAGTGCTGTTATAGGTTTGTTGGATTTTTGGGAGTTGTTTTTTGGTTTGGTTTGTTTTTTTTAAACTATCTTGGACAATCTGAGGCTTCTCTGGCCAGCAGCACTGGGCAGCTTTGACATCGTCTCAGAGCTGCACAGGCAGACTTTACAAAACAAGATCTTGAAAATACAGAATTAAAACGTTACTCCTGAACAATGAATGTGATTTACTACCTCATCTGATCAACCACATCAGTCACATCACACCACCTCAGCACTGCTGAAATGCCAAAATAAAACAAATGCTTTGAAAAATACTGTTCAACATATTTACTTCTGTTCCTCACCTGTTCTAAGGCCTAAAGTGCATGCCTTCCCCATCACATTGTCCACACATAGATCACTTCTCTGGCTACTGCTTCACTTCTTGCTTGATACACCAGTGGTGAATCTGGCTGGGCAATAAACACCTCCTCTGCCTGTAAGGATTAATAGAAAAACTTCCTAGCAGATCTTTCCACCTCTTTGCAGTACATTTCTATCAGAACATGGGCTCCTCTGACAGGACTGAAGCATGTGAAATTGGATGCCTAACACTAGAAGTATTTTCTACTGCTCTTAAAAGCAAGGGCAATAGATATTCTCATTTAAAAAAAAAAATTCCTATAAAGGTAACTAGAGACTCTTTTTGCTTTGGAATTAAAAAATAGAATTTGTTAAAAGTAATATTCCAATCTTGTTTTTGCTGCTATTAACTGTTCTTTGCAAATTCTTGACCAGATTATTTCATGCATTCTTTCATAAACTAGAAAAGTAATTTAGGCTGCTAACCCAGGATGTGAACCACTAGCCTTTACGAGGTGAAAATAATTGCTTATTCCCTTCTGATTTTTTCTCCTAGGCAATAAAGATATGCATTAGATGAAAAAGGGTAAAAACACCTTTAGCATTCATAACATATTCTTGCAAGACAGACTAGAATAGTACAGATACTTAGTGAAGAAAACAAATTGTTTCTTCCAGCAAGATTATACCTACCTGCAGTTAGGATGGAAGACAGCTTTCCTATAGGAAACAAAATACTACAGAAGTTAGGATCCTATCTGCTAAAATGTTGCGTTTTTTTTCTTCTAAGAGAAAGAATTTGAGCTGAATAATAACTTTTTTTTTGTTTTGTGTTGTTATTTACTCTTATTTCAGAAGCTTGGTTGTATGATACAAATGATAACTCCCCATTATCTCATTCACAGTGCACTGGCTTTTCATTTTCATAAAGGTCATTTTGTCTTTTGCAAAAGAGATAAGTATCACTTTCAGAAAATGCATAATCCTAACACAACGTTTCCAACAGCACCAAGCCATTCATGGAATTTATTTATCATTCCCTCCTTCACTGTGTAAAATGGCCCTGGCCAGTTGACTGATTGTTTAGGAGCAGCCATACACAAAAAACCTTCGTCCTTATTTGCGAGAGTTCCCAGCAATCCATTATTCTGAATTAGGGAAAACAACCAAAAAAATTTGCAAATGAAAACCCATTCAAATCAACAGGCACTTGCATCCAGGAATTTAAAAAAAAAAAACAAAAAACAAACAAACAAAAAAAAACCAAAACAAAAAAAAACAAAAAAAAACAAAAAAAACACCCCTAAAAACTGGATGAGGGACACACTCCAGTAGTTAATTTTTGAATTTTCAACTGTTAAGGTAGTTGCACAAGGCTGAAATAAAACTAAGATCTACCAATATTTAAAAGAGTAAATGCAACAAGAGAGATAAATCTTGCCTAAGAGACTAATACAAAAATTGGGCAGAGTAATGAAAGTAAATTAAAAAAATATTTATTTAGAGAGAGTTAAAGAAGGGTAATGTAATTAAAGCCAAACAAAATGGCATTCAAGAAACTAGATTTACTGGACATATTGGTTTTTTATGAATTATAACAGTTCAGTCCTTACAGGTAAGAGTGATGATGATGATGATGTGTGTTTGTAGTCTTCCGTAAAGCATTTAATCAGATGCTTCATGATATTTTCATCAAGAGACTTTAATGACACATGATCATTATGACACTTGCTAGAAGAGCACAAAGCAGCCAGACCTCCAAATGGAGCTACAGACAGGGAATGGGTGGTGAGAAAAAGCATTTGTATTGGAGTCCTGCAAGACAGACACTGGCCATGTGCTGTATCAATGACCTGAAAAAAGTATGTGTTAAATTGGTAATGATTAAGGTTTGCAGAAGACACAAAAATTCAAGCAATGCACAATAATAAACAGCGTATTTCTGAGCTGGAGAACAAGGTAAGATGGTAGGAAGGAAAAACACACACCTCAATGGATCTCAGAAGGAGAAAAATGCAGATAGTATTTACAAAAGTAGAACTCCACCCTCTAAAGAATTTAAAAAAAAAAAAATAGTTGGGAGACGTGACTCACTGAACAGATGCTTCAACTGCAATATTGCAGACGGAAAGACTAAATGCCCTCACATTATAAATATAAGCACAATCTGGTACAAATCATGTTCTCTCCATGCTTTCCACTGACATAACTGCCCCTGACAGGCTGCAACTTTTTCTGGTGCCTACAGTTCTTGGTCAGTGCTGGAAACTTTACAACCTTTACAGGAGACCTCCAGGAATGAATTAAATATTTTAAAGAAAGAGCCTTCAGGGGTTTGATCCACATAGGATGTGACTACACATTTAGCAGAAGTCCAGAAGGCTGTGACTTGATGTTTATGAGAGAGAAACCTGCATGATAAGAGCCCTTTCAAGTGAGCAATCAGATAAAACATAATTTCATGCTGGGAAGTGAAGCTAGAAAACATCAACCAGAAATACTTGTTTTTAAGCACTGAGAGTAATCAGTGTTGGAATAAGTTGAAGTTTGAAACATATTCTGCACCCAAAAAAGGCTTCGCTAGATGGATTTTCAAAAAGCTGCAGCCTTGTTCATAAACAGTTTAATTTATTTGGGGGAGAGGCTGAAAAATGAATGGCCTTATCAATGTCTGAATTGCAGACTGCTGGTCTCTTCTATCCATATATCTAAAAATCCTGGCTCTATACGATGCTTCTCATAATCTATGTACCAGATGCTCATAGAGATTTAAAGACTGAGATTAGTTCAGAGAGCGCTTAGATTTCTTGATACAGTGTCCCTTCATTTTATTATGCAATATACGAGGCTACTGAAGCCAGCATTTTTAGTTTTCCAAAATGGTACCATTCCTACTGTTATTCAGCATCACTGTATAAAGCATATAACCTCCAGGTTAGATTTTCTCTGTCACTGCAATCATTTCTGCAGCACAAATTCTCAATGAGACAAACTGCTTTCTACAATTTTGAGAGTATCTCCACATCAGACCACGACTATGTCGCATCACACCAGTTCTGGGCTTGTATTATTAACACCCACCAGTGAGACCACATCATCCCCCAGATACGGGATAATGAGCAGTTTTCAGATGTGCCAGCCATCTTCATGATGGGAACATCCACTGGAGCGGCTGGATTGGGAACATGCTTCCAGGCTCATAAAAGCATCCCAACGAGGCTGCCGTTTCCTTCTGGAAATTGACAGTTACAGAAATAGCCTGATCCCTAGACTGTGGTGCAGCAGTTGGTGAGCCCAGCATCAGCACCAGCTCACCCGTACACACTCACCCAGCTGCATTCTGATGCACACACAGCAGCAGCAGCGATTCCCAGGGGCACGCATGGACCAAGTGTGCCATATTTTCAAGTTTATGCCAAGGATCAGCATTTCCCGGAAAAAGCAGGTGGCATCCAACCAAAACACAATGCTTTAACATGCCACAAAAATTATATCTAATAAAGCAAATTTATCCCTAGTGTAGCTCCCCTGATGAGGTCTTATACCAGATGTATTTGGCCCAGTACTTAGAAATGAGACACTGCCTGCAACAGAATGGTGTTATGCACTAATTATAATTCCCATCACCACAGGGATGTACTTTTGTTTACATCCCTTCCATGAAGCTTACTCAGTTAAACTAGAAACTGAAGAAATAATAGAAATCTTGAATAGATCTTAAATCCATTGGAAGTGAGAATATAACCTGCTACAGAATGCGGTACATCTCCTTTAAAATAATGGCTTTACACCAAGTAACTTCACTTAAGAGCGATGTCTGCTCATCTCCAATTCATCTTAACCTCCCACTTAGTACACAAAAGTAATAGCTTATAGTTTATCAGATAGATGTCATCTTTAACAGAAGTTCCATCTTTTGTCCTTGCCTTACCTTACTATTTGTAAGTTCCAGATTCAGAAGCAATATGGCCAGTTTTAAGTAAAGGATAAATTGTTGTTTATAAAAACTCTCATCTGGAAAAGAAAGAGAAATTTAACTTGAGGTTTCAAGCATCTTTGACATCTGCTTATAGAACAGTTCCTGATTCTGTGAAAAAGTTAACCAGACACAACAGTAAGCATAAGAATAGCCTGAGTGGCACTGGAGATTAGACAGACTTTCTGACCTGGCACACAAAAACCTACAGCTGTTGGCAGGCAAACAGAAGGCAGGTCAGTCCTGGGGAGAATTCTTCACCTGCCTATTCTGCAAGGTTAGTATGGACTCTGCTCCTCTGAATCTCAAGCTCTTCCTTCCAGAGTCTACATGCTCTCCATTTCTAGTAAATTAAGAGAGAGATGGTCAAATCGTTATCTTGTAAAGACACCCAACGCACATGCTTTAATACAAAATACTAGGTTTAATCTGAATGTATTTTATGCGCAAAACAATACCAGACTTTTTAGTACTTTATGTTTACTACTAATCTTTTTTTTCCTTTTATAATTATGAACATAAAGGCAAGACATAATGTCTCTGACTTTGGCTTAGACCTCTCTCCAATTCAAACATTCTGTACAGAATGCTTGCTTCCAATAGTCAAAACACTTCATCACATTCTCAAGCTTCTCACAGGTATCTTTATGCTCCCATACTCACCACTTGTGATTTCACGCATTCTTCATGCATTGAAGACATACATTTAAGGACCAAACCAATTTCTGAATACAACCTAGCAAAATTAATGGTCTGCAGACCAAAAACTTCCCTCTTAAAATATCACCTTTGCAAACAGACATAGTCTTTTGTACCAGTTTTCCATGTCCAGGCCCACAAACTGCCCTACATATTACTCAAGAACAGAAATTAATGATAGCTGACATGGGCTCTCCCTGCCATCTTGCCTGTGCCAGATCACAACAAGACCTTTGAACATCCTGAATACTCCAACTCAAGTTCTTCAAGACTCAAAGTATTCCAACACGAGAATTTAGAAGGTTTTGGCACACCCCAGTGCTACACCACTAAAAAGAAACATGAACAAACCAATTTGAATCTCGGTGAGACAGAAAAAACAATACTAAGCCCAGTGAGACAGGAAAAAATACTGAGCCACATCTTCCCTTGGCTTGAGTCTACAGCATAGAAATTCTGTCCTCTTTCACTACTCAAATTTCACACAAAGAACTGTCCCCCTCTGAATTACTTCTAAATTAAGTGGAAAGCATAAGAGATTAAGTCATGAGAGACCACTGTAATAATCTATTCTGACCTCCTGCACACACCATTCAATTTTTCTAAATCAATTCCAATTAAAGCTAGAAACAACCTTCAAGTCAAGATTAGTTCTTTTCATCTCCTGTGATGGAGATTGTATCATTTGCTTAATTACAAAGCACTTTCAATGGCAGTTATTTCTAAAGAATGTATAGGTTCTACTAATACAAATAAATTTATCTGGATATGGTGTGTGAGCATCTGTGGCACACAGCATTCAGCAGAGCTGATCACAGCCTGCACACATCCACTCTTTCACTTGGAAACAGCCTCTAAACTACCACAGCAGACAAACTACTACCAAGTCAAAAGTTGAAACCATCTCTCTCAGAAAGTACTGGCCTAATTTCCAACACTCCAAGGCACAGAGAGAGCTTCTGAACTTCCCTGAAGTTAGAGATGGCTTCAATTGTGCCTTCTGAATTTTATCAAAAATACTGACACAAATTCAGGTCCAAACCTTAAGGGAATAATCCAGTATTTGGTTCTGTTCCTCCATGGAAAAATGCTTTTTATTTAGAAAATACACCGTTTTCTCCCAAGGAATCAAAACAACAGCCATTTGCATCTGCTCGACTCTTAATGGAACAAAATGGGAATATGCAGGCAGTTAGACATACTCAATAAACATGGCTTCCTATCCAGAAAAGAGAAAGAGCTCAGCTGCAGATTTCTAGCTATGAACCATTATCATCATGTGAAATGATGGAATTTTTTCCTTTTCTAATACCGTATTGAAGCTCATAACAAGACAGATGTCTGCACTCACTACCTACTGTTAATCTAATCACAATTGTATTTGCTACAGTTTCAGTAAACATGTAACCAAAGTGCTTAAAAATCTATTTTAATGATGTTTTCAAGAATAATAATACTCTGCATTACAAAAGAAAGAGGTAAAAGGTACGTCTTTTACATATAAGAAAAAACTTACAGCAAAGGCAAAGAATATCGTAAAACCAAAATAAAGCTATGTTGTTCCCTACAGGGAAGTTTCAGGTGTTTGAGATTACTCACTCAATTCACTTTCAGTATTCATAGAAAAAGATGAAGAAGGACAGTCAAAATAGTTACTCTACCATGTCAGCTTTAAATATTCCACTGACTTTCAACAATTTAGCAATAAAATTACAAATATACAGAAAACTGATCTGCTACTGTACTGAAGCTACACACAACCAATAATGAAAATACATAACAAAATATGCAGAAATTAAGTGTTTTCCATTCATAAATGCAGAATTACTCCCATATTCCACTCTGTCCCGAAATGAGCACTCCACATGGTTACAAAAAGGAAGACAACCGTTATTATAATTCATAGAGTAAGCAGAAGACAAATCTACACATTACTCACAAATTTAGACTAACCCTAATTCTACAAACTCTTTGCTGTAGAATCATAGGTTCATACGTGGAAACATGTAAAACTAATATTAACAATTAAGTACAAGTCAGATTGAAAACAGTGATGCTAATGCAGGGTCTCATTCAGAGACTGCTGCTTGTTGGGCAGAATGAGTCCCAGTTCAGCAGTCTAATCCCAATAACAGAAATCACTATGCTTAGCAGAATTTGCACAAAAGGCCAAAAGTGATCACTAAAAATGTTTTTCCAAACAGCAGGACAGGACATCAGGAAAACAGAATACTAGTGTATTCATTGCAATGTTAGGCTTTTGAGCACAGATGTGCTTGACATAAAAATGACATGCATAACAAATACAAAATGCTACAAATGCTTACTGCATGCAAATAGTCCCCAGACCACTTCATAATTTCTAAATCAAGTAATACATACATAAAGATGGAACATGGTTTCTATTTACACAAGCTTTGACAGGAAAGGGCACATTAAATCATGACTGAATCACTAGCATGAAATTGCATTTCTAAATAATTTAAACCCTCACTCCAGCATTTCTTACTAAAAATCCTTCATTTCAATGAAGTAGTTTGTAAACATTGAAGATGTATATTTATACAATCTACAATCTCAGCAGAAAATAAATTTCAGGCCTATCATCATTACTGGGTTCCAGCTGCAGAACAGAATCCCGTGTATACAACTGGTCGCTACAGCCGTAGTGCAAAGCGGCGCACGCACCCTCCGGAATTCCTCGGCCCTCCATGTCCTCCCCAGGGAAGCCATTCAGGTACCTGGCTATGTAGGAGCCCGTTGAATGCCTGTTGACAACGTGAGGAGATGCCGAAGGCTTGTTGCGAAGAACGACCCCGGCGATGCTACTTGTGTTAGAAGATTTTTGTTTGCTGGCAGCCTCCTGCCTCTCCTTGGCACGGCTGGCGATATTCCGCACCCTGCTCTGGCTTCTGGATGAGAGTTTTCTGACCAGTGCCTTTGGGCAGTCTTCATCGATCTGCCTGGAGTAGAGTGTTTGACAGCTCTCCTCCTGGTCCAGGGACACCAGCTTCCTCAGCTGTTCCGTCAGAGCGTCCGTAGAATGCGGTCTCATATTCTTCATAGCAGCAAGTTTCTTGTCTCTCATGCCTGATGAGATAAAGCTCTTACTTATGTATTGATACTTACTTTCAAAATTGCAGGAAATATCCTCTGATGTCAAGTCTCCAAGACTCTTGGATTTGCAAGGGCTAGTCTGCTTGATGGTTGAGTGAGGTGGGAAAGCCAAAGCATTTTTGAGCACCGGTGAGCGTATGTTGAACTGGGATCTCTCGGAGGTACACATTACATCTTTCTGCTTATCTGAATAATGATGGTGATATAAAAAGCCAACATTTTCACACATTGGAAAAGGGAGTTGATTCCCTGCGGTCCTGAAGTTACCCGAGCAGTCCAAGGCAGCAGCACAGAGCTCAACAGTCGCATTGCTCCCAGAGGTTCTCTCACCACCATGCCCAGCATCCTGCTTTTGCCTCAGTTTCAGAGGGGAAGCCACCTGGCTCATGTCTTCCCTTTTGTACTCACACGCAGTTACCAAGAGATCTTGATAATCCCCATCTACTTCCACAAGACTGCTACTTTCTGAATTCTCACCAGTGGGAGGGTCAACAAGTGTCTCCTCAAAGATGAGGCTATTGGAAGCAAAAGAACTAGCAGACTTGGGGGCTTCCCAGCTTGTTCCAGATTTTGTTCCACATTTCCTTTTGGGATCTGCATTTAGCAAAGAGAGAGATGAAGGACAAGGAGAGCGAGGCAAGTTGTTTTCTACACTATTTAACTTTTTCTTGCAAACTAATTCACTGTGGGTCTTACATTCAGAAGCTGGTGTAAGAGTTGCCTCATGGATAATTGTGTACACAGAATACTCTGCAGTCTCAGGGCTGAACAACATGGTGGTATCTGGAGTTGAGAATAAAGGGGATTTGACAGATTTTGTGGCAGTTAAGTTGTGCTTACAGGGACTGTTAAGATCTGCAGTAAGCACATGAGGGTGTGTAGCCATCACACTGAAGGTCTGGCTGTTAGTGCCATGGAGGCTTGAGACCGCGGTAAGATTAGTTTGGTCATCTGTGACATCAAACTGTCCAATCAGAGCTGAGACAGCACTATCCATCTCGCTCTCATTCGCTAAAGAAACTTCATCTATAAGGCGAGAAATGTCACTGTCTTGCATGGTTAAAGTGGAGTGCAAATCAGGAATATCATGGCAAATGGTAGAAGAAATATCTGTCAAAGAAAGAGGTGCTCCAGTGCTTTTTTCAGTCATGTCATATCTGTGATTTTCCATCTCTACTTTTTGAGAAAGGCAAGTCCCCATAAGAGTTATTTTCTCTTCCTTAGACCCCTTTGTGTCATCATCTTTTTTATTGTCTGCACAGTTTTTGCCGTTTGTTTTTTCTGTGGAAATTTCAAAATCAGAGTCCTGCGTTAGAGGGACAGTTGCATCAGAAAGGCTATTTTCCCGATAGCCTATGAGGTGATTTGTTTCAGCTACACCCCTTGCAAAAACTAAAATTTCAGGTTGCTCCTGTAGGGGTGGCACTAAAGAGTCAACTGTAGTCTCCTCCCCGTCATTCTTCTTAAATTGAGATGCCAAATTTGAAGTATTTGCTGTTTTCTCAGAACATGTGATAACAGATTCTTTCAAGCTCGTTTCCTCCTCATTTGTATTGTCATCACTGTTGGCTAAATTAAATAAGAAACATATTAGTTGCATACATTATTGTGTTCTGTTTATTAACAACGACTTTGTCCTTAGACAGACAAATGGAGAATGCAAAATTAGGTACAGTTGTGACAGAACTTAATTATGGAGTTGTGCAGGTTTAGTACAAATTATCTGTGTGATATGAATAAATGGAAAAAATACAACTGCAGGCACTTCATTGAAACTTCCTTTGAATGTTTATTACATCAAGCACGTGATGTAATATTTGTTGCAAATAATGTTAATGAGGTACCATATCGTAGCTTGCACATCGTATTACCTTCAGCTGTGTTCCTATTCAGATTTCTACTATAAAGAAGCATGGCAATAAAGACAGAACAAAACAGCTCTGTTAAAAAACAATACTTTGAAACAAGATGCATGCTTAAAAGAGCCGAGTAAAAAGGATCAAGTAGATGGACTCCAGACTGTATTTTACATGTAGTTATTGTAAAACGTTGCAATTTAAGGATTTAATTTTTAATCTTCTATAAGCATACTGCACTCATGAGCTCAAGAATTTGAATTCCATGAAAAAATACAGATTAGATATTTCCTCCACCAAATCTTGTTATTTGTCTTTATATGGCAGGTCTGAGCTGCATGACTCACTCCTTTGGAGCTTTTAAAAAAGCAGGGACTATAGAAGTAAGCTTGGCATGATATGTACTAACATTTGCTTGAAATCAGGTACCCTAGAAAGAAACAAGAGAAGCCCTGATCATTCCATAACAGTGATTGAACCCACCCCCTGGTACAGTAAGAGCTATTTTTAATGAACATGGCATTAAAGGCTGATCTCCAAAATCCGAAAAGTTCCTCAAGCTTTCTAGTGCTCCCACATAAGGATGGAAGAGATGCACATTTCTTTGATTTGTAGTTGGGGTTTTTTTTTTTGATGCAATTCCAATTGAGACAAGAGAGCTGTAGTATTTTAGCAAGAAAGATCTGTTGGACAGTCAGTCTTTTCTGTTCTTCACAGCACCCTGCAGTAACGAACGCTTCATCTGACTAGTATGTCCCTGAGGGTGAAGTCACCTCCCAGCCTGAAATATTTGTCCTGCACTTCGTTTCAGAGAACATCCAAGCCTATGCCTGTATGTGCACGAGGCTGTGTTGTACCTCTTCTTACCATGATTCAAGGCTTCCACAAAAAAAAGGAGCCCAAGTTGCTTTTCTCTCTGTCTGCCACTAAGCATAGAAGTAATAAGGTCCCTTGGGGACAGAAGAGCATTCCATCTGGAATTTCATCTTCTCTGTGTCTCATTTCTTTCTAAGGTTGCCAGTCCTGCTCTGTAGGCATTACAGAGAAAGGCCTACAGAAACTTCAGTGGACAGCATTGAAGGGACAGCATTCATTCCCCGTGACAACTTTTTAAGGTCATCTCACCAGGTCTTGTGTTTTCTGTAAATGTTATTTTGCTGTATGTGAATAACTGTGACATCCAAAAGGTGTGACAGGTTCTTCTAAAATGATTTTGTGTCTTTTTCTGTAGCATCCTTCAAAAAAAATACCTATGAAATAATTACATCTGTCGCAAAGAATGGCTGAGCTGTATCATCTCACAGGCTTACCTAGAAGATCTTTCAATTTAAAACACAGCATTTCAGAGTTACTTCCTTTGCTAGGAATATCCTTTTTCCTGTCTACAGTTTCTTCTCAGTGTGGTAGAAAAAGAATTGGTTTAATTTTGCTTGCTATTTCTCCTAAGTAACTTCTTTTACAAGATGATGTCCAGATTATCTGCTCCTTCAAAGCCTCTAATAAGGGCAAGTAGAACAAAGGTGGCTTAACAACACATTCTCATCCGTGCCTGGTGCATCTCCAATTTTAGGGTGGCTCCTGTAGCTGGTGGAAGCTGTTGCTCTGCAGCTGAGAATATCCAGAGCAGAGCACCACTGCCATCACCCCCCAGTCAAGAGAGGTTCTCTCTGTGCTCTCTGCATCTTACCAAAGACGACAGATGGTGCTTCTGGCCAACTAAGGAACAGCCCCCCAGGACTAAATGCAGAAATGCCACACTGTCAGAACTCACCAGAAGCTGAGGATCTGGCTGGCCCTGCAGCCTCATGGGGACAGCCTGTATGAGTGCTCACACTCTTCCCAAACAAAGAAGAAATAGACCCAAAAAGCAGCATAAATGCCCTAGATTAGGGTCAAGCTCAGGGTGGAGACAGCAGGTCTAATGAATTACAGCCATTGTATTCCAAGCTTTCTAGACTTATGTAGATATTCAAATAAAACAAATATTAGGCAGGTCAAACACACTAACTTTGTTGTTGTCATGGGAATGACTGGATTTCAATACCAGGACTATTATTGCCAAAGACACTTAGAAAAAAAAGTTATTTTAAGAATTAAATTGTATTGTGTATCAACAAAATAAGAACAAGATTTTATCCTAACACACCCTTTCCATATAACATAAGCTACTAAATTTGATCAATTTAGGAGGAAAATATCAAGACTGACAGACAAAGTTTGACCTACATTTACTCCTTTTACATCTATTTGAGTCTATTAGTCTTTAAGAGCGCTATTTCTAAAAGTATATGCTGTATGCTGTTCTTCCTTCTTGCAACTGGAGAGAGAAAACCCACCGTGCTAGCAGCTCTGTTTCTATACGTGAAGGGACAGTAGCAAACCAGAAATTGAAGCAGCACAACTGAAGGCTGGTTCTTAAATTATGAAAAGAAATTTCACAAATAGCCTTTTAACAGCACTTCCAGAAATTATTGTAACTCATTTGCCTAGTTTTTAGAGTAGACAGCTTTCCAGGGTGTAATTTATCAAAGATTTAAGGAGCTGCTAAAATACTACAATCTTAAGCATGTGCAATTTTGCCCAGTAAGTCTTATTTCAGTCAAATAAAACTACTTGCAGAGACTGCAGAACTAAGCCTTTTAATAGACTATTTCAAGTTACTACATCAAAAGTAATTTTGGAAGCATCTTACCGGATGCGTTTTCTTTTCCTTTGGCATCTTGGGTAGTTTCATCTTCTGGGCATGGCAGTCCTACAAGAAGATATTTGTCCACAGGCATAGAAGCAGGACGTGCTTGCAAACTCCGGCTTGTACGCCTTACAACTCCTTCTTTGTCTTTCAAGTCTACTGGTTCAGATGCACTGTCTTTAATTTCAGTAGCTTCCAGAAAACCCATTTTACTTTTCTTTCTACCTTTTGCTGGAGCACTGGCTGTGCGCCGGAGAATTCGATCGCCAATAGATCGCTTCCGTACATAGTGCCCGCTGGTTTCGGCAGAATTGTGCTTAGGGTTCTTGTTAAACAACCCTCTGAGTCCTATCAGCTGCTTATTCTGAAAGGATAAGAATAACCACAGTTTCGAGTGAGTTCATATTATTATATAATGAGCACAATGAAAAGGGCTGCTTTCAGAGAATTTATGAATGATGAAGACAAAGTTAAAAATGCAGCAAAGCAAAAATTCACACCAAGCAATTCACATCTACTCTGACCAAGGAGCTATCAGCATAGATCTCCATGAATTCATGCATGTCTGTATTTCTCCTCATTAGGATGGCAGCCTGCCACAATTACAAGAGAGGTTTGCTTAAGATCTCCTAATCAGAGATGACAAGACTGTAAGAAGTGTACTGCAGTGACAGGCTACACATTAACTTGGAGTTTTATGCATGGGCTTCATCAAAGCAATATTCAAATGTTTCAGAGTCTGAATGAGGAATGATGTAAGTTTGGTAGCTGCAGTTCATGCGATTAGGAACCATTTGAAAAATCTGTGCCCAGCAAGTGCAAAGTGCATGCTAATGAAGTCTACCTTTGTGGCTCCTAGAAAGTGCAATATTGTGTAACTGGGATTGAGGATTAAAGGGCTCCACTGAAAGGCAAAAAAACGCAAATACATTTGGCTAATGTTTTCAAGACTGTGACACAAGCAAATAAGATAATAGCACATCATCTGTAAATATAACCCCTCTACAGCAAATAATTTAAAACTATTTATTAGTCTCATGTCAGTCTCTCTTAGAAACTTGGCCAGATATCCTCACTTACAAGAATGCAAATGTGCATTCAGCCTTTGTTTCTACATTAGAAACAGTAATACAGCCCATCATTAAGGCAAGCATTAGATGAATAGACTAAGTGATACAGAGATCAAATCTCAATCGATCTTTCCCCCTCCCTTCTTTCGACTCCCCTATAAAACTACTCTTTACTATTTTTCTTGAGTATATTTCTTCTTTGAAGAGCACATGAGCCAAGAGCATTAGCCAAAATAGGCTCCTCAATCACAAAACCCAGATTTCACACATGTACCCAGATGTGTACAGATCTAGGTATACATTGCAGATGCATTCCAAGCTGATTTAGGAGTAACGACGTCTACCTTGAATGCTACAAGCTTTTCTTTGTGCACCAAACATACAGAGGCCTGGTACGGTCAGTGCCATTCCCTCCACCACCTCGCTGCTGTCCTCCCTGGCAGAAGAAATGCTTGCCAAGGCAAGAGAAGATGAGAACATTAAAACACTGGTCCCCACACTGAGACAAGGATGCCAAGAGCAAGACAGACATCTAAGTTGTTTGCAGAGCCATCATCAGACCTTTTGGTGAACTAATGGGATCAGTGAGGACAAAGGCAGTGGAGTTAAGTGAGGATCTGGACTTACCACGTCTCAGCCCCTAGGCCTTCTCTATGTTATTTTCTGTCTCTGTTCCACTGAGCTTTCCTTGGGTGCTCACAGAACTGTGAGCTTACATATTTGACATGACGTTCTCTGCAGCCACTCTCAAAAAGGAGAAAGACTGAGAGCTAACTGTGCTTTTCAACCTATACCCTCCATAAAAGGGGGGGGGGGGGGGTGTGTGGGGGGGTTTGCCTGTTTTTTTTTTTTTTTTTTTTTTTTTTAATTCCCTCTCAAAGAAATTTTTTTT
>NW_015090872.1:2538635-2593602 GCF_001431845.1 Calidris pugnax | reverse complement strand
TTGTTTGTGGGTTTTGCATGTTTTTCTTTTCTTTTTTCTTTTTTTAAATCACTACTAAGAGATATTTTATTTTAGCTTGTTGAATAAGGCCTTAATTTCTTTGTGCCAGCTAACTGCAATGGCCTCCTGTAAAGTGCTCTTGAAGACAGCTGAAGCAGAAATGCATAGAAAAAGCACTGTACTTTAATTTTTAAAATGTTTTAAAATTAGTTATCTTGCAGACAAGCAAAATGTATGCACTGAAACCTAAAAGATTTAAAGCTTAAATTAGCTGCTAAAAATAGCTTAGCAAATACTGTGTTCTGTGAAGTTACAGTTCTCAACATTTACTTCTAAAATAAAATTAAACACACTGAAGAAATGTACTTAGCGTATCTAGACGTGATAATTATTAGGTGCTACCAGTAAGAACATAAGTGCATGCACGCTAAGACTGGAGTAACAGCACATTATTCTTTTCCTACTGATCACCTGCAAAGAACCCCCCCAACACACTATGAGCTACATCCCTCTGCTCCCTGAGCACTCCAACAGGAGCGTGTCTGGGCTGTTACTGGAGTGTCTCAGCTGGAGAGAGCCAAGTGTTTTACTGGCCATGGGTGATGGGTGTGCTGTGAGTGGGTGCCCTGGCTCAGTGCTCCTCAGAGAAAACACTCAGAATAAGGAATTGTGGTTTGCTTCCTTGAGCATATTAATTCGTTAGCAGTGTATGTAGATACCTATACCTGTACAAAGATAAATGAAGACATCAAGCTGAGGGCAACAGAGATTCAGAGATTGTGCTTTTTCATTGCTGTATGATCTGAATATTTGTTTAAATTTTATTCCTGATTAGTGCCAGAGAAAGCTAGGTATTGCCAATCCAATGTACAAAATGCCACAAACTTAAACTGTAAGAATCATTTAAGAAGTCACACAAATCCTGTGAGGTTCTGTGGTATATTGAAATCCATTTTTATCAGAAGAATTTAAACAACAACAAAGAAGTCATAAAACATGTAAAATTCCAGATATCCTACCTTTCCGTAGATCTCATTAAGGGTTATATGAACAAATATGGATGCTTCAGTCAGTCCTTCTAAATATACATGACGATAACCTAGTAAAACAAAAATATTGCACCATAAATAATCAACAATTTGCTTCTCATGCACAAATGGCAACGACTGTCTATAAAAGTGAAATATATATGGTATGCCGCCTTATGCCTTCAGTAAAACTTCTTATGTTATCACAGGTTTTCCAAGCCCCCCAGCACAAATTGCCTCCTAGTAACGAATAAGACACCAGCAGTAATTTCGAAAGGCACAGACACCCAAACTACTTCAAAAGCAATGGTGAATATACCACCCTGAGATACCAGGAGAATTGTCCAAGCACATACATGAAGTCTCAGAGACATAAGCATATACTTTATGCTGATAATCTCAGCTTAAACTATATGTTTAAAGGTGTTTGTGCTTCAGCTAGATTTCTAAGTGCGGGGAAAACAAGTGGGACTAACCAGGCACAAGACTGCTGAAGGGCAGAGTTCTTTGTCCAACAAAGTCTCTCCCAATAGGATCATGGTCCCAAACAAGAAATCGCACCAAAGCTATTTCAGGCATGTGGATGGTAAAAGTGAGCGTTTCCTCCCAAACAGGATTAAACCCTGGAACACAAACAGAAATTTTTGGAAACAAGTCCATAGCAAGCACTAGCCTCAATTTTCGTAAGACAAGTAAGAGGCATAAGAAACAAGCAGACTAAATACACAACTGAATACTCATTGCTCATCTAGATCCAGGCGCTCTCAATCTCCTTTATAAAAGTAAAGAAGTGAGAGATCTGTCTGTCTCTTGGACTGCTTTTCCAAACACAATGGTTCTGGCTAGGTAGCTGGCAGGAATACCAAGGCAAGTTGTTGCTTTGCGGAACTATAGTAGCTAAAGATAGACCAAAACCACCAGGAACTACCTTTTCTTCCCATGGTTTTGCAACTGCCTCTGAGAACTGATGGGCACCTCTCCTGCTCCAACAGACTATCCCACTCCGTTATTCACTCTTCCCCATAAAGAACGTGATTTGCTTTCACTGCATTTGAAGTTATACAAGTATTTTGTATATATTATAAATAAATATATATCTATATGTATTTGGAACTTCTGCATAAAGGAGATTTAAGAACAACCCAGGAGAATGATACTGTGGTGAACAGTTCTTGTCCTTCACCTCTAGCTTGTCTGTGTGTCCCCTCCTCCCCCCAAAATTCTGTCTAGAACACAGAATTAATTTGTTAAAACACAATCATTTGATTTCATCAGGTAAGAAGCTTTGCAATTTCGAAGTAATAACAGATACCGAATCATTTATAATTACTTAATATTTTACTCTATGATAAGGAAATCAGCTGGATTATCTTACCATTGTCGTCAACCACCCTGGTCTGATCTTTACAGCAGTCAACAGGTAACCCAATAATTTCCACCTCAACAAAGGGATCTATTATCTATTTTTTAAAAACAAAGTATTTTAAAAGCAAGCCTGTGATACAAGTACCAGACAATTTAAAAAAAAAAAAAATCATGCAGAGAGTTAATTTAAGTTCATATAAGAATTCAAACCCCTTCGATTCATATGAATTTTCAAGCAGCACAATCACGAGAAATGGCTTCATGAAGTATAGGTTGATTTACAGTTTGTAGTCTTAAGAGCTATAGCCAGTTATGGCTAATTGTCAAAAAAGTGAAGTCACCCTCAAAATACAAAACAAAGCAGTTCCTGAATATCACGTGTAGGACATAGACTCTGTAGGAAAATGCAGTATTTAGTGACCAAGAGATTGACAATAGCTGAAATTTATTAGTGTATTTAAAGAAGGATGAAGTTTCTTTGAGTCACATGCTGCTGTGTCACTCCATTTGTTGGTATCAGAGTTTCTTACCTCTCCTCTGTCTCCTAACATTGAGTCAGGAGGCTTAGGTAGCTGCTGTCCACTAATGATTTTCAGAATAAGCTGCTTTTTAGGACTGGCAGGGAGTGGATCAGCAGAGTAGGGGTTGAATGTGCCTAAAAGATGGTGAGGAATATGAGGTGTAAGGAAAAGATATAGAGAATAAATATCATCCCCCAAGATGCAAAATTCAGTCATAAGCAAGCAACTCAGACAGTATGGAGTAGCTGTTAATTAATTTTAAAATTCTATTCCACTTTCTTAAAACCTTTACTGAGCTGAGAAGTCCTTGTTTACATGATTACAAGACAGAAAGGACCCCATTAATACTAGGACTTTGCAAGATTAGTAAGACTCCCTTGAAAAGAAAAAACCCACATCTTTCTTCTGTAAAGTAGTAGCTTCAAAAAAACTCCAATAGTTTTAACCCAGATCAGCAATCTGATCACGTTTCTTGCACACCTGCCCAGATATTAATGAGAAGCAGCAACTAGTAAGCTGCTTTCTGCAGCAGCAGTGCCTGCTTTAAATACCCAAACTCCCTCTACCATTTCTCAAGTATCTTTCAATCAACGCCACTGCTTCTAATGGCCACATTATGAAAATAACTTAAGAGATATAGAGACACAATCAGATCCCAAGTCCTCAAAATATGAATGGGCTGTCATTGCACAACACTGAAAACCACTGGCTCCTGTTCTAGCAGCATTCTGAGGATTCAACCAACTTTCTTTAAAGAGAACAAAATTCCGCTGACTTGCTTGAGAGCTGGACCAAGTCCTGGATATTTGTCCCGGGTGCCACTGCATACTGTATTCTTCTTACTTGCACTTGGCTATCCTAGGATGCCCTTTTTGTTTTTTTAAACACATATTAAGATGAAGCCCTCAAAATATATCTAAAATAACAGCAAGAGATCCTATGCTGGTACTATGCTGGTACTTACACAGTCTGAGAGTTAGACACCGTTTTTTGAGGATAAAAAAAATAATATATGAATTCTGAAGTTAAATAAACTTATGAATTTATGGAAATATGAAAGAAAAATAAGAACATATGTAGAATCTTTCTTGTGTCTTGGCAACTTCACCATGAAGACATTTTCTGAAAAGCTTGACATTTACAGTAATAAACGTATAGTGAGACATTACCTTTGCACATCTGCTGAGGTTTGAGGACATAGCCACAGTTGCCATTTACCCTAAATTTTGCATTATTAAGTTGCATCACACGTCCATCAGATTGGTAGTTTAGTGCCACTGTTGAAAGAGAAGACTCAGCTGTAAGATATTTACTTAGCACGTATACAAAAAGGGAAAGCAAGTTATTCATGCAACACCTACCTAACTGGCAACCAACATTCCAGTAAGGTAAAGGATTGAAATTGCTGGAGTCAATCCGATAGGCTGATGGATAGACCCTTGTAAGCTGTTTCTGGTTGTAAAGCATAAACTGTTCGGCCTTCTGCTGCACTGCTTGGTGGGCTCTTGTTTCACTGAATGACAGCACGTTCCCTGTTGATCCTGTGTGTATTGTTAAACCAACAAACACGTTACAAAGCCATCCCAGGAGACGGGGGAGGCTGAACTCAGACCTCCATTGCACTGGTATTAATCAAGGGCAACATTAGATTTAGTTACACTGGTAAAAGTTACACTGGTAGCTTGTCCTGTCACATGCAAATCCCCTTCCAGGGGAGGGCCTTTTCTTCTACCCTCAAGTTTCCAGACTTACAAGGAAAGCCAAGCAAGAACTTATGCTAATTGCTAGGGCATTTTCTCCTGCAGAACCCCAGACATGATTACTGGGAAGAATCTACAGAGAAATCTACTAACAGCAGCATGATCAAAACTATCTCAGTGAAGAGCTTATAGCTGGGGGAAAGATGGGCCCAGGAGGGCTGTGATTTTGCTCTTGACTTTGTAACACGTTAATAGCTGCACTCAACCCAGTTCCCTCTCACAGAGGTTTCTGCAAACTCATCCTTTCTCTAAATAATCCAAGCAATCTTTTTAATTCATAAATTTTCTGAGTATTTTGTCCCCTTAGGCAGACCCCCTTTGATCAGCTCTGCCTTCTGTAAAGGTCTGACCAGAAGAGTTTCCTAGGCAAGAATGCCCAGGCTTCAAGGGAGCAGTGAGACCACCTCAACTGTACCATCTCTCCCTGCCCATCTCCTCAGCTAAGATCAGAAAAGCATAAGATCTAGACGAAAGGCAACTGCAGTAACTGTGCTCTGATGAGCAGGCCTTCCTGTCCAGAGGGTCACGAGCCATCAGGTGTGTTCAGCAGTACCACCTAACTGCTGCCGGACCTGTGGGAAGAGCTGAGCTGTCTCTCAACTCAGACCAAGAAGACTGAAGCTCTACAAGACTATGTTCTTGTAGGATTTCTTGGTTTGTTTCTCCGCAGTGCTCTCCCATTAAATTCTATTGAATTAGGAATTAATTTCATAATAATTACAGAATTTCATACACAGCTTGTTCACGTACATTTGGTGACCTTTCCCACAAATTCCTCTGCAACTTCCTTGATTTCTATTTTGCCTCTAACATGTTTAGTAAAACAATTGCACATTTTCTAAATAGAGATCACATCTACTTATCACAATTCAAACCTATCATGTTACTAAATGCTACTTGGGAAAGGATATTTCCTAGAGAAGGAAAGGGTGGTGCTTTACTCTTTCTCCATATATAAGTAAATGGGAATACAAGGGAAACCTTGAGAACACAGACACGATTCCTACCCAAAGAGAAAAGTGGAAAAGGCATGTGTAAGTCTTGTGCCAGCAGCCTTACCATCATCTACTATATCCTGAGCTGCCACAGAGTTCGTGTACACCACGAGGTCAGACAGAGCTCGGCACAGCTTCACCGTTTTTCTTCGACGACCCAGTCTGCTGAGTTATATTTAATATTCAAAACAAAATGGGAATATTTCAATATTTAAAGCCTATTTAAATCCCCCCTTCTGTTCTTTTCACCAATAAGGAAATAAACAACTGAACAGGGAACCGCATGTGCCAAACCTCCTCAGAGAGAGTGCTCCAAGACTGTTCCCCTTGTCACACCACACAAACCAAATTTTTCATTTAACACATAATGGAATAGCTGCACTATGGCTCTTCTCAGCAAAAACAAGGCAGACAGTTTTGAGCTGTCTGAAAACAGAATGCTTCAGTGACAACAAATGCATTCTCAATGGCACTTTTTTGATTGCTTTTTCTTTACGTTCTCAGATGTAATAAAGTTGGCTGGGCTGTGATGTACCTTTATTTAGCTTAAACAGTTTTCTTTGAGCACTATTTACAGCATGCAGAATGTAGATTGGCATTTTTCCATTAGAAGAGTATTACTACTGCATTTCTTTTCAGTTTAAGGGTAATTGCTATTTGCAACCTACGAAAACCTACACAATCAAAATATCAGGCTATAGCAGTCACAGCAAAATACATCCCAACAGTAGTGTCATAAATGGCCTGCTCTTAAAAACAGACTTTCCTGAGGCAGTGACACATACGTACTGATAGTGGTAACGTGTCTCTAGCTTTAACTAAGCTGTAAAACTATGGTGATTCATAGCTTACCTGTGGAGCTGTCCTGTTTCCTTTCCAGAAGAGTTTTGCTGGCATTCTTCATCATCTGATGCACTATGATATTTGGATGCTGCCTTCACAGCTTTCTGTTGGGAAAGAATCAAGCAGAGCTGTGTCAGTTTATGGGGTAGTTCTATAAATTCACATTACTGTAATTAATGTCAGGTGGGTGGGTGAGCTACAACAGGTTTACAGCACTCAACCAGTGTCCTACAAGGATGAAGAATGACCCTTGGGGGTTTAACAGCAGATAAACCCGGGTCATACAGTCAAGTGTTTCCATACATGCAGAGGAGGAACATCAACACAAAGCATCTGTGCCCTGATCTCACTCCATCTGACTGCAAGGATCCAAGCCTGCAGCCAAGAAGCAGGTTTATCTGTTGGCGAGCAGACAAAGCCAAGCCTGAAGAAAATTATTTCTGCAAAATGGCCAGCCCACTGCAGGCCACTGCATATTGTGCCGCTTCCCTCCCCTGCTCCCTCCTGACCCCAGAGGATAACTTTATTCCAGTGTCTCCAGTACACTGGCACCAGTGCTGCTGAAATTCTAGTGGATCGTATCTTATTTAACAAACAGGAGCACAAGATCTAAATGTACAGTGCATTGCTTACACCTACCTACGCTTTCCCCCCAGTTTAGAAAATTTAACAAATTCATTCGTGAAGTTGAGAACAGAATCTGGGAAAAAATTTCAAACGTCATCTCTCTGCTGCCTTTTGAGTCACACATATAAGCCTTCAAGTTATTCTAAATTATTACAGTATACCCTAAAGAAAATAGCTATGATAAAAAAATTAAAATCTCAAAAGCACTTTTTTTTGTTAAGCACCTATTATTTATTACTGTTTCAAATTCCAACATTACATCTTTTGTAACACTAACTATAGCTTCAAGTGAGAGTTTCTTTAATTCCCTTCTCATCAAGAAGTAATTAACAATATAACTGAGAGCTCCTTATCCTTTTGCTCATATGGCTAATTGAGCACAGACTTCTTTTCTCCTGCTGTGCATCAATAATGCACATAATTTAGTTTGCTGTGTTTAGTGATGAAATAAAGTTGACTATATTGGAAATCATTTGCGTGGTTCAGTTTTAGAATCCAAAGGTCTGGACTGGGGATGTTTCCTGCAGTTAACTCACAGGAATTACAAGCCTTACTGTCTTTGTCCCTCCATGGACGGTTTTTAAAGAGTTTATACATGGATATATTTGGCACAAGAGCTGGCTGAAAACATCACAAGTCAATAAACCTGGGTGAATAATACTGTACCTTCAAAAATACCAATGGTAACCACCCTTCCCATGCATCCCTTTAGCTGGAAAGGAATAATGGGAAAGTTACTGGATGTCCCTATTGTCTTAGTCTCAATACTGGCAGAGGTACCACTGGTGGCACAGTGACTTGGCTGCAGACTTGCCACATGCCTCTCTCACGATGAGCCCATCTGCTGATTTAATTACTTGGTATCTGCTAATTGACTCTGTGAGGAAGGAAGCTTTCAGTTGAATCAGCTCATGCAGAGGCTACATGTTCAATAAATTGAAGCCTCGAGGCACCAAGAGAGTGTGGGAATAGGGGAGGCAGATGACAGGAACACATTTGTCAGGATATGGGAATGGGGCACACTGTCCCTTTTCGTGGCTGCAATCAGTCCAGCTGTAAAATGAAACCTCACACTCATTTGAATTTTATTAGCTCTTGCTTGGTTCAATAGTTGCCACAGCAAAGACCCAGCGAAGCAGACAATTTGACCAAGCAGCTACACAAATATTTGAATACTACATGAAAAACCATGAAGAGATCAGAAATAAAACACATTTTTACAAAGCAGAAGCTCAGAGCCAGTACTCAGCCACAGAAGTCCCTTAAAGCAACTGGAAAGCCAGTAATAGCATGTCTGCATGGCCCTGCTCAGGGTATGAAAAAGGGTAAGACTGGACCTTGAATCAAACAAACATTGTCAGCTGTATGGACAGAGGTCTGGAAAACTAGAATACGTCAAGACATTTATCTACATTGCTCTTCTGCTGCTGCAAGTTTGATCAGAAAAATCAGCACTTCCACATCACCAGTAAAGATGATCATTTCGGTCAGGCAAGATATTTTGAGTTTGTGTGATCATTTTTAAAGGGTTATTCACCCTGCTAGCTGCTATATTCTTCTGACCAGCAATAAATATACCAAGTCTTTCCTCGCTGCTCCCATACATACCACGCTTGCCTCGAGGAATAAAACATACCTGGTGTCCCTAGAATGCTATCAGACCACAGACAGCAAACTAAGTCTCTCATTTTACTTACTTTGTGTTTACCGAAGTTGCCCATTAACGATCGACTATGAGACTTTTTTCCACCTTCTTTTATATCCAGGTTCTGTGCAGAGAGAATGCAATAAAAGTATAAGTAGATACCTTCAGAAGTATCTTTTAGAAGTCTGCTACAGTCTCTGAAAGACACAGTTTCAACCCAATAATATAAGTTTTTGTATGTCACCCTGATTCACTATTAGAGAAGTAAAGATGAGAAAAAAAAGTCTAAAACCAAGTTAAAGTCTAAACACAACATACTGATCTGTGAACACAAATTGAAATCCAAAATCTCACTACAGGACTTTTCTAATTTCTTGATATGCTTGATAGCTTAGCAATCCTCTAACAGTAAGGAAAAGTACTAAAATTAACACTCAAGACGACAACCAACCATGTAAAAAAAAAAACCAAAAAACCAGTCTAGCAATACCAGGCAAGCAACAACAAAACACAAGAACATTTGTAAATGTTCTTGTTTCATAAAGGAAAAGGGGGGAAAAATATTTCCTAACAGATAAAGGTGGACTTTTCACAGACAGCCTTAAGTCCGAGTTTCACATTCATAGCCATACCCTTAGACATCTGTTTGATAATTTCTGGCAGTATGTGTTTCTTTCTGTCAGAAAAGCACATCCCTTCATCTTCTAAAGAGAAAAACAAAAAGGTACTGAAGAATATTCCCCCAGCAAGTTCTATGAACTCCAGTTATTCCCTGTTCAGTGCTGAGTTGGATTTCACTTCTGGCTATCATAACAGTAATGGCACTAGATGGTTTCTTCAGGTCCAAGAAGAAAGACAATAACCTCTGTATCTACATTCAAAGATTTGTTCCTAGCTCAAGCTGACAGTCTCTGTAATACACAGAAGGAAACCTTAGAAGATAAAGTACTTGTCTCAAGTAAGAGTGAAAGTTGACAATTTCAACAGCAAATCCAAACTAGTATCAGGCCTGTCAGTATCATACAAATTGCCTTCTCCCCCTAAAAAAAACCCCAATTGATAATCACTGAAGATTAGTACATAAACTTGTACTGAGAATGTTTGGGTTTTTAAAAAAAAATAATAGCAAGTCTTTGGGAAAATGAAAGTCACATCAGTGACTAAGTAAAGGAAAATGAGATTTGATCAGCAAAAATGTAGAAATATTTCCCAACAGATCCCCTTCTGGTACATCAATTATACAGTAACTACGAGAAAAGAGCTTTACAGCACCACCAAACAAAGCTGGTTAATGAGTTACAGAATTACCAAACCATCACAACATGTAACCAATTAGTTTTCTCCCAGCTACGTCAACAGTTGATATAAATTAATCTTCCAGTTGTTTTAACTTATTATTACTAACTGTTCAGCTCTGTATTTAAGATCCTTGAAAACAACACTCATGCAATCAGTCTTCATACAGGACTGTTGCAGCAAGAGAAGAGATCTCTAAGTGTCCCTTAATAATTTAAAATAGGTCAATTAGAAAAAAAAAATAATCTATCACTATAATATTACCTGACAGATGTTTGAATAATGCAGTTGCAGTACTGAAGCATTTTTAGTATTCTGGTCATGTCAAAGACATGTAATGGGTAATCTCAGGCATCATATCCAACACAAACACCTTAGGAAAATTTGCATGCTTGAAACAAAACTTCCTGCCCCCTCAAATGCTAGCTAGGGGCCAATCATTTTTCCAGAGAACATATCAAGTGTAATTACTCTAACTCAAGATAATATTGAAATGGCTCACATATGATTGCATTTACTAACACATGGAGTTTGCTCTCTGAAATCCCACTTTTCCGACCTGAAGGGAGGGAACAGGCAAGCTGACTCCCTTTTTGTGCTGCAAAGCCACAGTCTAAAAATAATCCTTATCTGTCGGGTCAGATGGCTTCGTCCTGTGCATTCTTACAGCCTCTTCCCACCACAATGCAGCCTTGACCAGAGGTCTCAGGCATCAGCACAATCCGAGTATGTTTTCTGTAGCCAAGCCTGGCTTCAGGGAAAAGTCTCATAGCTCTGGCCTCAGAGACTGACAAGGACTACACAAACCCTACAGAGCAGGAAGATGTGCAGAAGGCAGAGCTACACATACTTGACCTTTAAGACTACACCGGTTGCAGAGTAGGCACATCCCCCCCAAACAATTCACTCTGTATTTAATGTAACTGAGGTTTGCATCCTGTTGAGGTGAAAGTACGGTAACTGTGGATTCAAGGTACTAATTGCGTATTGATGTACTCAAAATTCCAATACAGTTAGCTGTTTTACATAAATAGTTTCATGTAAAAAGGAGGAAAAAAACCTACACTGTACCATTCTTAATATAAAACAGTCTGCGCATGAAAAACTAGAAATCTCATTTAGGGCAGTAAAAGCACAATCCTGTGTTTTAGTGCTGTATAGAACAGCCATCAACACTGCAGGCAGAATCACTTGCAGTATTGGTACTTACTGAATAAGTCACCTACAGGTCTTAAAAGGAATAAAGCAGATCAGAACATACTGAAACAACATACTCTTCACCATTCAAATTCTCTCATTGGATATCTTCCTGAAATAGTTCCAAGTTTTTATTTTGGCTAAAACCAACTCTCAGAAGTTGTTCAAAATTTTTCAGATGAGAAAGCAGATAAATATGCAATACACGTTGCATTGTTTATATTCAACAGAGCATGCAAAGGGGAAAACTCTACATACCTGCTTCAGGTTAACATTTAAGCCCTCATGAGTTGCCTTTAGCAGGGCTCTCACAGTGAAGCTGTCAGGGTCTTCTTTGTCCCTGATTTGGGATTCTTTTATCAGAGATTCCAGTTTTGTTCTTATAAAAGATTCCACCTGGTGCTCGGTTGCACCATTACTCTGAAAGACATTAAGAAATCCAGTTGAAGTAGATTATTATGTCCATCGCTTCTGGGACAGCCTAAGGGAGCATTACACAGGCTTCAGGCCACACATTTCCTCCCGCTCCCAACATTTCCTCTCTGTGGAAGAAAATGCTTCTTGCATAATCCTGGCAAAAGCAGGCAGCTGGCTTTTACTGCCATTTCCACGTTCGAAAAACAAACGTGGAAACGCTGAACGTGGAACAAACTCTTTAGTCCTCCTGACACATAATTTACCCTACCTCACCAAAGCACAGTCCACCACACAGATCACCCCAGAACCTGGCCCTGGTGTTATTTCTTTGATTCAGAACTGTCACAAGTCTGACCCCCTCTTTCAGATGATGGAATGATGGAAGCTAACGCACACACTTCCTCCAAAATATCAGACAACCTAAACATCATTAGATTCCTGCTCCAAACGGTAAGAAAGAGGAAGCAATTACTGTTAACAATAGTTATATGGACTACACACACACAAACCAGTCTCGTACATAATGTGCTTAAAATAAAAACAGATCCTGCAGAACAGTGTGCACCTGGCATCCCTCTGTCCATGGGGTTTGAGGCCTCTCCTGAGACATGAGAGGAAAGCAGCTGTTCTGTCCTAACAGGATTGAAAATAAAAATGTTTCACGTCTCAAATTCTTTTCATTTCCTCCTGAGACATGAGAGGAAAGCAGCTGTTCTGTCCTAACAGGACTGAAAATAAAAACGTTTCACATCTTAAATTCTTTTCATTTCTATGTCTCCTTTAATAATTTTCATATAGAAATTGTGTAGCCATTCCATCATGCCATTGCTTTGAGTACTATACATCTGTACCTGAAAAAAGTCTAGCATGCTTATAGTGCTGGCATCAATGTTTCAGTCTAGCATACCTAAGTACTTAAATCTGTCATTTATATGATTTGAATGAAAAAATGTGCATTTCTGAACAATGTCACTCCATACTTAACTGTGGAATTATACAACTTCTTTATCTTAAGGACGTGACTTAGAAATTAAAATTGAAAACTCTAATCTGCTAACAACTTTAAGTAGGATTATGGAATAAGCACGTAAGAAATGTAGAGATGTAGGAGTTCTGGGAACTGTGCACATGCACATACATAGCAGGGCTTTAATTTGCAGTCATCTTCGATTTCATCGGCGCTATCCTCATCTGAAACTTCTCCTTCCTCAGCATCTTCTCCAAGACTGTGGGGCAACTTTTTACCCTAAAACAAGGAAAAAAAATATTCAAAATAAATGCATACATGGTCAGTATTATTTAGTGCAAAGACCAAAATAGCCCATTCCTCAACTATTCCATATGTAAATTGTCACCAGAGTGACCATCTCCCATCTCTGGAGCAAGCCAGCAAGTGTCCAAAAGATTTTTTTGAATTGACTCTCAGATACCTCAGGATTACCCCTAGCAAGCAGACCATTTTATACTTAAAATAGAACTCTAAAAATCAGAAGCGCTGAGATTTTGTTATAGGCTCTGCATCAGAATGGAAAATGCAGACACAAAAGAACTCACTTCAGGCAGCCATCAGTATGAAGGGAGCAAAGCCTATTTTGATATTGCACACTCATGCAAGCATAGCTGGCAATCCAAAATTAGTTGCTAATCCAGTACCGTGAATGTCATATACCTACATTAGAAACAACATACTTTAATTCCATGTCTAGTTCCAACATCTGCTTAGAGTAGTGAGCATCAAACAGAGGTTTTTGGCTACTTCTGGCAAAAAAAAAAAGGGGGGGGGGGGGGGGGGGGTGCTTCAAAAAAACTCCAATAGTTTTAACCCAGATCAGCAATCTGATCACGTTTCTTGCACACCTGCCCAGATATTAATGAGAAGCAGCAACTAGTAAGCTGCTTTCTGCAGCAGCAGTGCCTGCTTTAAATACCCAAACTCCCTCTACCATTTCTCAAGTATCTTTCAATCAACGCCACTGCTTCTAATGGCCACATTATGAAAATAACTTAAGAGATATAGAGACACAATCAGATCCCAAGTCCTCAAAATATGAATGGGCTGTCATTGCACAACACTGAAAACCACTGGCTCCTGTTCTAGCAGCATTCTGAGGATTCAACCAACTTTCTTTAAAGAGAACAAAATTCCGCTGACTTGCTTGAGAGCTGGACCAAGTCCTGGATATTTGTCCCGGGTGCCACTGCATACTGTATTCTTCTTACTTGCACTTGGCTATCCTAGGATGCCCTTTTTGTTTTTTTAAACACATATTAAGATGAAGCCCTCAAAATATATCTAAAATAACAGCAAGAGATCCTATGCTGGTACTATGCTGGTACTTACACAGTCTGAGAGTTAGACACCGTTTTTTGAGGATAAAAAAAATAATATATGAATTCTGAAGTTAAATAAACTTATGAATTTATGGAAATATGAAAGAAAAATAAGAACATATGTAGAATCTTTCTTGTGTCTTGGCAACTTCACCATGAAGACATTTTCTGAAAAGCTTGACATTTACAGTAATAAACGTATAGTGAGACATTACCTTTGCACATCTGCTGAGGTTTGAGGACATAGCCACAGTTGCCATTTACCCTAAATTTTGCATTATTAAGTTGCATCACACGTCCATCAGATTGGTAGTTTAGTGCCACTGTTGAAAGAGAAGACTCAGCTGTAAGATATTTACTTAGCACGTATACAAAAAGGGAAAGCAAGTTATTCATGCAACACCTACCTAACTGGCAACCAACATTCCAGTAAGGTAAAGGATTGAAATTGCTGGAGTCAATCCGATAGGCTGATGGATAGACCCTTGTAAGCTGTTTCTGGTTGTAAAGCATAAACTGTTCGGCCTTCTGCTGCACTGCTTGGTGGGCTCTTGTTTCACTGAATGACAGCACGTTCCCTGTTGATCCTGTGTGTATTGTTAAACCAACAAACACGTTACAAAGCCATCCCAGGAGACGGGGGAGGCTGAACTCAGACCTCCATTGCACTGGTATTAATCAAGGGCAACATTAGATTTAGTTACACTGGTAAAAGTTACACTGATAGCTTGTCCTGTCACATGCAAATCCCCTTCCAGGGGAGGGCCTTTTCTTCTACCCTCAAGTTTCCAGACTTACAAGGAAAGCCAAGCAAGAACTTATGCTAATTGCTAGGGCATTTTCTCCTGCAGAACCCCAGACATGATTACTGGGAAGAATCTACAGAGAAATCTACTAACAGCAGCATGATCAAAACTATCTCAGTGAAGAGCTTATAGCTGGGGGAAAGATGGGCCCAGGAGGGCTGTGATTTTGCTCTTGACTTTGTAACACGTTAATAGCTGCACTCAACCCAGTTCCCTCTCACAGAGGTTTCTGCAAACTCATCCTTTCTCTAAATAATCCAAGCAATCTTTTTAATTCATAAATTTTCTGAGTATTTTGTCCCCTTAGGCAGACCCCCTTTGATCAGCTCTGCCTTCTGTAAAGGTCTGACCAGAAGAGTTTCCTAGGCAAGAATGCCCAGGCTTCAAGGGAGCAGTGAGACCACCTCAACTGTACCATCTCTCCCTGCCCATCTCCTCAGCTAAGATCAGAAAAGCATAAGATCTAGACGAAAGGCAACTGCAGTAACTGTGCTCTGATGAGCAGGCCTTCCTGTCCAGAGGGTCACGAGCCATCAGGTGTGTTCAGCAGTACCACCTAACTGCTGCCGGACCTGTGGGAAGAGCTGAGCTGTCTCTCAACTCAGACCAAGAAGACTGAAGCTCTACAAGACTATGTTCTTGTAGGATTTCTTGGTTTGTTTCTCCGCAGTGCTCTCCCATTAAATTCTATTGAATTAGGAATTAATTTCATAATAATTACAGAATTTCATACACAGCTTGTTCACGTACATTTGGTGACCTTTCCCACAAATTCCTCTGCAACTTCCTTGATTTCTATTTTGCCTCTAACATGTTTAGTAAAACAATTGCACATTTTCTAAATAGAGATCACATCTACTTATCACAATTCAAACCTATCATGTTACTAAATGCTACTTGGGAAAGGATATTTCCTAGAGAAGGAAAGGGTGGTGCTTTACTCTTTCTCCATATATAAGTAAATGGGAATACAAGGGAAACCTTGAGAACACAGACACGATTCCTACCCAAAGAGAAAAGTGGAAAAGGCATGTGTAAGTCTTGTGCCAGCAGCCTTACCATCATCTACTATATCCTGAGCTGCCACAGAGTTCGTGTACACCACGAGGTCAGACAGAGCTCGGCACAGCTTCACCGTTTTTCTTCGACGACCCAGTCTGCTGAGTTATATTTAATATTCAAAACAAAATGGGAATATTTCAATATTTAAAGCCTATTTAAATCCCCCCTTCTGTTCTTTTCACCAATAAGGAAATAAACAACTGAACAGGGAACCGCATGTGCCAAACCTCCTCAGAGAGAGTGCTCCAAGACTGTTCCCCTTGTCACACCACACAAACCAAATTTTTCATTTAACACATAATGGAATAGCTGCACTATGGCTCTTCTCAGCAAAAACAAGGCAGACAGTTTTGAGCTGTCTGAAAACAGAATGCTTCAGTGACAACAAATGCATTCTCAATGGCACTTTTTTGATTGCTTTTTCTTTACGTTCTCAGATGTAATAAAGTTGGCTGGGCTGTGATGTACCTTTATTTAGCTTAAACAGTTTTCTTTGAGCACTATTTACAGCATGCAGAATGTAGATTGGCATTTTTCCATTAGAAGAGTATTACTACTGCATTTCTTTTCAGTTTAAGGGTAATTGCTATTTGCAACCTACGAAAACCTACACAATCAAAATATCAGGCTATAGCAGTCACAGCAAAATACATCCCAACAGTAGTGTCATAAATGGCCTGCTCTTAAAAACAGACTTTCCTGAGGCAGTGACACATACGTACTGATAGTGGTAACGTGTCTCTAGCTTTAACTAAGCTGTAAAACTATGGTGATTCATAGCTTACCTGTGGAGCTGTCCTGTTTCCTTTCCAGAAGAGTTTTGCTGGCATTCTTCATCATCTGATGCACTATGATATTTGGATGCTGCCTTCACAGCTTTCTGTTGGGAAAGAATCAAGCAGAGCTGTGTCAGTTTATGGGGTAGTTCTATAAATTCACATTACTGTAATTAATGTCAGGTGGGTGGGTGAGCTACAACAGGTTTACAGCACTCAACCAGTGTCCTACAAGGATGAAGAATGACCCTTGGGGGTTTAACAGCAGATAAACCCGGGTCATACAGTCAAGTGTTTCCATACATGCAGAGGAGGAACATCAACACAAAGCATCTGTGCCCTGATCTCACTCCATCTGACTGCAAGGATCCAAGCCTGCAGCCAAGAAGCAGGTTTATCTGTTGGCGAGCAGACAAAGCCAAGCCTGAAGAAAATTATTTCTGCAAAATGGCCAGCCCACTGCAGGCCACTGCATATTGTGCCGCTTCCCTCCCCTGCTCCCTCCTGACCCCAGAGGATAACTTTATTCCAGTGTCTCCAGTACACTGGCACCAGTGCTGCTGAAATTCTAGTGGATCGTATCTTATTTAACAAACAGGAGCACAAGATCTAAATGTACAGTGCATTGCTTACACCTACCTACGCTTTCCCCCCAGTTTAGAAAATTTAACAAATTCATTCGTGAAGTTGAGAACAGAATCTGGGAAAAAATTTCAAACGTCATCTCTCTGCTGCCTTTTGAGTCACACATATAAGCCTTCAAGTTATTCTAAATTATTACAGTATACCCTAAAGAAAATAGCTATGATAAAAAAATTAAAATCTCAAAAGCACTTTTTTTTGTTAAGCACCTATTATTTATTACTGTTTCAAATTCCAACATTACATCTTTTGTAACACTAACTATAGCTTCAAGTGAGAGTTTCTTTAATTCCCTTCTCATCAAGAAGTAATTAACAATATAACTGAGAGCTCCTTATCCTTTTGCTCATATGGCTAATTGAGCACAGACTTCTTTTCTCCTGCTGTGCATCAATAATGCACATAATTTAGTTTGCTGTGTTTAGTGATGAAATAAAGTTGACTATATTGGAAATCATTTGCGTGGTTCAGTTTTAGAATCCAAAGGTCTGGACTGGGGATGTTTCCTGCAGTTAACTCACAGGAATTACAAGCCTTACTGTCTTTGTCCCTCCATGGACGGTTTTTAAAGAGTTTATACATGGATATATTTGGCACAAGAGCTGGCTGAAAACATCACAAGTCAATAAACCTGGGTGAATAATACTGTACCTTCAAAAATACCAATGGTAACCACCCTTCCCATGCATCCCTTTAGCTGGAAAGGAATAATGGGAAAGTTACTGGATGTCCCTATTGTCTTAGTCTCAATACTGGCAGAGGTACCACTGGTGGCACAGTGACTTGGCTGCAGACTTGCCACATGCCTCTCTCACGATGAGCCCATCTGCTGATTTAATTACTTGGTATCTGCTAATTGACTCTGTGAGGAAGGAAGCTTTCAGTTGAATCAGCTCATGCAGAGGCTACATGTTCAATAAATTGAAGCCTCGAGGCACCAAGAGAGTGTGGGAATAGGGGAGGCAGATGACAGGAACACATTTGTCAGGATATGGGAATGGGGCACACTGTCCCTTTTCGTGGCTGCAATCAGTCCAGCTGTAAAATGAAACCTCACACTCATTTGAATTTTATTAGCTCTTGCTTGGTTCAATAGTTGCCACAGCAAAGACCCAGCGAAGCAGACAATTTGACCAAGCAGCTACACAAATATTTGAATACTACATGAAAAACCATGAAGAGATCAGAAATAAAACACATTTTTACAAAGCAGAAGCTCAGAGCCAGTACTCAGCCACAGAAGTCCCTTAAAGCAACTGGAAAGCCAGTAATAGCATGTCTGCATGGCCCTGCTCAGGGTATGAAAAAGGGTAAGACTGGACCTTGAATCAAACAAACATTGTCAGCTGTATGGACAGAGGTCTGGAAAACTAGAATACGTCAAGACATTTATCTACATTGCTCTTCTGCTGCTGCAAGTTTGATCAGAAAAATCAGCACTTCCACATCACCAGTAAAGATGATCATTTCGGTCAGGCAAGATATTTTGAGTTTGTGTGATCATTTTTAAAGGGTTATTCACCCTGCTAGCTGCTATATTCTTCTGACCAGCAATAAATATACCAAGTCTTTCCTCGCTGCTCCCATACATACCACGCTTGCCTCGAGGAATAAAACATACCTGGTGTCCCTAGAATGCTATCAGACCACAGACAGCAAACTAAGTCTCTCATTTTACTTACTTTGTGTTTACCGAAGTTGCCCATTAACGATCGACTATGAGACTTTTTTCCACCTTCTTTTATATCCAGGTTCTGTGCAGAGAGAATGCAATAAAAGTATAAGTAGATACCTTCAGAAGTATCTTTTAGAAGTCTGCTACAGTCTCTGAAAGACACAGTTTCAACCCAATAATATAAGTTTTTGTATGTCACCCTGATTCACTATTAGAGAAGTAAAGATGAGAAAAAAAAGTCTAAAACCAAGTTAAAGTCTAAACACAACATACTGATCTGTGAACACAAATTGAAATCCAAAATCTCACTACAGGACTTTTCTAATTTCTTGATATGCTTGATAGCTTAGCAATCCTCTAACAGTAAGGAAAAGTACTAAAATTAACACTCAAGACGACAACCAACCATGTAAAAAAAAAAAACAAAAAACCAGTCTAGCAATACCAGGCAAGCAACAACAAAACACAAGAACATTTGTAAATGTTCTTGTTTCATAAAGGAAAAGGGGGGAAAAATATTTCCTAACAGATAAAGGTGGACTTTTCACAGACAGCCTTAAGTCCGAGTTTCACATTCATAGCCATACCCTTAGACATCTGTTTGATAATTTCTGGCAGTATGTGTTTCTTTCTGTCAGAAAAGCACATCCCTTCATCTTCTAAAGAGAAAAACAAAAAGGTACTGAAGAATATTCCCCCAGCAAGTTCTATGAACTCCAGTTATTCCCTGTTCAGTGCTGAGTTGGATTTCACTTCTGGCTATCATAACAGTAATGGCACTAGATGGTTTCTTCAGGTCCAAGAAGAAAGACAATAACCTCTGTATCTACATTCAAAGATTTGTTCCTAGCTCAAACTGACAGTCTCTGTAATACACAGAAGGAAACCTTAGAAGATAAAGTACTTGTCTCAAGTAAGAGTGAAAGTTGACAATTTCAACAGCAAATCCAAACTAGTATCAGGCCTGTCAGTATCATACAAATTGCCTTCTCCCCCTAAAAAAAACCCCAATTGATAATCACTGAAGATTAGTACATAAACTTGTACTGAGAATGTTTGGGTTTTTAAAAAAAAATAATAGCAAGTCTTTGGGAAAATGAAAGTCACATCAGTGACTAAGTAAAGGAAAATGAGATTTGATCAGCAAAAATGTAGAAATATTTCCCAACAGATCCCCTTCTGGTACATCAATTATACAGTAACTACGAGAAAAGAGCTTTACAGCACCACCAAACAAAGCTGGTTAATGAGTTACAGAATTACCAAACCATCACAACATGTAACCAATTAGTTTTCTCCCAGCTACGTCAACAGTTGATATAAATTAATCTTCCAGTTGTTTTAACTTATTATTACTAACTGTTCAGCTCTGTATTTAAGATCCTTGAAAACAACACTCATGCAATCAGTCTTCATACAGGACTGTTGCAGCAAGAGAAGAGATCTCTAAGTGTCCCTTAATAATTTAAAATAGGTCAATTAGAAAAAAAAAATAATCTATCACTATAATATTACCTGACAGATGTTTGAATAATGCAGTTGCAGTACTGAAGCATTTTTAGTATTCTGGTCATGTCAAAGACATGTAATGGGTAATCTCAGGCATCATATCCAACACAAACACCTTAGGAAAATTTGCATGCTTGAAACAAAACTTCCTGCCCCCTCAAATGCTAGCTAGGGGCCAATCATTTTTCCAGAGAACATATCAAGTGTAATTACTCTAACTCAAGATAATATTGAAATGGCTCACATATGATTGCATTTACTAACACATGGAGTTTGCTCTCTGAAATCCCACTTTTCCGACCTCCTGAAGGGAGGGAACAGGCAAGCTGACTCCCTTCTGGTGCTGCAAAGCCACAGTCTAAGAATAATCCTTATCTGTCAGGTCAGATGGCTTCGTCCTGTGCATTCTTACAGCCTCTTCCCACCACAACACAGCCTTGACCAGAGGTCTCAGGCATCAGCACAATCCGAGTATGTTTTCTGTAGCCAAGCCTGGCTTCAGGGAAAAGTCTCATAGCTCTGGCCTCAGAGACTGACAAGGACTACACAAACCCTACAGAGCAGGAAGATGTGCAGAAGGCAGAGCTACACATACTTGACCTTTAAGACTACACCGGTTGCAGAGTAGGCACATCCCCCCCAAACAATTCACTCTGTATTTAATGTAACTGAGGTTTGCATCCTGTTGAGGTGAAAGTACGGTAACTGTGGATTCAAGGTACTAATTGCGTATTGATGTACTCAAAATTCCAATACAGTTAGCTGTTTTACATAAATAGTTTCATGTAAAAAGGAGGAAAAAAACCTACACTGTACCATTCTTAATATAAAACAGTCTGCGCATGAAAAACTAGAAATCTCATTTAGGGCAGTAAAAGCACAATCCTGTGTTTTAGTGCTGTATAGAACAGCCATCAACACTGCAGGCAGAATCACTTGCAGTATTGGTACTTACTGAATAAGTCACCTACAGGTCTTAAAAGGAATAAAGCAGATCAGAACATACTGAAACAACATACTCTTCACCATTCAAATTCTCTCATTGGATATCTTCCTGAAATAGTTCCAAGTTTTTATTTTGGCTAAAACCAACTCTCAGAAGTTGTTCAAAATTTTTCAGATGAGAAAGCAGATAAATATGCAATACACGTTGCATTGTTTATATTCAACAGAGCATGCAAAGGGGAAAACTCTACATACCTGCTTCAGGTTAACATTTAAGCCCTCATGAGTTGCCTTTAGCAGGGCTCTCACAGTGAAGCTGTCAGGGTCTTCTTTGTCCCTGATTTGGGATTCTTTTATCAGAGATTCCAGTTTTGTTCTTATAAAAGATTCCACCTGGTGCTCGGTTGCACCATTACTCTGAAAGACATTAAGAAATCCAGTTGAAGTAGATTATTATGTCCATCGCTTCTGGGACAGCCTAAGGGAGCATTACACAGGCTTCAGGCCACACATTTCCTCCCGCTCCCAACATTTCCTCTCTGTGGAAGAAAATGCTTCTTGCATAATCCTGGCAAAAGCAGGCAGCTGGCTTTTACTGCCATTTCCATGTTCGAAAAACAAACGTGGAAACGCTGAACGTGGAACAAACTCTTTAGTCCTCCTGACACATAATTTACCCTACCTCACCAAAGCACAGTCCACCACACAGATCACCCCAGAACCTGGCCCTGGTGTTATTTCTTTGATTCAGAACTGTCACAAGTCTGACCCCCTCTTTCAGATGATGGAATGATGGAAGCTAACGCACACACTTCCTCCAAAATATCAGACAACCTAAACATCATTAGATTCCTGCTCCAAATGGTAAGAAAGAGGAAGCAATTACTGTTAACAATAGTTATATGGACTACACACACACACAAACCAGTCTCGTACATAATGTGCTTAAAATAAAAACAGATCCTACAGAACAGTGTGCACCTGGCATCCCTCTGTCCATGGGGTTTGAGGCCTCTCCTGAGACATGAGAGGAAAGCAGCTGTTCTGTCCTAACAGGATTGAAAATAAAAATGTTTCACGTCTCAAATTCTTTTCATTTCTGTCTCCTTTAATAATTTTCATATAGAAATTGTGTAGCCATTCCATCATGCCATTGCTTTGAGTACTATACATCTGTACCTGAAAAAAGTCTAGCATGCTTATAGTGCTGGCATCAATGTTTCAGTCTAGCATACCTAAGTACTTAAATCTGTCATTTATATGATTTGAATGAAAAAATGTGCATTTCTGAACAATGTCACTCCATACTTAACTGTGGAATTATACAACTTCTTTATCTTAAGGACGTGACTTAGAAATTAAAATTGAAAACTCTAATCTGCTAACAACTTTAAGTAGGATTATGGAATAAGCACATAAGAAATGTAGAGATGTAGGAGTTCTGGGAACTGTGCACATGCACATACATAGCAGGGCTTTAATTTGCAGTCATCTTCGATTTCATCAGCACTATCCTCATCTGAAACTTCTCCTTCCTCAGCATCTTCTCCAAGACTGTGGGGCAACTTTTTACCCTAAAACAAGGAAAAAATATTCAAAATAAATGCACACATGGTCAGTGTTATTTAGTACAAAGACCAAAATAGCCCATTCCTCAACTATTCCATATGTAAATTGTCACCAGAGTGACCATCTCCCATCTCTGGAGCAAGCCAGCAAGTGTCCAAAAGATTTTTTTGAATTGACTCTCAGATACCTCAGGATTACCCCTAGCAAGCAGACCATTTTATACTTAAAATAGAACTCTAAAAATCAGAAGCGCTGAGATTTTGTTATAGGCTCTGCATCAGAATGGAAAATGCAGACACAAAAGAACTCACTTCAGGCAGCCATCAGTATGAAGGGAGCAAAGCCTATTTTGATATTGCACACTCATGCAAGCATAGCTGGCAATCCAAAATTAGTTGCTAATCCAGTACCGTGAATGTCATATACCTACATTAGAAACAACATACTTTAATTCCATGTCTAGTTCCAACATCTGCTTAGAGTAGTGAGCATCAAACAGAGGTTTTTGGCTACTTCTGGCAAAAAAAAAAAGGGGGGGGGGGGGGGGGGGGTGAAAAAAAAAAAAAAAAAAAAAAAAAAAAAAAAAAAAAAAAAAAAAAAAAAAAAAGGGGGGGGGGGGGGAGGGGGACTCCAACAGATAAATTATCCTTTTCAGACAATCCATCTTTAATTCTCTTGTATGATCTCTTAGAGCAAAGCCCAATCATAGAACCCTATAAATGTTGGCTATGGGACCTCTGAAGGTCTCTGGCCTAGTCTCGCACTAAAGCAAGATTCTGAATTGTCACCAGCTCTAGATGAGCTTTGCTAGGCCAAGCCTTGCAAATTTTCAAGACTGGAGAGTCCTCCAGCTTTCTGGATGGGGCTGGAGGGGATCCTCTTTCCATGCCACACTGCCCACAGCTGAAAGTTTTTCCTGCCATCCAGTCTGCACCTCCCAAGCTGTAGCTTGTGCCTCTTGCTTTACCCACAGCTGAAAGTTTTTCCTGCCATCCAGCCTGCACCTCCCAAGCTGTAACTTGTGCCTCTTGCTTACTTGCCATCTGCTACTTAATAAATCACCTATTAAACTTCTGTGTTACTACTTCTGTCTTCCTTACTGATTGCAGAAATGTTCATAGCCTACCTGTTTCATCAATGACAGAGACAGGTAAGAATTACATTCAAATTACTGCAGAAACAAAGAGGACTGATTTACAGACTGCATTTTTAAATTAATAATGCTGCCCTGCTAATGAGTGGGTCAAGTTCACTTCACAATTGCACCTTTAAACTGCCTTAAACCCATGAGTATTATTAGCATTACTCTTCATATACACAAGCAAGATAAAAATTATGCCAATTACTTGAAATTTTTAGTTAATGAATCAATACTGCCTTTCAAATAAAAAAGTATAAAACAGAGCAAAAATAATAGCAAAAAGATGAGAAACTAGTTTACTTCTGCACAAGACGCTGATTCTTAAATATGATTTTGGCTTTTGCAACCGGGCTGCTTAAATTAAGTGGGAGATGGGACATAGGGCTTTGTGGAAAGATACTGTGATGCTGAAAATAGTATTCCTCATTCTAAAAAAGTGTCAGCTCGGCTCCACACCATTCTGTAACTACTCACAGGGTTTCAGCACTGTTAGCTGAAGAATCAAAATAAGTTAAAAACCCAAATGTGCCAAGAAGACCAGCTCAAAAGTTCATGTAAGAACACCACAGTACCAAACTTCACTTGCCTTTCCTGCATTGACACAATATTTCAAGCCAGGTTTGCTGGGTTTTGTCACATGATTGACGTCACGTACTATTTTGTTTGACTCCCTAAAATACCACCACTACCCGCTCACATAGTTCATTAACTAGCAGTTACACAAGAAAACTGATTCAGTGAAATTCAAAAAATCACAGTTGAGCTCTCACAGGCTAATTCAGAGAGTCAGCTCTGTACTGTGCATTGAAATATACTCAAACTAACATCAAACCAAAGTTGTGAATCCTTGTAGCCAGCTTGCTACAGAGGATAGAGGGGGGCGGAAATAGTATATCAAGAGCTCACAGCAAAGTAATTGCCCCCATGTGTCAAAGTAAATTAGACAATCTAATAAGCCACAGCTCTATTAATCATTCTCTCAAAGGTCTGCCTTGCATTTCTTTCTTATTGTAGCCATCTTGGTCTTTGAAATCCCTTTCAGAGCAAATTCGTTTATACCGAGAGGCTCAAGCAATTAATCTTGCATACAACAGTAACTTCAGTGCTCCAGGGCCTCCTCCCTCACTGCTCCTTATAGCCACCTTCTGAAGTGCTCTTCTTTCATAAACATGGCTGATGAACCATGAAAATAGTTTCATTTCATGAACTACTGCTCGTAGCAGGGTGAGGAGGAAATGCAAGAAAATGCAGGAAATTTTCAGACACTTTTATATTGTTCCAAAATACTTTGTCCAAGGAGGGACTGTGGGATAAGATTTAGATACTATAGGGATACGGACTATACAGAACAACATCCACTAGTAACAAAACAGATAAATTTAAAAGAAAAGATAAAATATCAGGTTCAGGTAACTGTATCACAGTTCATTCTATTCATAATGATGCATTTTGTATCATTTTTCTGGTCTCCTGACTCAGTCCTAAGGTTTAAAAATAAACACCTCTGACTAAGATTTGCAGATAAGATGCTTAAGAAGTAGAAAGAATTCTCTTTTCACTGCTATTGATACCACCTCCCTGTTAAAACACCTACAGAAGTACCCTGGGACACTCGCCAAGTCCAAGGTAAACCCTGTTTCAATATCTTTGAGAAGCTCAGAATTTTAACTCGCTGTGCTATTCCACATGGTACTGCTGAACTGGCTCTCCAAAGTCAAAGAAAATTTACTATAAATCACATGCTGACTTTTGTTGCATTTTGAACACACCACTAGTAGCAAGTTACCTTCACTAGGATTTTCCCTTTCAAATTTTGAGGGCTAGGAAGCTGTCTGGGATCTCCAGCGATTACAGATGACAAGTCCAGTTTGTCACCAAATATCTCTTTCAAGTACTGAGCAATCTTCTTTTGCTGTTGAATACTGCAGTGGTTTTCAATAGACAGTATCACTGGAAACCTAAAAAAAAAACCCCAGATATTGTCATAACTGTGTTTTAAGAGACAAGACTTACACAGCTTACCACAAACTGGTTTAAGCAATTTTCTTTGCATTGTCAGTACTCTGGAAGCAAACTCACTTTGGGAGAAAGGACTTTGCACATGACCTCCCAACTCCCTGCTCTGTCAGAATCCCTCAGATAGTCCCTGCAGGTGTTTCTGCCCTCTCCCTCCCACCCTACACACTAGTGCACAGGGTGACAAAGTTTGAAACTGATGATCACCAAGCATAAGGCACAGAGAAACTTGCAATAAAGCTCAGAACAACACAATTCCTTTCTATTCTATACAACTGACAGAAGATATGTTGTTCCTTTGCAAGACATGTACAAAGTCTTCATAAGCTGCATGCAATCAGCAAGCTGCTCCTGGAGAAAAGTGTTTTGAAGTCAACAGATTCAAAGGAATTGGTAACTCTTCTCCATTCATCTTCCAAAGACTGGTAGTTGTGTTAACTATTTGCCTTTGCCTAATTAAGTGCAGCTACAGTGAGTAAGACCAAATCTCTGATGACACCCAGACTCTGGAGAGGGAGAAACGTTTGGCAATACTTTCCAGAATACTCTCTCAGACTCCAGGAATTTGCAGTTTAAGTTTCCTGAGCTAAAGACATTGCTTCTCTATATAACAGTCTAATTCTCCTATGTTGCCCCATGGTTTTCTAATTTCTTGGCAGCCTCAGAATCCTATGGCAAGGAACCCCACGTGCCAACTACACACCAAATGAAGAACCACCTCCTTGAGTTTTGAAATCATCACCTCCTATTTCTAGTTGATAACACCAAACTTTTGGGCTCAGGGTTTTTTTGTAGGGTTTTTTGTTTTGTTTTTCACATGCCCATTGTTGGGTCACTGTTGGGTTGGTTTTTTTCCATTTTTTAAATAAATTAATCATTTTCCCTTTATTATCTTTAAACCACCCAAAATTCTATACATTCACTCATGATTTGAGACTCTTGCGTACATATATGTTTAAACTCTGTGGATGTTGCCCCATGGTTTTCTAATTTCTTGGCAGCCTCAGAATCCTATGGCAAGGAACCCCACGTGCCAACTACACACCAAATGAAGAACCACCTCATTGAGTTTTGAAATCATCACCTATCTAGTTGATAACAGCAAACTTTTGGGCTCAGGGGTTTTTTTGTAGGGTTTTTTGTTTTGTTTTTCACATGCCCGTTGTTGGGTCACTGTTGGGTTGGTTTTTTTCCATTTTTAAAATAAATTAAGCATTTTCCCTTTATTATCTTTAAACCACCCAAAATTCTATACATTCACTCATGATTTGAGACTCTTGTGTATATATGTTTAAACTCCGTGTTTTTCATTCTAAACTGTTATAATACCATGGCAAATGAAATAGAATCTTAACATGACCACACATCTCCGTATTTCCTCATACTACATATGAGCTCTTCAATAGCTTTTCAATTTTCCTACTAAAATAAAGTATTTTCCTTTGGTAGAGAATAATACGGTAATGACTTTCAAGGAGAACTGCCCTGTGGATGAGAGTGGAAAGTTCTGCTGAAAGGGCCAAAATAATCTGTAGATATTCAATAGTCTCAGACTGTTCAAAATATTACTAAGTTTACAATGCATGAAAGGTCTTTCTAACTTAGGATGAACTTTCTAACTTGATTGATGGAAAGATGTTTTCTAATTTCTTGGCAGCCTCAGAATCCTATGGCAAGGAACCCCACGTGCCAACTACACACCAAATGAAGAACCACCTCCTTGAGTTTTGAAATCATCACCTCCTATTTCTAGTTGATAACACCAAACTTTTGGGCTCAGGGTTTTTTTGTAGGGTTTTTTGTTTTGTTTTTCACATGCCCATTGTTGGGTCACTGTTGGGTTGGTTTTTTTCCATTTTTTAAATAAATTAATCATTTTCCCTTTATTATCTTTAAACCACCCAAAATTCTATACATTCACTCATGATTTGAGACTCTTGCGTACATATATGTTTAAACTCTGTGGTTTTCATTCTAAACTGTTATAATACCATGGCAAATGAAATAGAATCTTAACATGACCACACATCTCCGTATTTCCTCATACTACATATGAGCTCTTCAATAGCTTTTCAATTTTCCTACTAAAATATTTTCCTTTGGTAGATAATAATACGGTAATGACTTTCAAGGAGAACTGCCCTGTGGATGAGAGTGGAAAGTTCTGTTGAAAGGGCCACAATAATCTGTAGATATTCAACAGTCTCAGACTGTTCAAAATATTACTAAGTTTACAATGCATGAAAAGTCTTTCTAACTTAGGATGAACTTTCTAACTTGATTGATGGAAAGACCTCATGCTGTTCAACAACAAAAATGACACAGGTAATAAACAGGGACAGAATCAACTTTAGAATTTCTCAACATTCTAACTTGATTGATGGAAAGACCTCATGCCGTTCAACAATAAAAATGACACAGGTAATAAACAGGGACAATCAACTTTATAATTTCTCAACGTGTTTAAAAGCATATACGGACTTCCTGATGTTGAGTGTCAATTTTGACATGAGATTAACTACACAACACAAACAGGTGTAGCTTCAAAACTGACTGTACACTTACTCATTTTTGATGAAGGCGTATTTATTGATAGTTTCTGCCACATCACGGAAGAGTATTTTAGAAGTAAGAGTATAGCCATGGTGCACGACCGGCTCTCCATCTGGACCATCCCAGCAATCCACTATTAAGACAATAAAAGCTATACATTAAGAGATGCCCATGATCTTATACATTTCTGCTGATCTTGCTCACCAGCAGAACTCATGTACACTACTCAACCATGCAGCTGTCAACGTTTCATTCAATCTATTATGACGTACCAATTGAGTTAAGAATAACAAGACAGTCTTTTCTTATATCAATTGAGAAATCTGCAACCTAAACCTAGTTTTCTCCTTTTATATTAAACTGAGGGGTTTTTTTCCTCATATATAAAATTGCAAAGGTGTAATACGTCAAATAACGTTTAGGGCTCTCCCTTGGGAAAGCAGCTTCTGCTTCTGAAGACAAACTATTTAGAAACAATTTAGTCTTTTTCCACTCCCAATAAAACTTGCAGTTTTATAAAGGACTATAACAAGAGTAGCATCAAATCCATCACATGTAAAATGGACTAGGATGGTAATACTTTTCCTAATGAATTACTGTACCCTAGATTTACACTAAACTTGTCACTCTTGTTGCCTCCACAGGAATTTAAAACTTCACAAAGAGAAAGCTACAGAGCTATTACCTAGGCTGTACTGTATCTATAGCAGTTTGGAAGTCAAGTGAAATAACACACTACAGTGTTATTCACACTAGTGAATTTTCCTACAGAAGGGAAAGTACAGTGACAGACCACCCAGTTTTCTCAGGTTCACTTTCTCCAATTAATTTTTAAATTCAGATTAACTTTTTTTTCCAGAGATGAGTTTTGTAATAGTAATCATAAAAAATTAACATTGAGTTTAAATTGGTCAAAAGACTTTATTCCACCCACAATCTAGAAAAGAAAATTACTAACATTTTGTTATTATTTAAATGATGCAGAACCTAAACAAGAATCCAACATGATCTTCAGACTATCAGACAAACATCACTTTTTCTTCCACCAGCATCCAGCCAACAAAACAGTATCCTACCACTCTTTTGTGGCAGACCAAAACCAGGTTTGCCAGCTCTAAGATGGTGACAGAAACAGATACACACCTGTGCTGATAGAAGTTAGTATTTGCTCACCTGTCTTCCTCCTCCAGGCACTTTGGTGCTCACCTGTCTTCCTCCTCCAGGCACTTTCCAACTACATATGCAAACACCCACTTTGCCATTCAGCTTATGAAAGAAAAAAGGTCTTTGCTGGTTCAGCTCCTTCTGAACAATGTGGAGTAGGAAGCACTCCTGTGAAGCAGTAACCCCCAGCACGGGGGAAACTGCAGAGCAGAACAACAGGGGATGCTCTGCTGGAACTGCAGGACCCCAAACAGATGCCTGTCTACTTTCTTACTGAGCTTGTGCAACAAAAAAATGCTTCACATAAACACAGGACAATAGATAACTTGCACTGACTGAGAAAAGCGTAACAACGCAGCAGCAGGCAGGAGAAAACAGTGGTGTCCATGAAGTTTGTCTGAGGTCATTCCCAACAGGAAAATTGCTGTTTAGATTGCTAGAAAACAGGAGTTTAACACTGAAGTTAATCAGACAGTGAGGCATTACTGCTTTGAGCTTCCCCTCTGACTTTGCACACAAAAGAAATCTCCATAATACTTCTCACAATCAGCAAGTTACACTAAAACTCTACCTTCGATACATCGACAACCATCTTGCAGCACTCGTGCGTACATCTCCACTCTGGACTGGGAGAGCAGTTGGTCTCCTGTCAGGTATGTGTTGTGAGATGAAGCAATAAAGTAGTTACAAAGGGGTTGATCCATATCCTGATGCACTTCGCAATGCAGTGGATTAAATATATCGCAAGCGGGACTGCGCATGAAGTTGGTGAAACCTTTGCAAAAAGAGAAACGGTTTTGCCACAGATGCAGTACATACCAACAAGCAAATTCTTTGCACTCTAACATTTGTTTTTTCCTGGTTATGATCAGTGCTAACTCCTGTCTCCAAAACCACTGAATCACACAGCAGAATTAATCGTCCTGTACCCCATGTTTTCAGCATATTAACTGCTGGCTGTGGCTTGCCTGGTTCTCTGCAAACTGAAGAGGCTGCACAGACTCCGTGCACTGCTGGCACACACAGAGGTATTTCTTTCTAAAGGCTACGGAAGTTCTGACACCTTTGAGACAAATATACTCCCAAGATCCAACCCTTGTCCCCAGACAATTTTCAAACAGCTTTAAACAGCAAATAAATATAATCTAGAAAGACACATTTATGAAAAAAAGACCAACAAGCATTTGCAAAGCATGGCATTGAGCTAAGCCTCTTCAGAAAAAAAAAAATTAACAACCAATAGTAAAATAAGAAAGTGGGATTTTAAGCAAAGCATAAAAGTAACTAATAGTATCTATATGAAAAGATTGAAAAACCCCACAGGTCTATGTGGCCACTGCCCTACCTATTTTCACATCCAATGTTTCAGACCCTCAAAAGGGGCAGATGACAATAATGCACATGTAAGAATTCTTTGAAACCCTAGAGAAGCTCCCTACACCAAACCCAGTGCACAGACTACCTACGACAAGTGTATCAAACTGCCTTCTGCAGTTCAGACAAAACCAACAGAACAAAAGGAGGTGTTACTGGTTTTGTTAGAATCAGTGGAAGAAAATATCCTCCCTCACAATTATAGAGTGAGATAAAAGTGATCTCCTCATCTAGATGTTACTGCAAACAGACAGCATGCAGCTAAACCATGAGTCATTACTGTTAAAAAAAATGTCTTTTCGTCCTTCTTCTTAAACTGGTATCCCCCACCCCTTCTTAATTCTTGTTAAAGCACCAGCATGAGGGCGGAATTGGGTCAAACACTTAGGCAGTATCAGTCTGCATTCCCTGGGATGCTGAATTGTGCCTTGGATGGTGAATGACCCACTTAGAGGAATAAAGCTGGATAACTGGGAGGGAACATCAGCCTCACATTCAGCAAGGTGCAAAGGATCTGAGATGTGCACCATGTTTCCCTCAGTGGACCCTTGTAATGGTAACAGGTAAAAGCTATCCTGTTCTGCTTCATCACAAGTGTGACATCTTGTAAATAAGAGACAGCAGAGGAAATCCCTCAAATATGGGGCAACAGAAGAGAGGTAGCAAGACGCCTGCAGGAGTATAGGTTTGGTGTTCTGCAGATCACGCTGCTGTTGATGCCTCATGGGTCCCAAGTTGAGCAGAACAAAACAAAAGAACGTACTCCTACCAAAGTTAAAGATAGATCTGACCATTTATACAGATGACAGGATGGAAACAGGAGCCAATGGGCCATCCTGACTTGGAAGTAAATGCTTTCTTTTCCCAAGTTTATTGCTGACACTTAGGCTGTTCCAGTGCCACTCTCTTGCTGTAATAAGCACTATAATAAGCACTACTATAAACACAGTAGACACCAGGTAGACAAGGTAGCAGCCACCCAAAGGGCCACACAGGGCACAGGTGCCCATGCTAGCCAATTCACTAATCTAGTTTATTCGCTTTAACTTCTATTTCTCTATGCTGCAAGTTTATATAAGAAGGTGGTATGTGATTTGTATCCCTATAAATCAGATCAGCATCTAACAGAGAAAATTTTAAAAATACCTCCTTTGAGAATGAGAAATATAAAATATTTCCAAAGGATAGTGCAAACAATACCAACCCTGAAAGCAATTCAAACATAAAAGTAGCAGGAAGATTAAAAGGAACAGAAATGCTTTCAGAAGTATTTTTTTAAGATGTCATTGCTTGTTCATTTTGCTTTCCCTATTTCAGTTTAAGTGCAGTGCCCAGGGTAACACCAGAAGCTTGTTTAAGATCTGGGAGGCTGTAATCAGGATTTAAGTACCATGCAGAGGAAGATTTCTCCTTCCTCCTCCACAAAATCACCATGTAAATTATGCTGCTTCATGAAAGCTATCTTCTGGGCAAATTAACACACCACAGCATTTAATCTATTTTATTCCAATTCTGATTTTGATTTTATATTAAACTGGATTCTGGATAAATATACCATCTACAATTACTTTAGCAAGCAAGGTGAATAAGATATTAAAACCCAAAGAAAATGTAACTATCCATATTTTATTTCACATACACATAAATCAAAGGATTGTACAGGAGCAATTCCAGATCTACAGAGACAGAACAGAATGAAAACTTTGCTTTTATTACTTCAGTTAAAACATTCTATGCTGTGTATTTTATACTATAGCCTGTTCTATGTTTTACAAATACACAGCATAAATACATCCAAGCTTAAAGGCATTCACATTAGTGTATGATGGCTATGATGTATTGCTGTATAACACCAGCTGCTAATTCATCCCACCCACTCTCATCTCTCCCATGTCTCGCAAAAATGCACCTACGCTACTGACTGCTGAGCTTTGTAACTTTCTGTTGCAGTCAAATATTATAGAGCTACAACAAAACACTGTTACAGCTTTTCTACTCCCCTACAGTATATCAAGACAAAACTAATATCAAAATGAAAAACTTTACCTTCAATCCCAAGAACATGTTGCTTCTTGTTTTCTTCTGATACTTCAAACTTCTGTATGATGTCAAGACAATATTCTGGCGTCACGTTATTCATCTGTGCAAAAACAACAGTGTTGGTGCACGTATTTTTTTTCTACCATGTCACCAGCATGTCAAAATCTACTTTAGGCTTCTGGGTCCAGTTGAAAAACCTTATGATCAAACATTGAGTTCAGACAAAAATGAACAGGATGGTCAGTAACACTACTATGAAAGGACTTTAAGATTTTGATTTGATTTTCCTCAGTGCTGCACAAGCCTCATGGCTCTTGCCTTTGAAGAGAAAAAGCAGAGTGAGAGGTAACAGTAACTTAAAAGCTGTGTCATATAGTTTAAAGATGAAAAATAGCTGTTCAGGGCGCTTAATAATGGTTATACTGGGGAATAGTGGTGAAATGAGAATTATGAAGTTATATTCTTTAATATAATCTACTTAAACATGCAAAAAGATTTGGCAGGGTTTGATTTCATTTTCATGCATTTTCCAGTTCTGTGATTTCATTACTTCCAAGAGAGTTCACGGTAATATACAGGCTATGAGATAAATAATTAGATTCTGAAATGAAAACCAGCAGTTCTTCTAAAACAAATAAGAGTTTTGTCATGAGCTTCAACTAGCCCATTATTGAAGTCCTACCTGACTAGTAAGGCCAGAGCATCACCACACACTTACATTTCCTCTAAAATTAAAGGAAAGAAGTAGGTTCCGTCACTCATTGCATCTTTTCTCACGCCCCTGCCCCTCTTAAGTTGTAGAGAACCAAAGTGAGAACTAAGATTGGGTGTGTTTCATTTCCTCCACTAATAATATCACAGGATGGCAATGATGACACGAAAACCTTTGGCAGCTTATCAGTACTATTATCCTGTTTACTGTTTGTACTCTGCATCCTTTGCCAAAGTCAGCTCAAACACCCTGACATGTTGAGGAGTCTGGAAGCAAAGGAACATACAGTCCCCTCTCTTAGATAGTGTGTCATCTCTGGTAACATGATTGCTTCAGGCAAATGCAGCAGGGAGGTTAGTCATTCTGCAGATTACATAATATTTATTGTTTAAATCTGAAAATGGTCTCTGTGTGAACTGTTCTCTTACTAATGGAATTCTCTTTCAGATGGCAAAACCAATTCCATTTACTCTGCTCCATCTGTAGCCTTTGATGAATTTGTGCTTTCCTTATTTGCTGTAGCTCAGTACTCCCAGCATCAGCTTTCAGCTCTATGGACATCTAGAAGTAGGTTGACTCTCTTGATCTGGTCTTATCTAAAAGCCTAATCCTGCCAAGTGCTGGGTTCCTCCTAAGAAATCTGGGTGCCATGACTAACCATATTTTATAACACCTACACTGCTACAGTCTAAATATGAAAAATTACCAAAGTAAGGGAAAAAATAGACATGTCAACATTAGAAGTACAGTAACAGAAGGCAAAGCAAGCGAGCAGCAAAACTCAACTCATATGGTGAGTCAAGCTGAAAAACTCGGAGATACTTTACAGCCTTTCTGCCCTTCATCCTTCCCTCTGTTTTTTCTCTTGCAGGGGGAAAGCATGGCTCAGCCAATTTCCTTCTCCAAACATTTTATTTATATCTCCTAGCTAAGCCAACAATACGAGATGCCTGCAGGAATAAGAACAATTCAGCCGAGAAAATAACTGATTATCCTAGCCCAAGTAGATGTTGCTGTTTGATTGCAAACACTATTGATAGCAGGCCCTTCTTCAGGACAAACTGGCTAAAATCAACTTTTTTATTATGCCACATGGCTCCTTGATGGCCGAGTGGCAGAGTACTTGTGTGCTCTAGGAACAAAAAGGTCTAATCTAGCCCAAAGTTGCATCTGCAAGGGAAAAATCCACCAATTTGTGGTTTTAACTGCAGCTTAAGAGAGATGATGAATTTAGCTATTATTTACATTTGTTTTCATTAAGTTTTAAAGTATTCCACTAGAAATAATATCAAATAGTAATGAACATTGTTGATGGCTGAATATTTAGATACAGGGATTACTAAAGATGGGCAATACTGGAGCTTACAGAATCTCTTATATACAAGGTTACTTTCTGTATTTTGGGTTAAAAGCTTTAATTTTTATGCAGATATGTTCTTTAGAAGAATATCAGCTTTTGAATGACTGATAAGTTCTTGGCTTTTAAGTAAATGAAAGAGCAATTAATTTTGCTAAAATAAGATCCTACAAAACTACAAAAGAGTAACATAGCCCTAATCTTAAGTGAAGAGTTAGGAGAAAGAAGGGAGAAATCACTTTTGATTTCACCCGTATCCTTGGAAGCGAGTCAGACAAATCTATTGCCAAAAGTCTAACGTCATCTGAAGCTGCAGCGTCCTGCAGTGCCAGGTAATGGGAGAGCTCTCTTCTGTAAAGGCCCATGAGCTAAGAATGGGAATTGTGCTCATTTCCCATTCTCATGGGAAAGGAAATAAGAGAAAGGAATGTAAAGTAGAAGAAAAATTAGGGGAAAAAAAAATAAAGTAAGGAGAGGTTAGCAAAGAAGTGCAATGCTAATGGCAGGTGTTCCTAGACAGGATGCCAACCCACCAGTGTGTCAACAGTGCTCTGATGGTTTAGGCTTTAGATGTTCACAGTTAACCATTCTATAAGAAAAATAAAAATATAAATCATCAAAGACATTCTTCCAATTTTAGTGCAAGATGTCAATGGAAAATGTCATGACATATCGAGCCATCGCATAAATCAGTTATACTGATTATCCTTTTGTGTAAGCATGAGGGAAGAAGGCAACAGCTTGCTTTCCAATTAACAGTTTCTGTTGCCACAATAAGGATTTTTTTGCAGAAAGCAGCAAGGATTGACCAGGCATGATGATCTGGTATTGTCTTCCTTGTCTGATATTATCAAACTCCACAATCTCTCCTCTTTTCAAAATTCATGTGCCAACACTGATATTCTTATAGTTTCCTATTCCTTTTGGGACACTAATTCCTGGTATCTTTCAATACATCCTGTTTCAGGTCACAGCCTAACACATACCGACATTCCCTGGCATATACTACCTCATTATCTTCCTTTAAAATTTCTTCCAAGGGAGCAGGTATAGTTGTTTCAAAACATTCATTTTCTAAATGTGTACTTAATCCCCACTTACCACTTTTTGTCACATTTTCACTATTCATAGCATCACTAGTTATTCCTGTAACACTGTATAATTAGCATAGACAGGTAATAAGAATAAACTTACCCCCTCAAACAGGCTTAACTCAAAATGCACTAGCTGATATTGAACAATTAAGGAAAAGCTTTACATAATTATATGTGTATGTTCCAAAGGTGCAATTTTTATAAGAGTACTTCCTCTACAGTTCAATTAAAATCAACAGGGGCTTTAATTTTGCCACCAGCTTCATTTGGGTTGCAAAAGGCAGTTGACCTTTTAGAAGATACTGGTTTGGTACCAATACGATGGTGTAGTATTAACTTTTCCACCTGGCTCCTGTCACTCAGGAGTACGACGGGGAGCATCATATAACAGGCAGCACTTTCCTGGAGCACACAGCCCACGCTGCTGGAGGCCTTGTCTCAGCAGGCTGTCCCTTTTTCTCAGGACAGATGAAAACTGTATTGCAAAGTAACTGATCCATGGTAAGGCAGCAGGTGGCAAGCAGGCACATGGAAAACCTCAAGCTCAGAAAACCAAAACTAAACATTTCAGGTTTGTAACACCAAAGCAGCCTTGTAACTCTGTCAGAGAGATCTCTGCTATGACAAAAATAAAAACACTTGATGCGATATGGATACAGCAGAAAGGAGAGCAGCAATCAGACAACCACCACTGGCTGGCTGACCCCAGAACACAGGACAGCATCGCTACGGCAGTGGCTCCCAAGACCAGGACAGGAGGCCATTCACTCTATAAAGCAGGTCCAGAATAGCCATCAACCACAAAGCTGCTCCTTAAGAGGGAAGATGACATTTGTAAAGCCTATTTCACCCAAACCTCACTACTCAAAGACAAGTATAAGACAAGATCTGTCAGCCAAAAGAGCCTAGAGAGTCTGCTGTTTAGCAGGAGATCTGTTTCTGGGGAGGACCAACTCTGATTTATTAGGAGAGGACACTTCCAAAGGGACAACACTCAGGCATGCAGACACAAGTGGACATCCAGGGATGTTCCTCCCTCACAGCCACTTGTGCTAAGAGGACTGCAGGACCAGCAGTCATTACGGGAAACCAGCCTATTTTCTGCTGTTCTGATATTTGAAGCCATATAATTGCAATTTTAATAGCAATGAGCTGAGTTTAACTGCACCTAAGTGGAAATAATCTGTTTCACAAGCTCTGTGGTGAAAGCAACAGGGAGCACTCCTAAAAAAAAAAAAGAAGCCAGCTTAGCAAGTTCACAAAAAACCCAAACCCCTTTTGTTCTATCCTCAAGCTGTAGAATATTTAAAAGTCTTGCCAAAAGAGTAGCAGATGGAGTTGGACAGACTGGCCACAGATTTCCAAGCAGCCAGACAAGCAAAAGGAAAATGCCGTTTGGTTGAAGGCACTTCAGAGCTGCATTATGATTTGAACCATTATCAGCTTTTGATGGCAATCTTGCCTTACCCGAGGACATTGTCACATCTCTGTTCTGAAAACACTAAAGGGTAAATCTGTTCTATCACTATTAATACTGGGAAGTGAGAAGACCAGAGGGAAGAGGCAAAGAAAGTGCAAGGTGCTTCTAAACTACACTGCCAGGAGGTTCATCTAGAGGAGATCATGTTTTTACTCTTTTTATTGTTTGTTTTTGGAATAACGGTAAGCAAACCATTTATAGCTGATAGCCCTGTCCACATTCAGGGTTTTGAGTAGCATGTAGAGAGAGGAGAGGGTGCAGTATGCCAGACTTGACAGTCAACTTGTTTTTTCTGATGCATTAGTAATTTCATGATGTCCTTGTGCACCCACAAAGACAGCTCTTCTGCCTCTTTCGTATGTTTTTCTTCCTGCTCCAGGTCCCTGAGTGCCCTCTCATGCTCTTTAGCTGTTCCTGGGCACTTCAGCATCTCCATGAACATGTCCTCCCTGGAGCATTTCTTTGCTTTCTCATCAGTGTCAACCTTGCTACTGCTGCTGTCAAGGGTGCTCCACTGAAGAGCACCCAAGTAGAAGGCAGTGATTAAAAAAGGAAAAAAAAAGGAAAAAGCAGTGAGCCCAGAAGACTTAGGGCATTAACATAAAGGGAAAAAGATAAAAAGCGTTTCGTGCCCTGTCTGTTGAGGCTGCCACAGCAAGATCAGTGATGTGATAGTGCTCCATGTTTCAAAGGGGACAGAAGGAAGAACCAGGGAGTCGTACGTGCCAGGGAATTGCCACAATGGCCAACAGGGAGAAACTCAGCAACAAACCACCACAGACTGTTATCTTATGCTAGGCATAACTCAGAAAAAGCAGTCATCACAGACAGGATCCCAAAATGGCACAGGAGATTATCCAATGATTGCAGGCAAAACACAGCATCTATACCCAGGAAGCTCAAGTAGGTTTGGATGTTAGCATTTATTTTTGTGAGGTTGCTTTGGAAAAATGCTCTGCAATGACACACAGGCTGAGCAAAGAATCCAGGATCAATTGCCAGAAGCAAACAAGAGTCCAAGAGATCAGAAGGTTCTTTCTGTGCTCCTCACTGTCCAGTGTACAAGTTTGCTCCATAGCTTCCACTGGCAATTTTTGTAGTAATTTTGAATCTTTCAAGACAGGCATGAAAAACTCCATTACAGCAACATATGTAGGAATAGCTAGAGGGCTTTTTGTTCAGCAAGTGTGTTCATAAGCATATTGTGGGAAAATCTCTGATTTTGACCCAACTTCGCTTCTTAAGTTACTTATACTGGTTTCCATTTTTTATTTTTTCTTAAATTCCATATCAGTGTATCTGTTCCTGGGGTTCCCTGAAACTCACCTCTCTCAATTGCTTCTCTCTGAGAAGCTTCAGATAGAAGTGAACCTCCAGATGTGAAATTTTCTTTGCACAAGTCTCACACATCTGTGAGGAATGCTTAGAAAACAGACTTTCCTGAAGAAAAATTGGGAAAGAAGGCAGAAGGGAAAAAAAGGATAGAATTCTGGACATCTTTCTCTCAGCCAGGTTGATGTGATATCCATCTTTGTATTACATCGCAGAAGTGTAATCTTCCCTTAAAATTGTAATAAAGATTTAGTCTACATTTAAGGGGTTGTTCTTTATCAATATTTAAACTGCTGTCTTAATAATAAAAGCAGAAGTCCTTACAATCATTGCTACTACTGATACTTGGGAACTCCTGGGATATATAACAGCATTGTAGGATTTAACTTTGCTTACAGCAAAGGATAAGTGAACACAAAGATTCATATTCACATGCTACTGCCTTAAGCCATGCGCAGGCAAACCTTGTAGATTATCAGAAGTAGTTTGCTCTTCTTTTGTTATGTGTCTCCAGCTTGAAAATATATCGTGTATCATCCTAATTTAGAGTATATCTGCAAAGACCTTTATTCATGAAAGGCATCTCCATAAATGTCTCCCCACAGCACCAATAAAGAACCCAGACAAGCTATGCAAGAGAATGCTAAGACACAAGATCCTCAGCTGTAACGAAGAGGTGTGAATGTTACCTGAATGCCATTATAAACTAACAAGCATTAACCATATTACCTTTCCTCTACCAGAGTCTGAAAAAATTCAAACTCTTTCTAGAAGCATTTAAAAAAAAAACAATAAAGTATTTAGATTTCTTTTTTATTACATCTGTTGTTTCTCCTTTTTGTGGTTTAACCCCAGTCAGCAACTAGAACCATGCAGCTGCTTTTTCATGCCTTACCTCCCACCTTTCCAACCCCCAAGAAGGGTGGGGTAAAGAGAGAAAAAAGGAAGAAAAGAAAAAAGGAAAAGAAAGGAAAAAAAGAAAAGGAAAAGAAACAAGGATAACAACAACACAGGTCACTACCACCCTGTGAATTGGCACCATCAAGAGCAGTGATCTCAGATTCCTGCCCCTCTGCAAACCCTTATTTATATACTGAGCATGACACTTATGGTATGGAATATCCCTTGGCCATTCCATCATTGTTTCTATGGGAAGGTGAAAATAAGTCCTTGAACAGTGTAAACATCACTTAACAACAACTAGAAAGAATAGGTATTATTGACATTCCTCTCACAGCAATCACTAGAAAGAAAATTAATTCTTTCCCAGCTGAAACCAGGACACTCCCCTGCCCCGAGCTAAACTTTTCCATAAGATTATTTCCATATACTTTAATGTATTTATATGTAGATATATATGGGTGCATAGTATCTCCACACCTTTTGTTCCACCTTTAGAAACTGAGCAAGTTCTTCAACAGTGAGGTGATCCTTCTTGTCACTATAGCTTAAGAGCAATAAGTAGAGATCTCGACGCAAGGACATCATCTTGTAAAACACTGAAAATTCTTCAAAATTTAGGGTTCCTTGATTCTCATCTGTGTCTGCTTCCTAAGAGATAAGAGACTCAGGTAAGCATGCTAAACATAAGTGAATTCAGGGAACAAATCATGAACACACATCAACAGATATTTAATAAATTCTAGTCTGCAAGGTTCTGTTCAGACTCAAATCCCAGTAGGCTAAAATAACTGCACAATTATGATATCATCTATTGGATTTTTTGATGAAAACACTACACTAAAGCCACAGGTTTCCTATGAAAGTTTCAATTCTATCTTTAGTTTTGAATTTGTTCCTCATGTAAAGAGGCTCACCCTGGGCTTTATTCTGATCTCTGTTACTCTCCTGTATGCCCTGCAGTTATCCTGGATTAAAACATAGCAAGGAACATAATAATTTCACCCTGTGGCTTCCACTAACAACAAGTCTGACATTTTAAAACATTCAGGACAATATCACAACCTTAAATTTACATTAATTCAAACTGCAGTACTCTCAGCCCCCTGTCAGCACTCTGTAGGGGTGACAAGTCTACAGCAGCAATAAGACTCCACACCAAAATATATGCCCATTAGCCTCAGTCTTGATGACAGCTTTTGTTTATCCTCAGAGGTAGGAAGAGAAGAAAACAGTACTTAACCCATGTTAATGCAAGCTTTTTACTGTGAACATCTGCCTAAGAGGATTGCTTTGGATTTTCAAAACAAAGAATATATTCTGTAGAACTGCTGTCAAACATTATGTGGGTCTCCACAAAAAAATGAACTTCAGGGAAGCTACAATTCTTGCTAAGTTTGAGGCTGTAAGCAGACAATGTAGACGAAGTGCAATAAATGTGCTGCTCTTCCTATAAATAACATCCTTTGTTCATCGCAGTGTATAATGTATTTTCTCTATAGCTATAAACACTCTTGCCTTTCCCATGTCACATTCTGTTAAAAACGGTGCTTCCTTCAGATCAGAACACCTTCTGTACAGAGTCCTTGGCTTTGAACCTGTTGGCTTGTCTCTAGACTGGTACATCAAATACAAGTTCTTCTCCAGAGGGGGGGTATCCTCATCTTCCTACCACTTCTTTCTCAAGAAAGCTCTTTCAGTTGGTGGCCAACCTCACTTCTACAGAAGAGGAGCTTGTCTAACAGCAGATACAACAAACACATCTGTGGCCTGCTTTGCCTTCCAATCATCCAGTTACACTTTCCCTTCACAAAACCCACTCCATTTAACTTTGAAGGGTCTCTTAGAACAGGAACCAATCTTTACACCACAGACAACTAAAGTAGTAGCCACATACTCCATTTCCAGACACAGGACTTGGACTGCTTCATAAGCCTGGACACCCCAATGGAGCCACAGCTGCTCCCCAAGCCCAGGGGCTGTTTGTGCCACATCACACAAACAGAACCACCTGAGCAGATCAAGCACAAGAGCAGTGCAGGGTAGCCAGATGTAAGGGTGAGGATTTGTCCCAGAGTTACTTTGCCATTCCCTTTACCCTGCGTTAAATCCTGGAAGTCCATAGGTCTGCTGGCACAAAGTGTTGGTTGTGGGGTGAGGCCTTTAGGATTGAGCCCTGAATGACTAACCGTAAATAAACCTTCAACAGTCCTTTAATATCCAACCTTAATAACTTCAACCATGCCTGTGAGGCCTAGGATATTAACACAGGTATAGTCTGGCAGCAACTGCAGCAAAATAAAAATAAGCAAAGCAATTTATTTTTAACCAAAAGTTGCCTCTTATTGCAGAAAGGCTGGTGCTTGCTAGAGTGCCCTGCTTCGTTCCTAGACAGTTTAAGAGTGCAGAGTGAAATACATTTATTTTTTTCTCCTCTTAGTACATGGCTTCACAACTCTCTGCCTCTCCTGCAGCAGTCAGCAAAACCCAAGGATCTCAGGGAGCTGCATTTCATTACACCGTATTAGTGCTACTGTCATCTGAGCCATACAGTCAGATCACAGCAATTAAACTAAGAAAATTCCTAGCTATCTGGTGTCAAATGGGATTTTTAAATCATGTTATATCTACTATATATCTTAAACGACATTTCTTCTATCTGGTGTCAAATGGGATTTTTAAATCACGTTATATCTACTACATATCTTAAATGACATTTCTAATTCGTGGGAAAAAAATACAACCTAAATTCACCTCCGCAACACAACCCCACAGTTTTCACACTTCTCAAGTCTTTGGGGAGTTACTTATACCTCATACAAGTACCTCTGATGCAGATTTTATGCCAGACAAACAAAACACTTTTGACCACAGAAGATTTTTCAACTTTCCCCTGTTTTATAGCAAACCAGCTTCTGCCTGGTACTGTTTTGGAAGAGTTAAAAACATTTCATTTTGCTCTCCATTACGTACTTGGCTTATCTTTCCTTTCCTACAGTAAACACTAGGGCTGTTGGAAAATGGTAACTGTTTTCAGACAGCAGAACTAAAAAATTGATTTTGGCTAAGTAAGAGGAAGTTGTTAAAAAAACTAATTACTTTCATAAAGCTAGTTTCTATTAAATAATTTTCCATAAAGGAAATTAAAAAAAGATTTCAATAGAAACAGAGTAACTTCATTGTGCATCAATGCCAGCATAGAACAATTCAGTTCACAGAGATCAAAATAATAACACATCTGAAAAAGTAATATTAATAAATTGTCTTCTACACATTTCATGATGTTAAAACAATGTTCTGATAGACCTTTGTCTACAAAGGGATAACATTTGGAAAATGTCTATAGAGCATTGGAAAGGATAGAGTTTTCAGTCTCAGATTGCAGACCCTATTTTGGATCTGTCCAGAAACGGATGGTAACTGGCACTGTCTTACCACAACCGAGCTGTGTGTTAGAGACCACCAACCTGAAACATCTGCCGGACCTTCCTGCGGGGCAGGTTAACATTTAGTTTATGCATCAGCTGGTGGATTTCTTCAATATTCAGCAGGCCATCTCCATTCTTGTCAGCCTCCTCAAAGGTCTGTTTGACCCAGCTACAGACACATCAAGGAAAAGTACATCCTCATGGAGGAGTGAGACAGAGCAGTTGGGCAGGTAAGGGACAAGACTCAAACTCAGAAGATGACAACGCTGTCCCAGCTCTTCTGGGCAGGGGGATAATCCTCCTTGCAAAGGATCTTAACATCTTCCAGGGAGAAGAACTGAGCATTATTCAATCCAACCTTCACAAACATGTCTTTTTTCAAGTCAGCACATCTGCACAAAACATTTGAATTGAGACTTCCCATATCCTGCATTAGAATTATTGGGATACACTGTGAAATAAAATAATTGCTGGCAAAGATCTGGTGCTGTCTACATGGTTCTCCCCATTCTGATGCCAAACCAAAGCATTTTTACTACTGTACACCTTCTGGTACAATTTGCTGTTGTACCTCCTACCTGGTGCAACTAAGACTGTTGACCTCCACGGAGTTATATCTGAGGACTACTGGTTTTGTGACTCAATAGCCATGTGTATCAGGGATGATGTTAATCTAGTGCAAGAGAATGGAATAAGGAAGACTGTGGAATCAGCCCAAGTACATTATCAGCCTGTGGTTTCCATAAAAACTTCATTAAAAATTAACCACTCTTTTTTCCACCCTTTCTCCTCCAAGACCATCACACATATATATATATTTGTAACTCTTCCATCTCTGGACAACTTCTTTGTCCACCATTTTCTCTCCAATATCTCACCTTGTGCCACACCTTCCACAGGGCGGCAATAACTCCATAGAATCACAAATTGCACAGATAAAGTGGATAGTGTTCAAACATTTGCTGTTTCTCCCCTTACAAGGGCAAAATGGCATCAAATAAAGCTAGCAGCTGTCAAATTCAGAAAACAAGAAGCGACTCTTCATGCAGCATATAGCTCAGCTCTAACATAACCTTTTCTGGGATGTTCTGCAGGATTACGTGGTTTTGAGGTGACACTGAACCAGTCTTTTTCCCCTGCCTTCGCTAGAGTTTCATTGAAATGCTTAAAACTGGTACTGGTTTATGACAATTATTTACAGCTAGGTTCACAATACCAGCCCCTTTGCGCTCTCATTTCTGCTACTAGCTTCTCCTCTGAGAGCATACTCTTAAGTTTTCAAACACTGCTGTCTTGCTCTGATATCTTCTTCCACTTTTCCCTTCATTCTGCTCAAAGCTCTCCACTTTCTTAATCAGTACTTTTTACCCCCTCTTTGCACATATATCCCTTTGCAGCTTTTCCTAAGATCTTACATTAGCTGGAATTGGTACAGAGTAATTTTGTCTGCGGTCTCCCAGCTGCCACATTTGATAACACAAACAAGACCTGAAGTGATGTTTCACCAGTAGAGAACATACAACAGAAATGTGCAGCTCAGAAAAGTCATGGATAAATATAGCAAGCTGAGTATGTGTGCAACAGAGCATGCAATATATTCCCCAAGTGGATCTATGCCTATCTTATATCAGAATTAAACACTGAAAATGTAAATTAAAAATACCTAAACTGTGTTCTTTCTCCAGGAGGAGCATTTATGAGTGACCACTGTAGCTTTCCATATGGTAAAAGAGACAGATTATAATTTTAATCAAGATGGGTTTGGGTTTTGTTTGATTTTATTTTTTTTTTGCTTAGGGGGAAAGAGTGTTCTTTGTGTTTAACATACTAGTCAGCAATGTTGTGAAAGAAAGAACATCAAGAAAATATTCAATGGACAAGATCTTTACAAGAAGTTCATTTCGGTTACTAGGCTACAATGAACGTTTAAGGAGCTTTAAAGATTTGTGCTCCTGACAATCAATGGAGGCTGAGCAGTACACACAGATATCTGACACATATTGACCAAGAGAAACAGAGACGGCCAGGAGTTTTAAATTAGTTTACTGAAAGACTCCCAAAATTGTTACGGTTATAGCTGAGCAGAGGCTAACAAATTTAAGTTTTCAATTAGTGTGTCTTGAAAACAGTGCCTTCTAACAGACCTTGCAATTTGCAGCAGCAGAATAAAAGCACAGTTGGGCAAAGAGAAGATGGCAGAAGTCTTGAAATCATCCTGGGGTTAGCACTTATTGCGATAACTAGAAATTACTGTTTTGACCCTTCAATAAGAATTTCAGTAACAAAATGCAAGATTATCCCCCATCTTCAATGGAGTTTAATCCAATCCCTAAACTATGGCTCATGTTTTATTGCACAGATAAGTGTCCATGTCAAACCCATAACTCAAGTTTCCATTGCAATCAATGCTAAGGTTTTCGGTCATTTAACCAGAAGTGAAAGGACACCCTGTGCTGATGTCACTAAAAAACAAGCCAGAAATACTGAATCAAATGCTGGAGCTCAGACTTATAAAAGGATACTGATCATGTGTTCTCTGTCGCTTAGCGAGTGAGTCCTCATCGCTTATTCCAGCCATCAAATATTTCAGTCCTGTGATCCAGGTGCGAGCTTCCTCTGGATTAGACGTAATCAGATCCAGTGACTCCATGTGGTTGCCATGGTAAATGGTAAAGCAACAGCTTGGGTCAAAGTTCCCCTCTGCATGGCGGTGGAAGATTTCAGACTGCCGGCCTTCAGTGACTTTGTAAATGGAGTCGATGATAACTGTGGGGAAGAGGGAAACCAAAAATTGACGTGCTTGGATATCCACCCCATTTCTTTCTGCTTTTGAGCAATTCTGAATTATTCAGGCTAGAAGTCATTAAACGTTTATTTCATGTTATATCTTCACATCCAAAAGGGCTTTTTGATTTCTAGGTTGATCCTTGCTTTGGCCATGCCATGGGCACAGTACAGCTGTCTGGAAGGCAGGCCAGTGCAGGTACAGGCAGGTTACAGCAAAGCTCTTAGAGTGCTCCCTGCTACATGAGAAGACTGTAGATTACCCAAAGGGCAGCATGAGGAGATGGATGCCATCAATCAGTAAAACACTGGGGACACCGCAGTCCCCAAAGGGACTGCTCACGCCACGGCCATGCTTTCTATAGCAGGAAGAGAGGGAAACCCATCACTAGGGTAATATGGCTCCCAATGCCATGGCTCCAAACAGCTACGTGGTTCAATGCAGCAGCTCTTAGCCACCACACACTGGTGCAAAACCATCAACTGTTACTATCTGTAGCCTTCCCAACTGCTTGTTTTTGATCTCAAGACTCCATGACAGTTCTGTGAATTTCTAGTCCTTGTTTTACCAACGATGTGAATTTCCAATTATAAACAGTGCAGCAGGGTCAGTTTCAATGAGAAATAATGCTACACAGTAACTTCAAGATGTAATAATGCCTAAAGAAAATTATCACAGTTAAGATCAAGAAACCTCAGTCTAAGCTTTTCTAGGTCCTGTGTTTAAATTCGTGATGTATACACTGAAAAGAGTTCAGCACAGTTTGTTATCAAGTCACTCACTCTCCAGTGTGCTCATAATTCATATAAACCTATGGAAAGTGTTGACATCTGACAACTACACTCTGCTTCTTTGTGTAATCCTGAACTTTTAGTACTCAGGTAAACTCTATGCGTACTCTTCAAAACCTTCATGTAAGTATCACATCACATTTTAAATAAGCATCAAAAAGCATTTATTTAATCAATCAAAAAATATTGTTTAGTTTTCCCTCTAATTTATATTCTAATACTGAACTGCCCAAGAAATTAAAAGAAATATGAAAAGTTTACTTTTTGCCTTTTCACTTTTTCTGGATGGTCTCCATCGGATGCAGGTCCTGTGCTCATCCAGGTAGAAGAGACGAACTAGCCCTTTGGTTCCACTCTTCAGCTTAACCATCTGAGTCCCAGACTGCATAACACTCATGCATCTTTCAACTGCAAAGCAGAACAAAATAAATTCACATAAATGACTTTCTGGCTTTCCAACATCTGCCAAGTATGTAAAATTTCTGACTTGCACCTCTAGTGATAGAAATTAGTTATTGCTGTGTAGGACATACTATTTCTTCTTCGTCACTACTAGCATCTCCACATAGGAAAATAAATCATCTGTCAAAACACCTTCACAACAAAGGAGGCAAAGAAAACTCTACCATATGTTGAAGGAAAATATTTTATATTTTTCAGTGCTTATCTCATTTAAATATTTTAATATTATTTTACACAATACTGTAGTTTTAAACCCAAGCACTCGACAAATTTTGAATGGCGACATTATCATTCAAACTCCACTTTCCTTTGGGCTCAGTAATCCTTTATCTTATATCTTGTGCTTGACACTATATCTTGACACTGTTAGAACTGCTCAGACAATTATAAATATACAATCCCTCCTCTCTACCACACACATTTACACCCTCTCCATCCTGCTACCAAATTTCAAGCACATACCCTGATGACTTCCTTTTATCCACCCATCCCATCCGGGAGGATAAGGCTTTGTTTCTCTATGTTTTGACTAAAATACACCCATCTCTTCCATTTCATCTCACATCTTCCCTCCTACAGTTTTCCAAACACTAGAATCAAGATAACGTTTCCTCTTGATCTCAGTGTAGATCCGTGCTCTTAAATTACCTCTTGTTTTTATCCATTCACAGCCCCTCCTCACTTGATATCACTCCAAATTCACCTCCCAGATGATTTGTTTACACTCTGGCTGGATCCCAAATACTATCTAGGCCTGTCTTTATTTCTTCTTATCACCCTTCTCTTCACCACTTCTCTCTTCAGTACTCCTCTCACAGTATCACAACAAAGACTAATGCACCCTCCCACTCCTCTCTGCCAGAGCCAGCATTTATTTTCTCAGCTCCTGACAGCTGTGGATTTGGCGTCAGCTGAAACCCCACAGTACATGTCATGGGGGTCCTGCTCAGTTCATCGCCATGACAGAAGTGTGGTCAGAACGCATCTTCCAGCAGACCCAAACAACCCTGAGGCCATCAAGGAAGGATAACAAACCCGTTGCTCCTTCCAAAGCGCCTCTGGGTCAGATGCAGTCAGAGCAGCACCCTAAACATTAGTCAAACACGGGATGAACAGCCGGCGTCGCTGGAACAACTTCCTCCAGCTCCCTCACACAAAGCCCTTGTTGTTGGCAAGCCAAACTCCACATCAAATAACTGCATCAGAAGCAGCGTTTTTGCTGAGTTGTCATATTTTTTGAAGGAATGAGAGGACTCAAGTTGAGCTGAACAGAACCAGAACTTCTGAAAGCACCACAGATGTGCATGAGTGCAATAAAATTGTCCGATATTATGTCCATAAATACATGGTCTTCCCTGAATCACCACACATGAAATGAATAGGTGGGTTTGAAAGTGCTTAAGATGAGCCAGGAGAGTGACATAAATCAAGCCAGAAATAGATGTTATACAGTATCCACATGTTGACTGCGGCAGTTTTAACGTCTATCTATCCGAAGATGCACAAAATATCAGGAAGACAAGCCTTTACACCACCAGGGATGGAAAATTCAGAACCTTAAAGAAGAAAGATTAACAAGCAAAAGTAACTCTCTAAAACTTACTACACATATATACACACATGACCCCATTCTCTTGGGAGACTGAGCCTTTCACTTTGGAACTGAGTTTAGAGCAAGTTTGCCTTAGATTCATATCTAACAGACAAGAACTGTCCTCCAGCACAGAAATAAGGGTCTCCAAAGGAAAAGGTTGTACCAGTGTGTGTGGATACGCAAATCTGAACTGCTGCATTAACCTGGCATACAAACTGCATGTACAGTTTTATTTCACTATTAGAGTGATCTATTGCAACAGGGTTTTAGCTCAGGAAGAGATTTAGCAACAAGCTAACTCAACACAGAAAATCTGCTTCTTTGTACCTAAGCCTATCAGTTATTAATAAAAGTCTTAGAAAAATAACTAATTCTCACATAAGTCTCTCTGTTATCATCAGCTCAGCTGTCATAAAAAAAAAAAATAACCACCTTGGTTTCACTACAATGTTGAGGGCTACTAGTAAAAGGCAGAAGAAAGATGACTACATTTCTTTAATATAAGAAAAGGAGAAAATGGGCCACACTCAGTAATTACAGCCAACAATACCATGGGGGGAAAAAAAAAATCATAAAATGTGATCCAGTTTCTTCTTCATTGTTTCAGTTGCCTTAACATTTCTGCATCACATCTGTAATTGTTACAGATGCATTTCACATACCTGTTTTCAAGTAGACTTCAGAATTAAAGTTATATGGAATAGATTTTAAAACACATTTTTCACAAGTAGAGAATAGTGGAAGAAATCCATTTCCTGCCAAGTATCTCAGCATTTGCAATTTCTCAAGTGCCATTTGCAATGTCTAGTACCCAAGTAAGCACCAACTTTTCTGCTTGCACTTTTCTAGTTCTAAGAAAATACCATCAGAATGCAAACATTTAAATAAGAATAGTAAATGTGTAAGAAAGTTCATTGCATCCTCCCTACTGTGTAGGTGTTAATGACAGAGAGAATCCACTTTAAAGAACAGACTATGGTAATAGAAATGCCACACCATTCAAAGGCCCATTGGATTTCCACTCTGGAAACCCTTTATGAAATACACCATCCTCTCCTTTAAGCTATTTATAAAATACAAGCACATGAAGAAACAAAGTGTTTTTCAAATCTATCCCAAATATGCTAATTTCAGTCTCTAGCCAGACATTCATAAGAGATAGACACCACACATTAGCATTAGAATGAGTTGAAGTTATTGAACAGAGGCAATTCAGGATAAAGCTCCAGAAGAGCAATTCAAGAATGCTTTCACTTAAAACCAGGAAAATTGGTTCCAGAAAAACATTTAATCCTCTAGACAAACCACAAATACCGAGTAAATGAAGCAGCTCCTTGATGCAGACATACATTAAAATTTGAGAAAGCAAAACATGGTTTCCATTATATGGTATTTTTCTATCAAAAGGAAGAGCTGTGCCTTTTTTGCCCAAAGTCTGAAAACGAATTAAGTTAAACTAGAATACAATGTAGTTTGTGTGTTACAAGAACAAAGAATATTAATGAACTGTGGAAAGTCAAATAAAATATTATGTTTATGCATTGCATATTTAAAGCTCTACTTTCAAATCTGAAAACTACAAAGTCACTTCTGTTTCCAAACTTATATAAACTTACTCTTGACAATCTAAAATCATCCTAACAGACATTCTGTAATTTAATGTGTTTTAATAATCCTGAAGTACCAGTCTATTTTTTTTTCTCCTAAAATAACCATTTAAAGCAACCTAGATCTGAATTCAAAGAGCATTTTCTAATTTTTAGTTCCAACAATGATAATCATTCTTAGTAGAACACACATCTCCTTTTCAGAAGGAGCTGCTTCTCTATCAAATGGTAAACTGGATACAAACCCATCTGTGCCAGCTGGACTTTTTCTGAAGTGGCCACACTCCCCAGCACATGGTAGACCTCTGAAGCCAGGAGGAAAGCCATCTGAGCCCCTGGCAAATCCAGACGTTCCTTGAAATCTTGCACGTTAGGCAGATGCTATTTATTCTACCTGACAACACTGCTCCTCGCTGCTGAATAAATCAAGCTGCCGCCTGGGAACAAACACTAAGCTGGAACTCTGACCACTAACCATACGCGGCCTTACGTTTAAAAAGCACTCTAATCCGCCCCAAATCAGCCAACGCTACCTTCCGTCCAACTCTGCTCTAATCTATCCCCATGTGCAATCAGGTCTTTAATAACCAGGGAATAGCTTAGCACTGTGCCCTGCGAGAATCTGTCACAAAGTTACAGCGATATTCACGGGTCTAACAGCCTCTCCCCGCACAAGCCCTGTTTTGCAATAGTTTGCAGTTAATTCGGTTTAATTATCAATAGTGATATTCATGACATGCACATCTGCCTGCTGTTGTGCTTTACCACAAAGCTTCTAAGGCATGCAGGACCCTTTAGTTGATACTAGAAGGAAAATATTTAGGGAATTAAAACATTATCCCTGGTAGCACTTTCAGTAAAAGAAATGCACTTCGATGTATAGGGCACAGCACAACAGTGAAACAAACAGCCACTCCTCATAAAACATGTTCATCCAAGATTAAATAAATATGCTGGTCACTTGGCAACTGGAGCCAAGAGGCAGGCACCGAGCAGAAGCAGTGTTGGCACCCCGAGGATGCTGGCTGGCATGTGGTGAGCACCAGCTGCCCCATCGCCCGCAGGCAACGGGCAACGCTGCACCGAGGCTTTGCAGGTTACCCCAGCTCCTGAACTCTTGGTCTTGCCGTGCCCTCCATGGCACTCAGCTCACTCTGAGCCCAACCTCACCCGCATTTCCATCAACCTCTGTGAGATAGTACAAGAAAGCCATCAGAAAATGTACATAAGTCTTTAAACAATCAATTATTCATTCAATTTTAGGACAGCCAGTAAAACTTATTTTTGAAAGGGGCAGCGTGCGCAACTCCTACATGCAAAAAGCTCAAGTGTTCACAGCAAACCCTTAGTAAATTAAAGCAGTTATCCCTCAGCAAGACACACACAGTACAATGTGAACATATTTAATAGCTTTAGGACCAGTGTCCTACAACTGAGTATTAAAATTATACCACTGACATTCTGAGACTTTTTTTAAACAAAGATCAATATGTTGTCCATAAACTTCATTCTTATTCTTCCCTGATATACTACTACATGTTAAGAAGTTAATATTTCAAAGTGCAACAAAAGAAAAAAGGTTTGGTCTCATGTCTTGCTTTTAATGGATGGACAGCCATCTGACAAAACAAAAAGATTAAATAACGTATAAAGAGCATTACCAAACAATGAGAAGTGTAATTACGAAAGAGGATATAAACTGTGTTTCTAAATTATATGCAGCAAGCTGCATTAAGCCAACATTAAGCTTAAGGAGATACAAGAAATCCATAAAACACAGAAGTTACTTTTCCAACTGCAACATCAGCTCTTCTCCCCTACAGTCAGTATTTTTGGTTTTACTATGTACTTTGCAGGTATATTGTTTGTTCTCTCTCTGAAGAGGGGGAAGAACCAAAAGACCCCCCAGCATCATCACATGCACTGTTCCCACCCACATGATTACAGACACCTCCTGTGATTCACTGTGCTGCCACATCCCAAGAACCAGAACAGGATCCTACACTTCACCTTAGGGTCACTTCTCTTACGCTGTGGAAAGTTTATCTTACTTTATTTAAACCCTCAAATACCACCACAGTACTTCTCTCAAATTTTCCGATTTTAAACCCTCAAAACTCCAGAAACTCAACTCTAAGGGAGGCTGTTATACAAGAAGTAAGTGGTTAGTGGTTGACAAAGGAGTCAGAACATGCTCCCATCACTGGAATCATGTGCCTGGATCCAGCTTGGAGTCCACTTTTTACTGAGGTAGATGCACATTCCCAGAAGTAAGCATTGAATAAGTGTGCAAAGAAGAAAGTACACACCTCTCTGAATTAGAGAACAGTATGCAACTAAACTATCACAATCGAAGTAGTGAAGATGTTCTGGACGCAATCACAAAAAAACCCAACCAAAACACCAACACCAAAACCCTAAAAAACCCCACCAAACCCACTATTCTCAGTTGTCTGAACTCTTATCACCCCGTTTTGCATCATTTATTCATCATGAGTAAGCTGTAAGTTTGCCTTTACGCTAATGCCATTAAAAGCCATTTACTCCCTACCTCCATCCCCCGGAGAGCACATTTTAACTAAATCCCATAGAACAGCACTAATATCCAGCACACCACGCAGCTTACCACTAATGCCAGCACATTGTTGATTGCCGTTTTGTTACGCAACAGCCAAAGAGCCCAGAAGAGCAGAAACCACAGCTGCAGGTCTGGAGGAATCCATGGCCCCAGTCGGGACCATTTTTAACAGTCACATCTCATATTTTATGCCAGATTTTAATTTGCTCTGCAGCAACTCTTCCAGCCCCTCACAGAATTTTACATTAAGCTTCTTACAGTGGATTTAATCATAATCTCTGTGAAGTCCACAAACATGAGACGGACAATCTCTCACACTTCTGAAAATCTCAAGAAATCTTCAAGGAAGTCACACACAACCAGCAGAGACACCAAAGGCCGGGGCTAGTCCTTGCAAGCCCAGCCAAAAAGTGTGCAGGTATTTCACTTCAGCCCTGGAGAAGGCAGAGAATCAAGACAAGTGGAATAAGCAGCCAAACACAAACTGTGGCTACTCAAAACAATTGTGAATGGATGGGCAACAAAAATCTGAAAGACAACTCATGCTTGTAAATTCACTAAATAATACGCAACCAAACAAAAAAAAAAAAAAAAAAGGTAAAGCTTAAGAATAAAAACATGTACTACTCAGAAGGAAAAAAAAAATACAATCCAAAATCTATCATACGGTTTTAACTCTTTGTGGGTCTGGGAACTATCTGGTGTTGTATTTCTTGAAACAAACAAAGAAAAATGAAACAAACAAAATCAAAACAAAAAACCCACAAAACAAAACACCAAACCAAAAAACAACAAAACCAACAAGAAACCAAAAATCAAAAACTTGGGAGTAGTAGTCCCCAGAAATTGTTAGAGTAATACATATTTCACAGTAAGTGCTGTCACAGTGAGACTGCTAGCTTGATGCTTCTAGGATGATCGATTTAACTCAGCTTATTTGCATATGACAAGTGAAAGGGTTTCTTATATATCTTGTCCACCATCAATCCTTGACTATAATTAGTTATTCTTACCATGGGAGCACCCAGAGTCCTTTTAGGCTGAGCCCCCTCCCCCAACTCCCAAAAGAGTTGTAATGATTCTTAATCATAAGTTTTGTTACTACAATGAGACTGTCTTTTACACAGTACTGTGCCATGGAGAAAAAGACTTGCTAGGACAGTGCTTTCCAGGGCCTACAATCCCCTTTTTGAGACCTGAGCTTCAGTATAGCAATGAATTCTGAGAGCAGTCCCCAGACACAATGAATAATGCATGTTTTCCACCTCTGCTCCATGATACCTTCCTTCTGCTAGCTCAGCGGACTTCTAATTATCGTCTTTAGGAAATTAGCCCATGTTTCATTCAAGCAGCACTTTGGAAAGCAGCCGATGAACAGATCGGTCAGCAGGTACAGCTTCTCTACAGTCCTGCTGGACACTTAGACTGCTGAAACATCCTGAGGGCCTGAGCAGTCACAAAGCTTCTGGACCCCAGCTCTAAATCTTGTCTAAAAAGAAGCACCTTAGACAGGCCACCACTCACCAACACAGAGCCAAGAGACTGACTGT
>NW_015090872.1:2498400-2538625 GCF_001431845.1 Calidris pugnax | reverse complement strand
GGGGGGGGGGGGGGGGGGGATATTACTGCTACTGGTTCCTGAAATACAAGAAGTATCTCTGACATCTCTTATTTTTATTCTTCAGAAAGAGACCAGAAAGCTGTTCATTTTGAGAGCTGTGGTGCCACCACAAGTCAGCACGACTGAGGACTACAAGTTTTCCATTAAGACTATGGAAGTAGTGCTGTACCAACACTGAAAAGCACAATCATTTACCCACAGATATGGCCAACTACCAAAACACATTGTCACATCAATAGAGTGAACAGGCAACATGGATTTATTAAGCAAACACGGTTAACATGTTTGCACGTTCTAATCCTCATTATTTGGTGAGGATCCCTCAGCAGGGAGGGCACAGCCATTGATTACAACAGTATAGAGCAAGTGGGCAGCAGGCAGAAGGAAATAGGAGGATAGTTTCCACTACACCCACCAACAAGGAGGATGAGTGGACAGGTCTGCGTGTGCCACTGTGACAACCCCAGCAGCAGGTTTCAGGACAAGCAAAGGGCAGAGTAGCACTTGGCTTCTTGGGCAGCATCCTCACATTGCCATAACCATTTACAAGGAGAATGAGACATCGTTCTGTAGGTCTGTGGCCATGTCTCCAAAGGAAACCTTAGAGTCTCCCCAGCTCACCCCTTAGGTAGGCAAGCTTTTGGTCAGGTACCAGAAAGGATGTCAATAATTCACTCAAAGGAGCTCAGCTGAGTCACCTGTGCTTGCTCCTCAGAGGTGCTAAGACAGAAGATCCTGTGCAGCCTCACAGAACAGTCTAAAAGGCATCCTAGGAGCTACTCCCCTAAGATGTAGGTCAGTGTAAAAAAGTCATCCACAAACTTTCTCTTCCAGAGTTGCATGTCTGCCTTCTAAAAATCGATAAGTACATAAAGAAGAATCATACGCACAAGAACCAAAGATGTGTTGGTCTAAGTCTGCCTTTGTTGTACAGCATTAAATGTAATCCCTGTTCCACGATCCTTTATATACTATCCAGGACCTCAATGAAATATAACTCCCACTGCAACATATTGAGCTGGGTCAGATCCCCTCATCCTCCCTTCAGAAATATGCCATTCCTTTCTATCTTACCTCACCCTTAACTTCTCCAACACGACAAAAATTGAAAAATCCCACCAGACTATGCTTCATAAAGCTTGCTCCTCTCTCCACATAGGAGATGTGCAGAGAATAAAATATCTCCGCTTCAGCACCATGAATTCTGATGTCTGCAAATTTATCAGCAAATAGCAATATGTCACAGCAACCTTGGCACCTGTACAGCATCACTGCCTGGTGAGGGCAATACATCACAAGGCACAAGAGCAGCTGTAGCTGCAGGATGAAGTGGGTGGAGGAGGGATCCAGTCCCTGGACCTGGAACACACTCATCATGCTGGGCTGTGACAGCAGCCGGGCTTGAGGGAGCATTGCTTCCCCTTCAGGCTGCCAAATAAATCCACATCTGGGGCTTGATTAGAGAATAGGAGGGGAAAAAGCAAAGTAGAACTGAAAGTGGAGTTAATTAACCTTTAAAAGTAATGAATGAAGACTACAGTGCAACTGATGATATGAACTAATTTATTCACACTCCTCAGAAAGAGTGATTTTGCTAAAGAAACATGTTTATCTATTCTATTCTCAAATTACCTTGGTGCAAGTAACTGACAGTGAGTCATCTGCGGACAAACAATGAATCGACAGTCTCAAAGTAATTCTATTAGAGAAAATAATGATGTTTTCTGCATCTGAGTTTCAAGCTGATCAATGTTTCTATTGGTAACATGTGAAAATGCCTCCAAACCAGTTACCTGTTATACTGCTGCAGATACCAATAACCTGACATAGAACAGGCACAAACTTCCTCACCTACAGCTGGGTTTCCTGTCACTTGTATTAAAAAAAGCCAGCTTAAGGTTTCCCATAACTTTAATTTCAGTCCTTCAAGAAGCCCACACACCAGCATGAAGTGCTGCCCGCATACTAACAGGCTGTCCTCTAAGACATGAGCTTCTTAAGGGACTACTTCAAAACATATGGTAAAGAGGAATAATAAGCACACATATTTCCTCTTGCAGGTAAGCTCAGTGCTGCAAAAAGCTGTGAATTTTTCTTGTGGCAACCTCCCTTCACCAGCCCCTGGTTTCACCAAGCTACTGCATGGTAAGACACCATTAATGTTGATCCCAATATAGCATTGGGCCATTTTAGTCTTCATCAAAGCAGTGAAAGAGTTACTTAAACAATTTTAAGTTTATGCCACTGTAAAAATTCTGTAGATTTTTTCAAACAAGATTATATATAATTCACAGGCCGAAAAAAAAGAATACAAAGTAGCTAACAAGCATATAACCTAGTTACTAGTTGGTCTCCCTTGCCCTCGGCTCTGCTAAAGCAGATTAGATACCCCTCATGGAGACAAGCAGCATTCAGCATCCAACTACAGCATCCCCTGAAACTTCACCAGTGCCATGGAAGGGACCTGGCACTCCACAGTGCCACACCACAGCAACACTCCTTTCAGGCCGGCAGGGGAGGTGTTTCTCTTCATACAGGGTAACAGCCTCAGAACATACCAAAAAACCCAGAGGCTTTAAACCTTTCAAAGCTCCCATGTGCAGGTACTATTTTATTGCAAGGACACATAATGCTGTGATAGATTTAAGCTATTATTGGAATTAAATCTGTGGAAGACAAAGTTCTTCCCAGGAGGAGGTTAACATCTTCAATATCCACGCAGAACGGTATGCTGTTCTGAGCTAATTCCTTCATATATCACTTGCTATGCTACAGTCTATATTTCATAGAATCAGAAGGGTTTAGGTTAGAAGGGACCTTGAAGATCATCTAGTTCCCACAGCTCTGCCATGGGCAGGGACACCTCCCACCAGACCAGGTTGCTCAAAGCCCCATCCAGCCCAGTCTTGAACACCTCCAGAGATGGCGTATCCACAGCTTCTCTGGGCAACCTGTGCCAGTGTCTCACCTCCCTTACAGTTAAGAATTTATTTCTAGTGTCTAATCTAAATCTTCCCTCTTTCTGTTTAAAACTGCTACCCCTCGTGAGACCCCACCTGGAGTAGTGTGTCCAGCTTTGGAGTCCTCAACACAAGAAAGACATGGATCTGCTGGAACGGGTCCAGCAGAGGGCCACGAAAATGATCAGAGGGATGGAGCACCTCCCCTCTGAGGACAGGCTGAGAGAGCTGGGGTTGTTCAGCCTGGAGAAGAGAAGGCTCCGGGGAGACCTTATAGCGGCCTTTCAATATCCGAAGGGAGCCTACAGGAGAGCCAGAGAGGGACTCTTTGTCAGGAAGTGAGTGACAGGACAAGGGGCAATGGTTTTAAATTGGAAGAGGGGAGACTTAGATTAGATACCAGAAAGAATGAGGGTGGTGAGGCACTGGAACAGGTTGCCCAGGGAAGTCATGGATGCCCCATCCCTGGAGGTGTTCAAGGCCAGGCTGGATGGGGCTTTGAGCAACGTGGTCTGGTGGGAGGTGTCCCTGCCCATGGCAGGGGGGTTGGAACTAGATGATCTTTAAGGTCCCTTCTAACCCAAACCATTCTATGATTCTATGATCCTATCACTACACTCCCTCTTAAAGAGTCCCTCCTTATCTTTCCTATAGCCGCCTTTAGGGACTGGAAGGAACTATAATATCTCCCTGGAGACTTTTCTTCTCCAGGCTGAACAATCCCAACTCTATCAGCCTATCCTCATAGCAGATGTGCTCCAGCCCAGATTATCTTTGTGGCCTCCTCTGGATCTGCTCTAACAGGTCCATGTTCTTCTTACATTGGGGATGTAGTACTTGTTTTATAGGTGCTTAGATAGATTTAAAGATACAACAGTACCAAATAAGCATTAATAATGGCCTTTTAAAAGGCTACTGATACAGTTCCTGTGAATGAAACACAATGTAATTCACTGCTATTTCTCTGCTTAGCCATACCAAGTGCAACCCTGGTGTTCTGCTAAAGCAATAACAACAACGTAACTACAAAGTACCACCACCCATCAGCCAAAGACCCAGACCCATAACCAAGTGAAGCCTGTACCATTTCTCCTGTGTTATGCCCGCCAACATCCCACTGCCAATACCTCTTTGAGCACAAGAGTGTTCCCCATTCAGGGGTTAGCAGTTGTGTACGAACTTACGGCCAAGCTGCTGGCAGGCACGGAGCTGCTGCTTCCTGCAAGCACTCATTGAGGAGCCGAGTCAGACAGCGATGGCACCCGCTTGTTGAGTTATCCCTTCATCCAGGCACTATCATATGAGTGCTCTTACATGCATAAATTGTCCAAGGGGTGTGATCTTGCTGTTATCAGTATCAGCACCGGCAGGCTAAAGTAACTACGAGCCTGAATAAGGGGGAGATCAGGCACTCTGCCTTCTTCCACCATCCAAGCATATGAATATACTCATACCTACAAAACACAACATCCAGAGACTGTGCTTGTGCAGTGCCATGTCACCCTGGGGGCCCAGCGTGACCCCACATGCACTGCTGCAACGCCACCAAAGCAGCCAAACCTGAATACAAGGGACACCAAGTTGTACTTGTTGCTTCTGCATCCTTTAACCGCCTCCACCAGACAGAGAAATGATAGTGCTACTAACAGAAAGAGATTAACAGAAATTTGGCAGTTGCTATTATATCTGGCTAAGGAAAAGGGACTGCAAAATTACCTCAAACATAATTTCACCATCAGCTGAGTACTTCAGTCTGAAATGTGTTTACTTACATACGCACACATTTACATGAGCTTTAAAAATTAAACCTGATGCTTTTCTTCTAGGACTGTGCCAAAAACCTCCTTCAAATAAGCTAGCTCTTGTAAATTATTAAATGAGGACCTATCCATTACCTTCTGCATCTCAGAAAGCAGATGGAGTAACACCTGGTCTCCTTTACCTAACCATATGCATCAAAGCTTAATGTAGACTCTGTGTAACCAAAACCTCCAAAAATAAAAATACAGTCTTTGGAACTATAGCATACCATCTCCCACATAGGAGGTCCTTCCCGGAGATTATATACAAATAACTGACCTTTTCTTAAAACAGTCTGAATTTCTTATACAATAGCTGTGTCTATTTCCAGTAACTTTCCCCGAGTTAGAAATATCAAATAAAATCATCCATGCTAAATGCAAAGAAAGAAAAATAAATCAGCATATATCAACTCCTAACACTGTCCTTAAATTTTTTAATATGCTTCACAGTGGGCAAAATAATATTTCGAAGTACGAGACATGACTTCTGGTGGCTTTAAATTAGTTTCTTTGTTTTATAATTATAGATAATCTTGTTGGAAAACATCTTCTGAACCCTCCAATTTTGGCAAGCCAGCTCTTCACTAAATATATTTTGTAAGTTTTTTTTCTTTAAAAACACATATCCCAACATCATGAAGAATGATTAAGTACAGAAATAAACTTTATCTACCATGATTTCTCCTTCTCTTTACAATATTTATCCTATCTTCACTTAGAGGCTTAAACTAATTACCACTTGCCATTCAGCGCTGACTTAAATTGAACAAAATCAGACATTCTAAACTACAAGTTACTGAACAAAGTTATTCAAGATGTCTTCCTTGTTTGTATCACCTTCCTACAATTCTTGAAAAGACCCATCTTTCTCATTCAATGCTGTTTGATCAGAATTTTACAAATTTGCATATGTGTTATAGTATTTACAACTGCTACTAGAAAAAAAAGAACAACAAACCAGAAACTCTTTTCCATAGAAGGCTATGCCACAGCAAAGTGACCAATAGATGAAAAGGTCAAGAATGTTTTAAAGGCAAATACATTTGTAATAATTTAAGATAACACATAAATGCAGTTTGTTCATATCATAGGAGCAGTCTCTCACATACAATCCACATGTTTTCATGGAGAAATGCACTTTTAAGTCAATACAAAAATATGACATTTCCCTCTTAAATATTCATGAATATATAGACACATACATTTTTCATACTAATGATGTCCACATAAATATTGTATGGGACTTACAAATTATAAGGATCAAGTTAACTGATTTTTCTATAAGCACTTCCAGAAATGCTACGAGCTCTTGCTACAGCAATTCCAAACTCAAACATCCTTACCTTTTTCTGGACTTAAATTTTTATATACTTCAAGGTCTGCCATTAAATTTGTAACTCGTGCATTATTGGCAAGTAGAATGGAAATTCTCACTGCAGGAAAGCCTCAATTTAATCTTCATGTCTCCAGAGCTAAAACATTTGGAAAGCAATCCTTAGAAGTACAGAACATTGCCAGCACTGCTCTTTACGATGAACGACAAAATCTTCACGATCCATAACACGAAGACAGGAAAGCACAAATCCAGAGACAATACTAGGCAACTTTGTTCAAAACCGAAAAGCACAGCCTGAGAGGGCAGCTGGAAGCATCTGCTCTGTGCTGCTGCTGCGGGAACGCAGGAGCAGCGACTACTTTTGGTATGAGACATGCATGCAGAGCACTGCGATTAAGACGCTCCAGGCATTAAGTGCATGTAACGCCTGGGAAGAGCAGCTCTATAGGCAAGTGCTAGGAAATCCTGCTGGCACCTGGGGAGGCCAGTCAGGAAGGGATTACCATACTTCAGTTAAAGAATGGGAGAGTGACGCAGGCTGAATGCAGAAGAGAAAAACCACCCTCACTCCAAAGTAACTCCCAGCGTCTGCAGCCAGGCGATTCTGTGAGGTGGAAGGAAAGAACCTCTGTGGACCCCACTCCTTTTTCCCAGGTTTTGTGCCCCCTCCTCCCATCTCTGTCATTAACTTGAAGGGGAACGGCCATTCTGTAGAATCAGGCCAGTTAGAGCACAAAGCATGCAAATGGTTTAGTCTGTGCATCACTAAGCATTTGATTTCGTAAGAACAAGTAGTCTCCTGCGAGATGCTGAGCACTAACTCTCACAGTAGCTATAAAAAATTACCATGCTACTGGCTAAATATCGTGATTGTTTAAGCCAACTCAGTGCTACTGAACTCGGTAGGATTATAGTCAGTGTGGAACAATGGGGCAGAAACATTCAGACTTGCATGAATTGCACTTACTTATGACGGAGCCCAAGGGGACACAGTGCTGGAAAGCATGGCAAGAATAAAGTAGGCTCCACATATCATCTTTGATTTATTGCATTTCCTAATTGTTTCACTATTCAGCTGGCTTTTACACAGTGACATTTACATCAGCACACCAAAAGAACTCCCAGCTATATTCTCAAAGACTGTGATATCAGTAAAAGAGGACAGAATTTTTCTAGTACACGCTAGGAAAAAGTTACACAATCTTGTGTGTAAGTAAGACAGTGTGACTGAAAAGAGGAGGAAAGATAAAAGCAAAACCAAAAAACCACCACAGTTCTACATGCTTGTAGAACTTGAGATGGGAGACAAGATACAAGCGGAACTGACACGTTTTATTTAGTGAGAAATCATTATTTCTTAGTTATTGCTAACATAAATAGTAAGAATTCCCCCAGTCACCACATATCACGATAGATCGCAGCACACTGCAAGATGTATGTTGACTATATTTACCAGCCTATAAGAAGACACAATCCCCCAAACCCACTGTAAGATCATTCTTGGCTGCACCCAAAGTTTGTGCTTCTAACCACAGTTTCATCTGAGGATGGCAGGACACAGCAAAAGTCATGTTCTGCCAAGGGACATGTCACTCACTCCCAGTTATGGCGAGGGAAATGGAACAGCTACATCATTGCCCCACCACTGGTTCACACCTCAGTTCACAAGGTTAATGGATGAAGTCATCACTCTGAAGCCTCTAGAAAGTTATCAATACACTTATGTTCAAATTAATTTATGTGTTATAGTCGCAATTCAACAACAAACAATAAACTGTCACCACTCTACAGTTTAATTATTGATATATCAGATTGCTCTTGATAATGCGGTAAGCGCGAATTACTCCACGCTCCTATCATTCTATCAATTATGACAGGAGCTATACACAAGCATCTTTGGCACCAAAACTGCTCGGTAAGAAATCTTGCCCAATCATTAATATATTTCTTATTATTTTTGTCTTCAAAATAAAGTTCAATGTGAAAACAGAAGTGGTTAATTGCTATTTGGCTTTGGAAATTAGAGCATGCTATTTGGGTTAGCAAGAACATTACAGGAAACAAATGAAGACTTCTGTGTAACTCAGGAGATGTATTCCAAATGGTATGAAAATACGTGAAGGTTTATTCAACTTCCAAAAAAAGAAAGAAATCACTGTGACAACTCTTCACTGACAAGCCAGGTTTTGCATCCAACCCCTAGCACTGTCAGTCAGAGTCAAATCTGAAACTGCTGTGTCCTTGAACACACACTACATTAGAGTTTGACTGTCTACAAAAAGAAGAGTCAAAAGGCAACTAGTTCACTTTATACCACCTGACACTGCACCTTAATTTAAGCAGTGGCTGAGTAACCCTCGCATCTTTCCAGTTTGCTTCACTTTGACATACATCCTCTGTTCTCGGGGGGGTCAAAACGCCCCTGCTGGGAGTGCTTTGCGGAGCCACAGCATGCAAAGGTCTATCAAGGTCTCAGAGTCCATGGTGACCAGAAAGCTTTCCAAACATGAAGTTGCTATTCTCTTACCTGTGTTTGACTAACATAAATGATCAACATCAGACAACAGTACATATTTTCAATGGCCTGTTTCACAGGTATTGCACAACCCCAAGATAAGGTTTGGCAGGAAAGGTAACAGACTCACTTGTACGCCTGTTTTTCCTACTTATGTTTTCCACCCCATAAGCCCTTTGCTAACGCCTTGCATGCTTAAAAGTCTGGGGCTTTTTTCAACTTATGAAGCTGGTTTCAAGGAACACATGAACTATCCTCCAAGCCTCATCTCATTGATAGATTTTGACAATCTAAGCCACAAAAGCACTAAAATTTATTAAAAATATGTTCATTCACTCAAAATCCATCTCCCCCAGGCTAATATTATTTTCCAGTCTTCTGAATTTGCCATTCAAAAAAAATTCTGTCATTAAACTACAGGAATTATTTTGAGATAAGACAGCAAGTACCTCCAGGTACAAAGCAGACAGTGTCAAAGCGCTATCCATGCTATTTCATTAAAAAAAGGGGATTTAAAGCTTTCTTGCAATATATGCAAACTGTAATTCTTCTCTTGTATGCACATAGCTACAGATATGATTGAATATAAAATACACTGTAGTTCAGCTGACAGCTTCTAGCTGAGATGAGGGAAATGTGGTCTGTTTTGTGCTGAAAGCAATGCCAGAGGGATGAAACCATGCTGGCTTGTCTTGGGGTATAGTTGCCAAACCAAAGTGAATATTTTTAGCTCCCTGGAAGAAAAGAGACATCAAACCTACCAGTGAGGCACTCCCAGCTGATCTGCGCGAGGGAATAACCCACAGAATAACCAGTAAATATTCCCACAGCAAAATGAATGACCAACAGGACAGACAGACAGCTGTGGGAATCGCTATGCTCAGGCCTCTCTCCTCCACAGGCCGCTCAACTCTGTTGGGCTGCAAAACCAGCTAAAAACTCCCTTGAAAAGCACAGAAGATACACGTATGCCATGTAAACCTGAACCAGTAATTCCAGGATAAAGGTTTTGCCTCACGTTTGCTGCTGTAAGTTGGAGGGGATGCAGAGAGGCCATGCAGGGCTGTATGCACACAAGCTCACACAGAGGTCCCCCTCAAGAGCTGACAGTCCCGCAGTGGCAGGGCTCAGTGGCCACACTCCAAGGTATCTGCTGGTCAACCAGCTCCAGTGCAGCCCTGCCTGTGCCCCAAGACACAGGAAATTGCCTTCTCTCCCCACAGCTTGACAGCATCCTAACCTGCCCGTGGTACCAGGCAGCCACCACATCCCCATTCACACTTAAAGAAAACTTAGCATCAGCCTTCAGCTACCAAAAAATAGAAACCTAGTTTTTGAACAGTAAAAACCATATGTCACAAAGGGCCATGAAGTTGATCAGAGGGCAGCAGCACTTCCACTGTGAGGACACGTTGAGAGAGTTAGGATTTTTCAGCCTGGAGAAGAAGAGGCTCCAGGGAGACCTGTAGAGTCCCTTCCAGTACCTAAAAGGGCTACAGGAAAGAGGGGAGGGACTCTTGATCAGGGAATGTAGTGATAGGATGAGGAGTAACGGTTTTAAACTGAAAGAGGGGAGATTTAGATTAGATAACAGAAAGAAATTCTTTACAGTGAGGGTGGTGAGACATTGGAACAGGCTGCCCAGAGAAGCTGTGGCTGCCCCATCCCTGGAGGGGTTCAAGGCCAGGCTGGATGGGGCTTTGAGCAACCTGGTCTAGTGGGAAGTGTCCCTGCCCATGGCAAGGGTGTGGTCTTTAAGGTCCCTTCCAACCTAAACCATTCTATGGCACCTCACAAGGCTTAGATTACCGGACAGAGCCACGACAGTGTGAGTTCTACTGCAAAATATTCATTTTCCAGTAAGTGAGAATATGATTTAAATAATAGTTTTAAAATTACAGCATCAGAATATTAATTTTCTGGCTCATTGCTTTTTTCTTTTTCACTGTCAAAATAGCTGGAAATTGGTACAAAGACTAATTCATCTAAAAAGCAAGACAAGCTGATTAGAGAACTTCTTATTTCATTACCTATTTACTGTAAGAGGTAGAAGATAACAATATTTTCATACTCATCATCCAAATTTAATCTTAGACCTAAACTGTAACACAACCTCCTCGTGAAAAGTTTGCTAGCAATGAATAAAACTTTATATTAGCTGCACAAAAAACTCGTCATTTTTATCAGATTAAAGCTTTTATCAACTCTGCTCATTTGTCAGTAATGAAGAGACGGTTCTTTGGAAAGCTGACAAATATACAAAGATGGAAAGGTAAAAACACTTGCCATTAGAACTCAACAGCCTGATGCATTGGCTCGAGGCAGATCTCTCACATGAAACTCCTCCTTTCAGCAAAGGACAAATCTAGTGGTAGACACAGGGTTCTTCAAGGTAGTTACACATTCAACAAAGCACTGAGAGACAGTTTCTTCAGGCATTTTAGGCACTTTTTTAATTTATATGAACTGTAGTAAATAAATTCTTTAGTGCCCTACTTGCATATTATTTTTAGTTACATCTGGTTGTGTCAAGGAATGAACTGTGGATTTTTTCACTACATAAATCTGAATATGAACCAAAATATAAATTACTGCACTATTAACTTGTCCTGCTTTCCCAAGCATCATTATAAAACTTAAATTGAAGCTGACTATTAAGATATAAACTTGAATTTTTAAGTCTACATCTGGCATCTTTAGCAGTGTAGCCTCAAGCATAGGACTTACATGAGGCTTCAGCAGAGCTAATTATAAAGCATTGCCCATCAGCAAACATCAAGCCTAACAAATATGTGCAATTCCGCAAAGATTTAATAGTGTTCCCCAAAACTCTTGTGCTCTAATAACCAAAATAGACCATTTTGTTCTGTACAAAGTAAAACATAATGCACTTTATGTTCCCTTTCATTGGGCACAAAAGTTCAGGATCACTGAAGCAAAAAAAAATCATACAAGAACTTGCACAAAAGCTCAGCTTCTCAGATTGAAGTGAATGGAAAACTAGTGCAATAACATCTTTCGTAAGCAACCTCTTCTGAAGCCGTCCAAAACTGGTTGTGTAACAGCAGGAGGTGTTCATCTAATAAACGTGGTGCACAACTACATCCATGACATTTGGGAAATCTTTGAGATGATATCTCAAAAAAAAAACAAACCAAAAAGCAACTGCCTGGGACTAAGTCTCTCCCCCTCAACTTGGGATGTATACAAGTAGGCCATTTGGAAGAACATTTTGAAGGATGAGCTGGATATTCGCAAAACAAGAGACAAAGAGCACATGCAGGAATCCAGATCAGCAGTTTCCCTTGCAAGTTCGTCTCTCGCTGCACATTGTCAGACAGCAAAATAATTACTGAAAAATATTGTTTGCTTAGTGCCAGGCATGAGACAAATGTTTGAGTGGCCTATCTCAAAGTGCCATCTGAAGTAAATGGAAGTATTGATATCAATACCAAAGCTGCGCTGCAGCGGCTCAGGATCTCAATATTGAAATCTAGAATGAAGTTCCCATTCTTGCCACTTTCCCTTTCCCAGTGGCAGAAGAAAGTGCTATTACCACAATGTTCTCTATTCATTTGCTCAGTAAGACATTAGAATGCAGACATTTTCAGCTACCAAAATGCCTAACACACATAAGTACCTATCTACCTTACAGGCTTGGCCCTCGAGTTCAGTACATCCAGTCAACTGTCTTTTAAAGGTGAAGGAATTGAGCAACAAAACCTGCTCCATCCATGGCCTGAATGTGGCACAGTTGTGTAAAATGACTGTTTACCTTCAAGCAGAAGGTTTACACCAACCAAAAGGAATTTCTGAGTCAATAACCACACATGGTCAAAAGCGTGACTGAACTAAAAAAGACTTTAGAAGAACTTATCAGATGTAAAGCTAATAACTGCAATGATCTCGAATCAGCTTCTAGCTGGGGAAGTGCTGACATTGCTGACCAGCAGGTGCTGGGAGTGTGCAGCACAGGAAGAGTTGTTACTATTTCTTCCCCCCCACTTTATACTTTTAGCTCCAAACATCTGCTAGCAAAGTAGATGGATGTTTGGTCTGACAACACAGTTATTTCTATATTGTTACTATCAGCAAACAAACAAAGCATGATCCACTTTTACAGCCTGAAAACCCTGAGAAAATGAAAAAAAAAAAAAATCTTCATCCAAGCCTAGAGCCATGATGTACTTTGTATTTTGGCACTGTTTGCAACAGGAAGAAAAAGAAAGTAGGTTCATCAAGTCCTCAAGGCTATTCCAAACATTATAATTGCTTATCTGCTCTATTCTACAGAAACTGCTAAAATAGCTTAAACCCAGATCTGTCTTTAGTTTGCTATTCTCTGTGTGCACAGAATGCTGTATCTCGCTGTTACTGAAGAAAACTGACATTTTTGCTTCTAGGCAGATAAGACTCCCTAGAGTACAAGACACAGCAGCAACCTCCACTTCTGTAACCAAAAATTTCAGACATTAACAGATAAGAATTTTAATATCCTGCAAATGCAGCTATTAGCAGCTTTTCCTAATAAAATTACAAAATTATGAGAGATCCTTAGGCAATTTTGATGCATACAGCAGTTCAGCATTGCATGTATGAATGTTCTGTCATTACTCAAAAGACGAGCCGCCAAAGCCCTGCAGAAAGGCACACAGTTGTGTATCAATACCTTTTCTTGTCTAACAACATGCAAGTGTCTCATATGCAGGAATTAAACTGGGACCGCCTAAGTAGTTTTCCAGCCTTAGATTCACATTAGTCAATATATCGTTTGTTACTAACTATATTGACTTCATAGCAAGAGTACATATAGGATGCTTTAAGAATTTTTGCAAAACTTACCAATCTTCACTCAAAGTACGTTAGTTTCTCCTGTGTCTGTCTATACACTTGTAGACAATTTTCCATTTGCTCTTGTGCCAACTTTCACCTTCAGTTCATAAAAGCCTTTTCCTCCCCAAGCTTTCCTTTTGCAATGCATTCATGGTCAGCAGTCACATCCCCTCTCAATCTTTGATTTTCCAAGCTAAACAAACCAGAGTCATCTCGTCTCCACTTCTGTAGTTCTTTCTCTGCCTGTTCCCCAACTCCCCTTGCTCAAATACTGCTGACCAGAACTGCATTAGGCTGGGCCTCACAGCACTAACACCTTCATCTTACTCCAGGACGCTCAAAATTACATCTGCCTCCAAGTATGTAATGCATCACATGATGCATAGTGCTGTCCTCCTGGTGTCATCTCTCATATGGTTTGTCCTCCACCACCTCCTCACTTGCAGCTGATGGTCTCCCACACGGCAGCAGAAACATTCACTGCTAGTCTTCCAAGTGAAGGTTTTTGATGTTCACGCGGTGGCACGGTGCATTCCAGCAGGTTTTACCTGCAGTGCTACAGTCCTATTTGGGTGGTTTTCTGCTCTAAGTTAGGGGGGAGGCTCCCTTCGGTTGGGTTTTTTGATTGATTTACACCCACACACAAAACAAGGTATTTAGACTACTGCAAATAGGCATTGAGTTTCAGCATTCTCATTTATACAGTCCGCAGAAGTTTCTTGCACTTAGACACCTCAGCTGAACAAATGGAATACCATCTGTTCAGGTTCTTAAAGCAACACAAGTCACAGAAGGGTACGAAGGAAACAGCAGAGATAAACACAGTTGAGCAGCAAAGTTCACGTGGTGTGTCTCTGTAGTTGCTTCCAGTCCTGAAATCTCTACAGAGAAAGATTTTCCTATGCTTTTTAAGAACACCAACTGATGCAGTGGGATATTTTTATCTGGCTAGCTTGCACCTGAGGTGCAACAGTTCCTCCAGATTACAGGTTCAATTACAGATAATAACAGTGCCACTGTAATGTGACCTTTCAGACAAGCCTGATATAGCTGAATTAGTCCATTGCTCTGAAGGGAAGAGTGCTGTTTAGATAATACGAGCAAGACTGAATTAACATGACATCCTACCAATAGCGGTCAAGTCCCTATTGACACAGGTCTGGAAAGAGCTGGAGAGGCCAGAAGATAAAATTAGAAACTAAGAGAGAGAATTAATTACAATTATGGAAATGCAATTTAAACAAAAGGTTTATATTTATGAGAGAGCTTAAGAAGATAATTGGCATAAGTAACTGACTCTAATAAGATAAGTATGAACATCCACTCAGAACTGCTGAGACAAAATCAGCTATTTGCTAAACATGTCACAGCTTCTTACTGTTTAACAATTACAGAATATTAGCATTCATAAACGTAGAAAAATAAGCTAATCAACGGCTCTGTGTGCTTGCTCCCTGAAGTGCCACGCTCTCAATGTCAGAAAATGAACCTATAATAGTAATAATTAAAAAACAAAATCATTAAAACACTGCAAAAATTGGAATTAATAGACACTGGAGCTGGACACATACAGCCCAAACACTGAAACATCAGCAAACCACAAGGGGTTGGATCACATTACCTTCCCTGCTGACAGACAGTACCTTTCCCACATAGAGTTCACATTAGATTTTCTTTCCTAATTTCCCAGTGGTGTAAAAAAGTTTTAAACAAATACAATTCCGTTACATCTGCTGGAGAAAATATGGTCTCAGACACAGGTAAGTCCCAATTTAGTTGTTTGGCATTTGCTTAGTCATGCAAAGCCCGGAGTTCACTGTTCAGTCCCACTTGGTCTCTCTGAGAGAGACAAGGAGGGTGGGTTAATCTTAACCACAATGCTGTCATCAGGAATGGGGGCAAACACCCAGTCCACTCACCTCCACCATCCCACAGCCCTTTGTCAGGACCTACAGGATCAGAAGACTCACCAACAAAAAGCAAATCCTTAAAAAGCTCCATCAACCCGTTACTTATTTCAGCACAGTCCTACAGGAAACCAACTTCCCTCAAGCATCAGGAGCAACATGCTAATTCCTGGGGACATGTACACATCTCCTTACATCATGATGTTTGGACCTGCCACTCTACAACTGTCCAGCGGGGACTTCAGCTCACTCATACACTTAGAGTGAAAGTAACTGTCACTGCAGTGTCTTGCTTAGGTTGAAGAGACAAATGGGAAGCCCTGAAGGATTGTCAGGGAAAAATAATTAATCCTGTCTGGTTGTGAATGAAAGACAAATAAATTAGCCACAGTATCTTTCTGGTCTAGGATTCCTGCTAATTATGTCTTCTACTTTAGACAATTACCACTTTTCAGACTCATCACTCAATAGCTGTTCATGGATTACTGGACTTTGTACTAATGGATCATTATCCAGCCTTCACACCATTAGCAGGATAAAGACATTCTGCTGCTCTATGATAAAATATCACCCCAACTCCCAGAGTATGGACCAGACTTTTCTTTCACTCGATCTGGAATAGCAAAACTGCAAATACACATCCAAATCGTAGCTGCTGCAGTTATACACTCATGCTAGAGAACAAACACTTGCCTGGAGAGAATTGTTATTAATGAGCATTGACCAAAACACTCCAAGAGTGCTCAGACTCAGCAAAGGCAGACCTGGGTGAAAACATCTGGGAAACAACTCTTTCCTTCCACAACGTCAGAGAGAACTCAGAAGGAATATGATCCCACCAAAATCAGTGGGACTGCATGATTGGCCTGATGAATCCCAGGAATGAATCTCAGTTTCATCTGAGAAGCAAAACAGTTGTGCTTGGAGATGAGAGGTTCACCAATGACAGACCCGTGAACCACCTTCCCTGTAACGCATGTCCCAAATGTATCCCAGAGATGAATTAATATGACAATGCCACTGTCAGACTGACTTACAGAAAAGTTATTAACATTCTTTTGGTATCCCAAATAGAACTAGCAGTGACTATGAGCAAGAAAAAAAGCAGTACAGGGGAAAATGATGTTATCTCTCAATAGGCCTTCATTAAGATGAAAAAATTGACAAATGGCAAATTCCCCCACTAAATCACATAACCACAGTGACAAAAATGGAAATAGTTTGGTTTACAGTGGGTTGCATCATAGTTCTGTGAGCCACAAACTTCCCCAGCTTCCTGACAAACACAGTGAAAATGGAGATGGAGGTTCTCTAGGGAAAAAAATTAACAACTTTGCTTTTGAAAAAGATGAGTATTTCTATCTTTAATTTATAGGCATTCCATGCTGCTGTTATTAATAGTGCCATAAATCTGCCCTAAAATGACAGTTCTTAATCACTGACTTCAAAGGCAATAAGGAATACAAAATTGAGGCCTCTCAAACAGCACTAGGAAGTCACTCCCCCAGTAGGACAAGTAGGGGTCCAGTTGTCCAGTTAGACTGGACCTGCAGGGGTCAATTCCAGGCAGGGACAGCTCCCGAATCCTGGTGGTCCCTCACCCACTGCAGGAGCACAGGCTGGGCTCAGTGCTGCTCCTTATCCTGTGCCCAAGGGTAAAGCTACCCAGCAAAGGGAGAGAAATCTGTGTGGGCAACACACATGCTCTCTGGTTAAGATTATACATATATAAAACAAGTTTTAAACATACAAGAAGAGATCTTGAAAAGGAAGTATTTTATAATGAAATGCCTTCAGAGTATTTCCCAACTTTGCTATTGGAAGGGTACATCAACAACTGAATGATCATAGCATGTAATCTGTAATGGCAAGTGATTAATATGTAGAGAGTTGAGAGAGGACTAATTAGGGATCACTGTTAGGCATTTATTTTTCACAAACTTCTGATCAATACATAGAAGTCAAGCTCTTCCTGACACTTCCACTTCCTCCTTGCTTGGATGCATAAGGATGCATACCTGCAGATTTCGCTGGAGTGGATCTAGAAATGCCTCAGGAGGAAATGTTTAAGTGTACGGCAGTGCCAGACTGTGCAAACACAATTAATCCGTTTCACTGCAAAATAATGCAATCAGTGCCTTCTACACCCACAGCGACAGTGCCTGCTGCCTACGGTCCGGCCACTGCTCTTCTCTTCTCCAGCCTTTCACGCCTTAGTTGGAGCTGGAGCCCTTTCCCTCCCAGCAGCAGCTGCGTGCCGGTGGTGGGACCCGACGGGGAAGGGCTCTCCACACACCCACCCTAGCGGGCACGGCCAGCCCGGCCTCCGCCGCCCCACAGCGAAGGGCTGGCACAGCGTCCATTGCTCATCGGCCCTGGGAGCAGCGAGACCAACAAGACCCACAGACACTGCTCGGAAACTTCAGTTGGGTCCAACAGTGGGAGACATAAGAAGCCAAAAATATAACTTGTAACTTACCATGAAATACCCCGTTGTCCACCAAGAAGTGCCTGCAGTACTGCAGACAGTTTCGCTTATCCAGACTCCAGTAACTCATTGTAAGATGACTTTCTGCTCACCATCAAAGGCAGTGACCCTACAAAGTGAAACAGAGCACGGATAATTATATGTTAATTGGTAAGAAATGCATAACAACTGCGGGCTCTATAAGAGTTCTCACTGGAGCTCTTTATGCCAAACAGTTCATCAGCTTCACACAACGCGTAGTCCTTCACTTTCCAAAGATGCCCGTCTCCAGGACAGGAGGCAAAGGGTAGATCATTTGGATGGAGATAAGAGACGAGCTGCCAGCGACGCCTACAACCAGCAAGGTCAAGGCTGCTGGAGCGAGCCCACCCCACCCGGCAGCCCGAGCACCCACCCCGGGTGGCTGTTGTGACAGCCAGCCCCCTCTGCCCCTGCAGGCTACTGTGGGGCCATGGGGAGAGGATCAATGTAATCCATTTAATGATGCTGTCCCATATTTAACAAACTACAGACACAACAGACAACACCACAAAACTATAAATTCTCTCCAGTGAAGGTTACAAAAAAAAAAAAAAAAGTCACACACACAAAAAAGATGAATCAAAGGTAATTGCCTCCTGATTTTGAGGCCACCAAGTAGCATTATGCAGATGCAGAGCCCCCTCAGCACTCCCCCCTGCACCAGCACACCCCTGGCAGACATTCACCCGTGGGAGCTCGAGATGAACTCTCCTGGGGACAGGCAGTTTAAGTAGCACCTTTGAGGAGACGCAATTACATCAGCCAAGCAGAATTTGCGTCCTCCAGCCCCACAGGGTCCCGGCTTTGTACAAGGAAGGAGACATGCTTTCAATCCAGAGCATATGCTGAAGCACAGGATAAATCATCAATCTACCATCTTTTCCAGTTCCCCCACAGCCCCATCACACAGCTAATCACCAACAGGGCCAAACAGTAGGAGCAGCACCCTTCCTGGGAAATGATACCAGCTGAGGACACCCCAGAGCACCTGGGAGCCTTGATGGTTGCCTGAACCAAGCATCTTTATCAGAGAGCACAACCCCAGATTGCTGTGCAGGGGGAAGCCTGAGATACCTCTCTGACCCACTGCACTCTCTTCAGAGGCAGACTGCGGAGAACTTCCCAGGAGAACACAGCAACCCTTCCCTGCAGGGCCCATGCTGGCCCCTGCCTTCTCTGTTTGCCTGCCGGGGCTGAGGCCCCCAGCACTGTCACAGTTTTACCTCCGACGCCAGCAGCAGCAGGCACAAGCCCATCAAAGTATTCACGGGTAATTTGCCACAGATGCTGTCACCAGCAAGTGCTGGGAGTGGGAGCACAGTCTTTTTGGACCCAGGCCCCAGAGCTCTGCTAGGCAAAGCCCCCAACCACCAATTCTTCTTGGGTCCAGCCAACAGCGTTTATAAACCAGTTAAAATGGAAATGCAGAGCAAGCCAGCACAAAACAAAGACCAGCCAAGTGACCGAAGACAATGGCTGAAAATGGGTGAGAAACAACCCCCTTCAGCCCTAGGACCATTTCCATCACAGCCACTTGCCTTTCCACTGCTGCAATCTGGGACAATGGGAACAATCAGAACAGTTATTGTCAGAGACCAAACAGTAGAAGTTAACTCATTAATAAGCTGGTGGTTTATAACTCGAGACAAGGCTGTATTTGTTTGAGTCATTTCATTGAACTTCCATTGAAAGCATTTCAACCCTTTATTTTGCAAGTTGGACCTTGCAAAAATCCATCCCACTCAGCAGTACTTTGTATGCACAGTTACAGCCCCACAAACAAGCATCTTGCATTTATTTGATATTTGTTGCTTGAGAAAAAAAAAAACAAAAAACACCACAACCAAAACTCAAAAAGCCCATGGACTCCTTGATCTCCTGTTCTGACATCAAATCCTGGATCCTCCTTCTCCCTTTGCTATTGTATCAAGTTCAAGGCTCTCGTTTCAGTATCCAGATACCCTTTCCTGTTACAAGCTCGCTTTGGTCTCATATTTTATCTCCCTCCCACCTTCACTCTGCTGAACCCAGACGCTTTTTCGCCCACACTTGGCACAAGTAACACCAACTGTCTTTATCCAAGCAAACCACTAGCAGGATGTAAGGACACTGCTGTTCAAGCCTCCTCATAAAATCCCTGCCAGAAGAGGGGCCTAGTAACAAATCCCCCCAGACAAAATACTACAGCACATTGTAAATGCCCAGACTGCAGCTCTGCTGAGGAACGCAGGTTCATTTTGCTTAAGTGGTTTTAAAACAAAAAGGAAAACAAGTAATTTTACATGATAGCCAACAGGTCTTATATTATCCTTAATGACCAGTTTAGCTACAATTATTTCCTGGGACCCAACCACTGTACTCATCTATAAGGGAACAGAAGAACTTGGAGAATTTTTCCCTGTCTCCATGCATCAGTGCAATGAATTCTGTCAGTGGTGAAGATAAAAGAGCTGATCATGAAGAGCCCAGAAACATCTGCTCTTTATGGGCCACCTGGAAACAACCCCAATCCCCTCTACTGCAGTCACCTTCAGTGGTTGAGCAGACCTCCTCTCCCCTGCCATCAACCCTGCCACTTCTGTCAGTCACCAGGTACCTCTCAATGGATTCAAGTCACAAACCCAGGAAGAGCAGCAGATCCCTCCTGGAGGGCTCACAAGCTGAATGAGCTCAAAGTTCAACAACATTGGTACTGTGAAGGGGTAGCAGGTATCCTGCCTGAAGGCAAGGTAGAGGGGAGCCAGCTTCCCCTTCTCCCACCAGTGAGCTGTTGGATCAGATGGGATTCTCATGGACTCCTCAAAGCCAGCCAGGGCTGCACAAGTAGGGAAGGTGGCAAAGCTTTTTTCTGCAGGAGAAGCAGCTAGCATGGGGCTGAAGCCAATAGCTTGCTGAAAAAGTGTATAGTAATGTTTATGTTTACTTGCTTTGTTGATCAGTGCAAGTATTAGATACTGACAGACAAATACTAATCTGATAACTGTCCTGTGTCTGTTGCAGGTTTGTGAGGAGGCTGTTTATCGCAGATGTGGGATTTGCCTCTCCACTGGTGCCTCTGTGGGGAAGAGAGGTGGTCTGAAAGATCAGCTGCAGTTGTGAACCAAAAACGCCTGTTTCTGTTTTGCTCTATCTTAAAACTATCAGAGTCTCCATTACAGTGTGTGTTTTGGGTACGGCCCATGTATTGTTTACACTAAAGGCCTATTTTATTAAGAACTGGAACACTAAGCAGTAATACCCATTACCTTTGCCAGACTTCTACCAGATTTCTTGGACTTTTGCCCTTGCCAGCCATGAGCTTTCATTAGAGTTTGCCATAACTGCGGCCATTCTTCTAGCATTAATTAGTAAGGTACAAGCTGCTAGTTACTTTAAATGTGTAGGTATAGTTCTACTATCATGGTCCAGCCTACTGCCAGGCTTTTTGCTGTAGGCTATGAATAATACAATTGGCACCATATTTTAATTAAGAAAATTCTATCAAATATTCATCACTAAGAATTTACAGACCATTAAAAGAGATCTTATCTCCTACCCACACAGAATTCATGTCACAGGGTGGGGGGAGATTTATGGGGAAAATATTGCTACTGACATATATATGCAGTGTCTCTGAAAAGAAACCCTTCAGCCCCCTCCCCTCCCTTTCATGGCTCACGCCATACAATACTCCTTTGTTCTTGCACAAAGGGTTCTCCGCACCACGGTGGCCCCTTGGAACAAAGGTTCTCCCTAGCACATCAGGGATGAAGGCAGAATCCCAAAGTGGCTGCATCAGCTGACATAAGCATCCTGTAAGAAAACCTTCCTAAGAAACACCAGCAGTTATTTGGATGGGTCTCAAAGTTAGTTGCCTTCTCTGTTGCAGAGCTCTGGGAGACCTCAGCCAGGACCATGACTTACTGTATTGTACCAAAAAAAGCCAAACAAAAAACTAACCAACCACACACCTTGGGCCAAATACCATCATTTCAAGTGAATGTGCACTTCGGAACTTAACTGTACACAAATTCAGACCATTTCAACAACAATGACATAGTAGAAAAAGAATATCCTGTTTATGTCATAGACCAGAATGTAATATAAGCTATATTTTATACACGTAGAATAAGCTATACGAGTAAAAAATGCCAGTAAGCATATAATTGTGTTTAAATAGGCAGGGATTGTACCACCGAAACTATTTTGGCAAAGAGCTACTGAAGTCCTGAACAGATATAAATTTGAGTTCAGAACTAGTTTGTGTAGTTGCTTGATACTGCATTTCAGAGAGAGAGTTGAAAACACTCCTAACTTTTCCGTTCTGCAGGTTTCCAACAAAGGGCTATCACTCTTTCACAAGCAAAATCCCTGCATGTTCAGCCCTGAGCCTGACACGTTTATCCCAAGAGGAAAAGCAATTGGTGCTTCACTACCTGAGCAAAGAGATGTTACTCCAGTGTGTCAAGAATCCATCTACTTTGTATCTGGATAAAGAGTATTAACATGCAAGTTAAGCAAGGGAATCCATTGTGTGCTCTGCAGAAATATGGGAACTTGAGGGAACTGTAGCTTCTATTTCTGATTTATTTCCATTAAACACGTGTCAGCTGGGTTATTTTAGTACTTCGAGTACTGTGTTCCATAAGAGATGTCCTTCCAAAGAGAAGAGCAAGAGCTATGATTAGTTCTACTGAACTGTACTTTAAAAAAGATTTATTCATGGAAGTAATCTGATTTTACAAAGAAATTTGATACAAAAAAAGGCAAACTTATGTATGCACATGCATATACATGTATCTGTGTAGATATGGCTGGATGAGAGGAATATGCTTGGGTTTTGGTTTGGTGGGGCTTTTTTTCCCATCAAGATAGTGTGTGAACTCATAATGGAAGTTTTGTTATGCATGCTTTATGAAATTATTTAAAGTTGTAGAGGTGAATGTATAAGATACCTCTGAATTTAGCAGAGGATGCATATGGTCTGCCTATGTTGTGATAGACACTTCTTATTACAAGAGGCTTAACACCAAGAGCACAACACTTTACACCTCCTGGTTTCTCAGTATTCTGCAGTTTCCCCCCTTGCACAGGAAAAAACCTCATGCTTTAGTGAGTTGTGCAGAGAAGTAGAACGTTCATTCCAGGGAATCACAGCTGGAGGGTGAGCAGCAACTTGAGCTAAACATGTTCTCAGCTCAGGCTGATTGTTATGGTTAGCACTAAACTATTTTACAAAGTAGCAGCCTAATCTAAATATTTATCTGCAATATTTAACCTGGACACTGTGCAGGTCCTGAATGTGAAGAGGGTATTAAGCACATGTCCATTTAGCACCAGAAAGGAACTGTGTTTGATTCCTACACACAGCTCAGGAAAACACTCAGATTAATTGGTAGTTAAGTGAGAAACATACAGGGTGGAGAGATTGCTAATCTCACCTTTTCTCAGATGCTCTCTGCCCTTCTTGTTTCTGAAGCACTTCCACAGATAACATTATGAAGGCAATCAGATAGTATGAATGGTTCCTACTAACAGGACAGATTCACCAGCACTTCCCTCTGACAAAACCACAGCTCCAGTTTCAGACATCGCTGTTCCAGCATGTACCCAGTGAACACATTTAAAAAGTATGATTTATAAAAGATGTATTCCTTTCCCTAGCACAAAAATGGCATATGGTAAAAACAAAGATTTTGTAAAAAGTTCTACCAATGTTTACCAAAAGAAGGCAATAGTGTTTTCAACAGAAAAGAAGGTCCAGAAGACAAAAAAAACTCAAAGGGCTCTAGATTTTGCTAGATTTTGGAAGCTTGCACCTGTTAATGGTAAATTTTACAGTGAAAAGTAGTTCAGGGATAATGGATGCTACAAGTGACATAAAGGAAAAGTGTAATAAAGAGAGAAAAAAAAAATATTTGAAATGAGAAGAGCAATACAGAATCAAGCAAAGGACACACCAAGTGTGTGATCGGAAATAATACTGTATTAGCTCCAATATGGCCAGAAAGCACTCTTATAAGCATTAGAGACATCTGCACAGGAAGGCGGAAGACCATCTGGCTGGCACTAAGTAGCAGGAATATACTGTCCAGAGAGAAACACTGGTCTTTAATCTGGCAGCTGTGATCGCAGTGGGGGCACCCAGAATCACATGCATCCAGTTCACTTCCAGTTATGGCAAACACTAAAAACAAACACCAAATCAGAGTAGAAATACTACTTTGAACTTTCCTTGGAGAATACTGAGGTAGTATTCAAAAGGGAAGCAATTTTGCTTCACGACAGATCTGTATGTATTATTAGAATGACATAGGTTAACTGATTTACTTCAAGTCTGAGAGTAAACAAAAGATTCATTTGCACACCTCAGGACCAGAGTGAGCGCTGCCCAAACAGGATCATTGGTCTTTCTGTACAATCTCTTATTCCCAAAACCACATGTTCCATATCAAGCTCCACAACATTTCTAAAGGTGCCATCAGCACTCAGCAGCTTGGCAAACACATTGCAGTAGAAATCAGAGAAGACACGAAACTTAAACTACAACATGCTCTCAATAGTCTAAGGGTTCAACCCTTTATTATACTAATATTATGAAATAACAGATACTGAAGAGCACTCAGCAGCTTGGCAAACACATTGCAGTGGAAATCAGAGCAGACACGACACTTAAACTACAACGTGCTCTCAATAGTCTCAGGGTTCAACCCTTTATTATACTAATATAATGAAATAACATACTGAAGGGAAGGAGTGAAGTCATTTGCAATTCTGTTTACATCACAACATGCAACCAGGAAAATTTATGCTCTCACCAACTAACTTTCCCTGGAGCATGTTAAAATATGCTGCTCCTAGGCTAGCCATCAACAGGAGCTTCTTTCCAGGCTTTATACATTAGAAAAAGAGCTGCTGTTTCCAGTTCATGTTTTTACTTTCTTTAGAAAGTATCAACAAATCCTCTGGTGGAACAACCTTCAAGAGACCAGCTGCTGCACAACGTGGGCTGTATTTATTTATATTTTTTTTTAAAACAGTATCCACAAAAAGTAGCCACAGGATGAAAAGCTTAGCCATAGTTAGACCTGAAAACCAAATCTGAAGAGATTATAAAATTCTAATATGACAATATTTCATGGGGAATCCACCCATCTGCAGTCTTGGGCTTCTTATTTCACTAAGCGCTTAACAGTCACCCAAATATTGCTAAGCATTTAAGCTGGCCTGAATTTATGCAGATTTAGATTTAACTGTCATACAAACCCAGGCTCTAAGGGTTCCACACATCATCTGTGCAAATCTCCACTTTAATCAGTATCAAATATCAACATTCACTCAAAATAACTTGCATAAATGTTGCTAAAGTTACACGTACAGGAGCCATACAGAGTAGGCAAGGCACGTTAGCTGCATCTGATGAAAGATCCCTACTGTTGATACTCTGTTGATGGCCTCAAACTGATGTTGCTCTCATAACTTAAAAAACAAAGTTTCACCTACTATGGTCTAAACTATTTCATAAATGTACAGATACTTTCCAGAAGTTAAAGTATCTTGTATACACAAAAAGCTTAAAGAATACCCCCAAAGTTACACTCTCTTTTCAACAGCAAGTATTTATCCATAAACATCACCAGTATGAAAAAAGATTATTGATAATACGTGGTAATAGAAAGGAAAAGCATCCAGTATCTGATCCTTTTCTTATTTCTTTAGGAATTGGTCTGGAGAAATAAGAGATTATTGTTTGGTTTATTTTTCTGCCAGATGACTACCCTAATCTAATGTGCCACGAGAACAGCTGTGCTGGCACACAACACTGGCTGTAAAGGTGTCTGAGTGTGCAAGCCAGCACGGTAGCAAAAAAGAATTTCCTGTGGATTTTGTTGGGAGCAATTGGAAATTCTTAGAAGTCAGAATTGTCTATTCAAAAGGAAAAGGTCACAAGAGAGTTTGGATTTGCGATACAGATGTTGCACTTGCATGCTCTTTAGACAGCTGAGGCTTCCTGAAAACACAGATTATTTTTTTTTAACCTGATATTTTGGCTATTCCTCCATTAGAGCATTAAAAACTAATCTTAGTCATACATCATTCACCAGACGAAGACAGACTCCTATGACAGTTTAAGTGTTTGAAAAAGCTGCTTCTAAACCTTTGTTAGTTGCTGTAAAATGAACAATCTACATCAGCAAGCCAGAAATAGCTTTATCATCACTGACATAGCTTGCTACTGCCACATAAAACCACTGCTCTCTTCATTGTCCCCTACACTTCTTTAGTCCCTTGTCCCAGTACCAACACTCTGCTGGGGACACTCAGGAAACTGCACCCAGCTTCACTTGGCCAGTGCCAAGGTGTAAAAAGCAGGCAGCAGCGGCTGCACGTCTCCCTCATAATGGCACTAGTGATCTGTGAGGTTCAGCCAAACCCCGACAGCACCTAACTTGGATCATGCTAGAATACTGATGCCCAAAATTTGCTCCATAAACTACCCTTTCACATTCCAGGAGGGGAGCAGGTAGGATTCACTGCATGGCACCATACGTGGTGTCTGGCCAACAAGTTACCTGGCACCCATTTCCCCCCCCACCATGTAGCTGACCCAGTGCAGGAGGTCAGTCAAGCTGTGTTAGCCTGTATCATGGACAACTCTCCTATCTGTCCTACCCACAGCTAACCAACAGCAAACCTTAATCTTCCTGTGGCTGGCAATCCTGATGGAGCTTTTGTTTCAAGTTTTGTTTCTGCTCTTTCTGGGAACTCATGAAAAGCATGTGTCAGCACAACTTGCTGCTGAGGAGGCATTAGAAAGGATTTGAACTGACTCCCCATGGCAACAGACCCTGAAAGGGAATTAGCATTTGCTCCCCATTCCTCAAGAAGCCTAAATGGAATTTGTTTTTCTCCTATTTAAGGAATTATTTCCAGGAGTGCAGCATGCTGTTGCCTCTATTGCTCAGCGGGCACCGCTTCAGAAGACACCTATCTCGCATGCTCTGCATTAAGTCATCCCACCAGACATGGAACTAATAAATATAAATAGTGTACACAACTTTTCCTCACACAGCTTTCCAGCACTCTGCACACCTTTCTGCTGCTTTTGCCAGCTCTCTGTACACTAAGTCACTAATTCAAATAATTTTCTGATTTTGGTGTTCAAACCATAGATGTTGAACACAAGAGCCTTTCTACACCAGAGATTATCATCTACAGAGAGAACTCACTTCACCACATTGGCAATGGTATTTTTTCTTTGCATCAACAACAAATCCTCAGACTCTATTATACTCTTTGAGATTGAGGTGAGGGGTGGTGTTATAAATATAAAACAAACTAGGCAGAGCAACACACAGCAAGCCCAGAACTGTCAGCTCCAAGAGCCATCCACCCCAATATGAACGGTCCCAAAGTTGGGGGAATTTATTAATCTCAAAGACAGTTCATGAGCTCCCAGAGATTCCTGACTTATGCCTCAACTCTCCAGGTAAAAACTGGGGGAAAAAACATACAAAAAAAAAAAAATCAACTCAACTCCATAGTGGAGATGATAAATTTTCAGAGACTCCAATAAATTACAGTAGTGCATATGGTCAAGAAAAGAAACTCCCATTCACAGCTATGCACAGCTATGGAAGCAATGCTAACCAGAGCTTCAGCTATGCACATCTCTGCAAGGAGTGTGAAACATAAAAGGCAACTGAAGAGAGTAGATGTTCTCACAGAGATTCACCACAGCAAGAAATTCACTGAGCAGATGCTAACACCACACCTTTAGGACCTTCTGAAAATACCCAGCACAAATTTTAAGAACTTTTCTCAACAGAAAAGTGATGCTTAAAAGATGTTAAGTCATGATAATGAACGTGAAATACAAGCTCTCTTTGTTCTTACCTATCATTACTTAAAAAAAATATTAATTCAATTTCTAGAAATTAAAATAAACATTTCTCTCCCATAGGTCATTTCACAGCTTTAAGAAGGATCTTTTCTTCCTCACCAGATCAACAGAAGCATGCCCTGTAAAAAGCAGGTGGTATGCAGCACATCAGATCATGCCTGAGAGTATCCACCTCTCACTAGGAGTAAATATTAATAATTCAGACACACTGTTAATATACAAGATCCTAATCTTTGAAATGGGCAACACTGCCATTTCAATAACTGAAACAGTTATTGCCAGACTTCTCACTCTTGCTATAACCTACGAAACCCTGGATGTTGCTTTGCTGTAGCACCAGATAATGTGATCAAATATTAAGATAAAATAAGGTGCCTGGGAAGGACTTGGGCCAAGACAGCCAGTCATATGCATGGATGATCTGCATCTTGTATGATATTTGGTTACTTATCAATTGATGCGTAGTCCCCCAAAGAGCAGATAGTTCATACCACAAGACCCTTTCCATTTGTCAGTTGACACAGTTGGCAATTGTCAATATTCTTCCATGTTTTTCTCGTGGGGACACTACCAACCAATGTGTCTTTTATGATATTTGGCTACTTATCTAAGACCAAGCAAAGAACATGGGAAACACATTGATATGAGGCTCAGCAACACCTGATGTAGACCTGTGCAGTTACAGTTGACACATCCCATACTCATCTCAGTGACACGCTTGGTCATGCTTAGTGTGCATGGGTACGTGAACTTTGCGTCAGTTCCAATTAATCAAGTCTGTAATGAAGCATGGACTGCTCTACACAACAGCTTGTCTACACTTGAAACTTCTTGCAAGCAACCTCAACAAATTTCGAGTTGAAGAGACTCACATGGACACCTCTTGCCAAGAATGATACACTGCTTTAACACAAGCAGCCAAATGCCCTTGAAGCAGTTTTGCAGTGTTCACCACTGGACCTGAGCTTCTGCAGGGACTCACGCTGCATCCCCAGCATTGTGTCCCTGGCTTTTTCCAGCACCGCAACAGGTGGCTGCTTCCAAATGGCTGCCTGCAGCTCTGCCCACCTCTCCCTTCCACTCCTCTGTACTCCCGCTGCCCTTGAGGAAATATCTGCTACTGCAGATAGGCACTTATTAAAGTTCCCACACCTTCTGGATCTCCCAGCCTGCTTTTCCATCTCTCAAATACATGTTCCACACCACTTTCAGCCACCCAGGTACAACCAGATAGTGCTTCTGTAATGCCAGATGACCAGCAAAAGTAAATCAGGAAAGCAGAGTACAAGCTCAGACATCTGCAGTAATGATAATGCCTTCAGTGGCTATTCGGACTGGAAGAAGAAAGCCCCCTTTGTTACAGAAAACAATTCCAGTTTCCTAAAATAAACAAGAAATTAAAAGAAACCAAACCAAACAAAACAAAGAGCACACACACCTCCCTCCTGGCCATTAGGTCAGTCTGCACTAACGTTGGCCAACCTCAGCAGTTCTCCAGTGGAAGCACCTTCTGCCTACGAACTTGGAAGCAAAGACAGATTTATCTCTAGCACAATCCAGACCCAGTGGTTCAAAGCAATTAATCTCTGGTGGATTGCTCAGCCCTGCTCCACTGCCCGGGGGAACCACGCTTTGCTGGTTAGTGGCTTTAACACCCTTCCAGTACAATAACCATGATGATTGCTCAGAACATACTCTGCATTCTACTATGCCAAGAGGAAAACATCGTAATAACTGTGTTCATAAAGCACCTTCACTTCAACACATTCAAGTAAATCCAAAGCACTAACAATAGAAGTTTCTGTAGGGCCCCACAAGGTAATTGTGCACAGCAATCTTACCCCCTCTGAAGGCACAGGCAGAAAAAACTTCCTATTGAAGACAATACAGGAGGTCTCTAAGAGACCTGGAAACAGATCTCAGCTTTCATAATTTGGAGTGTTTGTGGTATTTTTTAACATTCAGACTTCTTGAAACTTATTAAAAAACTAAAACCCACAAACAAACAAACAAAAAAAATCCACTGCCACCACCACACTGCCCCCATGCAGCTGTGGCCATCTAGGTTATCAATTTAAATTGAATTGGATCTTGGGTGACACCTTAAAAAAAGAAAATCCTTATTCAGATTTCATTAAAGGAAAACCATTCTATTTATAGAAACATTACTTTGTAGAGGAAACAGAAACACACAGCTTCGGCATTAAAGCCTTTCCCAGAAATAAGGGGAAGCTAAATATTGAATGGAGGTCTAATTTTAATTCTACGTTCTGCTGCTCATCATAAAACTGTTTTACTGCCACAGGTATTTCTTGACAGTGTTATAAATTACAGATCAACTCATGCAAAACTGGGATCTGTTAATAGCGGGTGGCCTCTCCTTTGCTTTTATGGAGTGAAAATTTTATTCTCCTTTACGAATACTGGTGATTTTGATCAAAGTCATCGTGGGACACCCGCCTCAAAGGGTGAAAGGACAGAAGCATTAAATCAATTCCCTAGGCAACCTCCCAAGCTGAGCCAGTATTGTTAAAATAATGAGTTGTGCACCACTTGATCCAAAACCACCAGCTGATCCCCATTTTTATAGACAATAGGTAGCACAAAACCAGAAAGCGTCTGCAACCAGTCAGATAATTTTCCACAAACCGTGCATCTTCAACTGACAAAACATAACATTTTTTCATGTAATAGTCTAGTGGCATTTTTAAACCTAGAAAAAGCATCCTTCAAAGTTTAAAAAAGAAAGATAAAGTGTTCTCAAACTTATTCCAGGGAGCTAACATTTGAAGACAGGCAGATTTTTAACACTGTGCATGCACTCTGCTGTCTGCCACCTCTCAAAAAGTCTGCATTTTCTTTCCAAATACCACATTATCTTTAATTCAGTTGTGTTGTTGCAGGGTTGACCCCTGTCTCTCTTTTCAGTAGTGTTATGTGCAGGTATTCTTTCACATTTCAGAACAACATGCACCCAAAATTTTCTTTTGCCTCCTCTAAGTTTTGTAACTTAAGGGCCAAAAGTCCCAAGGACAAGTAAATCACAAGAGTCCACTCAAAACAGGCAAACATTGTGCTTTACAACTCAGGAGTTAAAGCACACTTTAAACAAAGAGCCTATGACTAGTTCATCAGATAAGGATTATACCTTTCTCCCTGTAATTTAATAACACTTCTTCTCAAAACACTTTTCGGTCAGCTAGAGTTGAAGTTCCCAGAATTATACAGTTGCTTAATTACAACAAAACATGCATTGAGTATAATTCCCAGCTCGTTGTACTTTCTTTCTTTTTTTTTTTTCCTTTCTTGAAAAATGGTTTCTGGCATGGATTATCAACCCTCAAACAAGGCATTTTTAGGAAGGGGTCAATCCAGCAAGAGGCTTGATTCTTCTCGACCACCGCCTTTGGCAGCATCTTACAGGGTGGGGACCAAGCGTGATCGAAAGCATCGCACCCTACAACGCTTTTGGGGTGATGTCCCCCGCTCCTCGCAGCAGAGACAGGATTTTATGTTTTAAGCCTCGTTTCACACGGTTTTCCCTAAGCCTAAACCATACCGAGCGGCAGCAGTTTTCTCTGCTTTTAGCTCAGCACCAAAGCGGGTGCTGCAACTTCTGACACAACCCCACGGCAGAACCTCCGGAGCCACACGGCAAAAGCGAGTTTTACCCCCAAGAGAAGGAGCACAGAGCCCAAAAGACGACTTAAAAGTTTACCCGGCACCGTTCATTATTCAACCGACAGAACAAACACGGCCAACGCAACCTTGAGACTCCGTCCGACACCAGGCACGTCGAGGAAAAGCCCCCGGTACCGGCAGCCCCTCGGCCGCTGACTTTTCCCTCAGGGACCCCGCGATGCTGCCGAGGGTGCTCTGGGCCGGCCCCACCGCAGGGAGCCCCCCCCCGGGGGCCGCACCACAGCCGCCCACTCGCCTGCGCCTCAGGGGCCGGGGGGCCCGGGGCGTCCTGTCCGGGAGCAGATCCGTCACTCACTCACTCACTCACTCACTCACTCACTCACTCACTCACTCACTCACTCACCGTGGGTCGCTGGGCTGGGCTCAGCTCGGTCCCGTCGCGCTCCCCCACCACCTCAACCTGCTCTCTCGTTCAAACGTACGGCGCTGCCGCCCGCCCCGCCCCGGCCCGGCCCAGCCCGCCCTCCGGCGCGGAGCGCAGGGGAAACCCGGAGCCGCTCCTTGCCCGGAGCGGAGCGCGCTCCCGCCCGCCAGCGGAGCCCCGGCGGCGGCGGCTGAGGCCGGCGATCCAGCCCCGGTGTTGCGGCGGCCCCGCGCCCGCTCCCATTCAACCTGCTCTATTGTGTGTCCGCTGCGAGTCGGCGGGGCGCCGCGCTGCCCCTCAGCGCCGACCCGCCTAGGGGCTGCCGGGGGGCCCTTTCCCTCACCGTGCCGGGACGGGCTCCCTACGGCGGGACTCACGGAGTTGCCTGAGCCGAGCCGGGGGCAGGCGGTCCGGGCTGAGGCGAGCCGCCGTCCGGCGGGGACTGCGGGCGCGGAGCGGCCCCTCAGGCGCGGCCCCTCAGGCTCACCTTCGCCCCGCCGGCGGCGGGTGCCATGGAGACGCGCGGGACGGCGGCAACCGCCGCACCTGCCGCGCGGCGGGGCGGGGCGGCACCGCCCGCCATTCTCCTCACAGCCCCTGAGGGACTAGTTCCTGGGGAGGGAAATCACCGGGTTTGACTGACTTTTGGGGGTTTTTACCTTTAAAAGTCTACGATGAACCCTTAGGGCAGTTCACCTGCCTTGGGTAAGGGAAACTAGCCGCAGGGAAGAGATAACCAGAACTTGCACGGCTCTGGTTTCCCTGACCTTAGCTACCCAAAGGCTTGGCGTGAGGGAAGACACATCTCTGCTGGAGGAGTTAACACCCTTCCTTTGAAGATATAACTTTTTATATCTGAAAGTCCAGTGGGTGACTGAGGAGCTTTTTATAGGGAACCAGCAGGTGTGAACCCCGACAGACTGGGAAGAGAGCGGGGACATTGCAATGACATTACAACCTGCTCTCGTGGAGGTGTCCCTGCCCATGGCAGGGGGGTTGGAACTAGAGGATCTTTAAGGTCCCTTCCAACTCTAACCATTCTATGATTCTATGAGGTGACCCGAGGAAAGCGTCTCTGCCGTCTCTCCTCTCCCAGGGCCCCTGGCAGGGGGGATTCCCCCAGCACCCATGGCTGCCTGGCGGCGAGGCCTCGCTCTGTGCACAGGGCCAGGCTTCCTTGTGAGTCTGTCAGTGAAGGAGGCTTTCAGGCGGGCTCCCAGGAAAGCTGGTGATGTTTATGACAACCATTTGCCTTACATGCCCCACCAGCAATAAAAAGCCTGTGCAATGCTGTAGGTATTTTTCTTAGTGGGCCATTTGGAGGCCTCTCCTTTCACTCCCTATGATCCTTTTAAGATGTATGTCTCACAGCGTATTCAGAGTTAAAGGGGTGAAGGCACAAGAGCTAAACAGTTTAATTCTTGGTCCCAACCACACAAGAACTGCATCCTCTGCTTGGAAATACTCTTGTGTGCACTGCTTCTGTGGCTGGAGGAATGGGATAGTGCTCCTCAGAGGCAGCGTGGGGTGTTTTTACATAATGGAGAAAAGTGCTTTTTCTCCTCCTGACCTCCCAGTCAGTTCCTCGGCTTGGTTCTGCAGAGCTATTTGTTTCTACTCCTGTTACCGGTTTTTCAATAGACTGGCCTCCCACGGAGACAAGATCTGCAACCTCTCAAGCCTTGCACAGATGGAAAGCACAGCTTTGAACTGGGTTGTCCTTTTTTGAGGGGGGAGGGTGTGGTGCTGTTGTTTTTTTGTTGTTTTTTTTTAAACAGATAAGCCCTGGACGATAAGGAAAACAGCATTAACAAACAATTAGAGGAGTTGACCCTCGTGAAATCAGTTGTCAGTGCAATCTCAAATCCCACACCACTGGTTACTCTCTGTGAGACTAGTGTTGTCCCTTACAGCACTGATCCCTTACACCAAGCTGCTTCCCCGGGTTTGTATTCTGATCAAAAAACTAGTAAGAGAACATCACCACAACTTCTTGTTATGTGCAACAAACATGAAAAGAGATCAGAGGTCCGAATTCAAAGATTTTAGATATCCCTTTCCATAGTTCCCTCTGAAATTATTTGTTAGACTACTTCATGGCCACAAATACAGGGAAGGGAACTTCAAAAATTTAGTTCAGGCTAAGGGGAGGCTTCTTCTACATAAGCAATAAAACAGGTGTATTGACACCTTTTAAAAATTTTTCAAAAGCCACAACCTAGTGGAAAGGATACAACAGTTTGCTGTAATTTAGAAAAGTCTCTAGGGTTTTTCTGAAATTCATCAAGAGGAAAAAGGGCTAAGAGGCGATACTATGAAGGAACAAATTTGATTCATATTCATCCACACCTCACCTCTGCTTGTTAGAAACGTAGCATGCAGTTTCCTGAGATTTTTCTCCCAGCTTTAGTGTGGATTTTTGTGATAAATCCTCCTAGGATTCACTTACAAGTGCAAAGTCCAAGTAGAATTGTATTTAATTATTACAGAAAAAAAAAATATAACTATACAATTATGCCCAGTTTGGAAAAGCTTTTTCTACTTACCAGATGTAGGAACAGCTATAATCACTCATGGGTTGTAGACTATTGCTGAGACTAAACTCGTCGTTTGGGGTTAAAAGTCAACTTTGAATTTCACTTTGGAGGATGCTACAGTGGATCCCAAATCCCTGACCATCTGTATGACTTCTGTGTCCAAGTACCACAGCAGTGGTTGGCCCAGCTTTTCACTGTATAATGCATAAAACCAGATGCCTCACCTTTTTTTTTTTTTTCTTTTTTAAACAGGGAGAGGTTTCCAGCTCCCATCAAGGTCTGCCTCTGCCCACAGAGATGCTCCCCCTTCTCCATGCTGGTTTCCAACACTGAGACCTGTGCTGCAGGTACTTCATGGCTAACTGCTCACTGGGCTTTGCAAAAACCAGCCTCACACCTGAGAACAAAAGTAATAAGGAAGCACTAGCATCTATTCTTCCTCAAGAAAAGCTGCTTTTTTTTTTTAGGATCTAAGGATTCACAATTTTGCCCTGAAGTCAGCAGAGGAAATGACATAGTAACTAATTGTCAGACAGGCAATGCTCAGCTATTAAGATTTTTTCTGTACCACACTCTTCTCCCTAGGACTGCATTGGCAAGCAATCACACAGAAAGAAAGAAAATCTGTAAAACACTTCACTTTAAATAAATATTGGGACTGTGGGAGGTTAAACAAAGGTCAAGTGCTCGGTATATAAAACATGTAACAATGAACATAAGAAATTCAATGTTTATTCTGAGAATATTTACAAAATAAATATTAATATGCTCTCATATACTCAACATCTGTTTCAAAAATAAAACAAGAATTTAAGTTCTTAACACACTATGGTCCACCTTTTCAAATTTCATGTTAAACTTTTATTATAATCTAATTTTAGGTATTTATAGAACCATCAGAAAAAAACAGCATAGATTTTTCCTCTTCAAGTGAATGTTGTCTTCTAAAAATTCGGATTACTGACATATGAATTTATATTCTTTGATACACCAAGTGATTTTTTTTTTCCTGAGAAACTTTAGTTGTTATGACTTTATGTGTCATATTGTTACGATCATATTGTTACGACCAGCTTTTTAAGACCAGCCATAACAAATTACCTTTTTATATAGGTAACTATGCAGCCCATTATTCAGGATGAAACATTTTTAAAACACAAATTATACATAAAAGTAGTATAAGAATAGAACTCAAATAAAATACTCATGTGTAAACACATACCACAAGCTTTGTAAAGGTCTGAAATGGAGTTTTCTAACCAATGTGGGCTACGTAGTGATGACATGAAACAGAGAAGCATTTAAGGCCGTAGACTGTGAACTAAATCTGTACCTCAAAAACTGGACTGTGGACTCCCTTCACTACTCAGTTAACACAGCTGTGCAGGTATGTAGCAGGTGGAAAAGTGGACAACTCATTTAGGACATTATTGTAGAAAAATTCAGCTTCAGAACTTTTTAATTTGTGGCCTGGCTACTACTACTACTAAATTTCAATCCCATCTGGGTTAGAATGTGGCATTAAATAACAATGAGTTTTCTGTTCAAGACAAGGACCCTCAAAATTATGGCCCTGTTTTTTATCATAAACTTCTACTTTACATAAAGCACGTGACACCGGTAACTGGCATTCCTCCAAGCCGGTCTCCCTTTTTACCCTTAAATAGAGCCTCTCAACCAGTTTGCAAATTGTTTCAGTGTCTGTAGGAATTTATTGTTGCTTATACGATCTTTAATTCTTTCAGAGTAGCTTTCTTCTCTCCATATCCCTTTACTTTTCTTCAAGGCCTTTAACTCTGCTCGAAGCAGTCTTTTGTGAAGTTTCCAGTACAGACGGGAATCGTGGTGTAGTCCTTCAATCCGGGCTGTTCTGCCAAGCCCTTGTCTCAAGATCTCTTCATTTAAGCACACGCTGAGAAATCGACCCTATAAAAAAGCACAATACATGTGATATTCACTTCACCTTTTAAGGGGTTCTTTTGTGTATGGCACAATACATGTGATATTCACTTCACCTTTAAAACAGTTTTAAGGGGTTCTTTTGTGTATATGAACTCCCTCTGAGAGACAAGCTTTACTTCTGGCTAAATCTACCCTCTGGCAGAAAGAGTTAATAGTTAAGAGGAATCCAGCTGACCGTTAAAACATAATACTAATGCAAGACATTTGGGAGAGAACATTTATTGGACTAAACACCAGGGTCATCAGAATTACACGATATACCTTAGCAATATCTGCCAGAGAAATACACTCCTGTCATGAATCAGTCTGCAAAAATACTGCTCTTGAAATCCGATTTACAAATACAACATTTAAAATTCATATTAAGATAGATAAATTACAAATAATTACATTCCTTAAATGTACTGAGATAACGGAATCACCTAAGTACAGTCAAAACTGCAGACAAAATTCAGTTTTTGTCACTATATTTACCTTATTTACTAAAACAAGGCACTCAAGGGCCAAGTCCTCCCTTCCAAGAAGTTGGAACCATATCGTTTGTTTGGGTTTTAACTCCTGCTGTAACCAGGCCATGCCACTCGGAGCCAACTCCACCCCAGCAAGCCTCACCAGCAGAAGACCTTTTGATTGCCCTGGTTATACAGAGAGAGAACTTTATTACCGAATGCAGCAAGGGAAATGTTAGGCTTTGAACAGACCCTCAGCTGTTGGTAATGAATTTATTTCCACGGATTTAAGAAAAATCCATTTTAGTTCCCCAAAGCACAACTTATTTGCAAATAAGAATTTGGTCTCACTCTTCTTCAGTAAAAAAAAAATAATTCAAGATCGCACAATTTGTTTAAGCTAGTTTGGTTTATTTTGCATGCAAACAGGAAGAACTGCTTTCATTATCTGTCACTATTACTTTATCTGAAGGGGCAGAAACACCAGGCAAGAAGCATCAGCACCTGCAGGTATTCCCAGAGCCAGCGTGTGACTCACAGACTTGATGGACAACTTCTGCCAAAGTCACTGTCCCTGAGACTGGCTTTGTGTATGTGGCTGCCAGACCTTCATCCCTAAATAAAAGCGTAATTCCAAGAGAGTCTTTTTGCCAGGAATGAGATGAGCTATGCATGCAAATGAACCGTCTGCATGCTAGCATTTGCTGCCAGAAAAATATCATTATAATTATGCCAATTAATACAAATATTGTATTAGCAAGCTCTTTTTACAGCTCTCTTCGCAGTTGTTTATTCCCCAATTTTCCACCTGGAAAGTATGGAAAAAGGCAGAGCCAGGACTGTAACTCAGCCCTTCCTCTCAAGCTTCCCCCTACTGCTTCTCTGTGCAGCCGCACTAAGAACAAAGTTTCATCCCCACTTTCTTTTACTCACATTTTCTCTGTATCGATGAAATGAAAGGAACGCTAATGGGAATGTGTTCAACTTCCAGGCCTCTCTCAGTTATGTGATGTAATTTTCCTCGCAATTTCACATTCTTTTCTACAAACCCCACAGGAATATCCGAAGCACTAGTAAACTTTGTTGTCTATTGATGGAAAGAGCAAGACAAAATTTTTGAAAAAAAAAGTACAGCAGTAACAATCATGTTAAATCCAACTTCTTCTTGAAACAGTTTGGCAAATTACAGATCTATTATTAGACAGCAGGGACAAGTGTGTATATATATATATATTTTTAATAGTAACAAGCCGCAAAAGTGATTATGTGCCAGCCTTGCAGGACACTTAGGGACATTCCATGTCATACAGGACTTGCAATGTTAGGGGTGGGCATGAAGGCAGGGTTTAGAGAAAGACATTTTTTGAGCACTGCGTATTGAAGTTCGCTTAATTCACCATGAAAAGAGTGTTTTAGAAGCTGCCTAAAGGGTCCTAGAATAGAGGCGAACGGAAGCCAAGATGTGCACAGAACAGACACACTGAAAACAAAGGCGGAATAGGGAGGACAGAAACAACACAGACTTCAATAAGGGAGCAAAAGAGGAGAGGGACAAAAGCAGGTGTACACCTTTGAAAAGATCACAAGGAGATTAAATCTGACACCATAGCCCTTGATTAACAGGAGGATTCAAAGGGATGTTTATGTGATCACACAGGAAAACCAAGCTTAACAGCAGGAAAGACTCGCCAGCAGCGGAGGAGCGAAGCCACCACTGGTTTAGGGGAGGAGGGAGAAGGGCCAGTGCTGGGGATGGTGGAGCATCCAGGACTTCAGACACTGACGTCTGGAGGTCGTGGGGCAAGAAGCCTTTTGTAGAACACTGACCTACATCTAAAGCTGTGAAAAGTATCAATCTGCTTATGTGCAACTGCTGCGACACACCAGCCCTTGGGGGAAATAAAAAACCCGAAACACCACGACTAAGCTCAAAGATCTTTCTACTGTATGTTATTTATTCAGTAAACCTTCCCATTTGTGCTCCATAAGGTCTCCCACTAGGAATACAGAAACTCGGGACCTTGTGGGCCTGAAGGTTTTTACGAACAGAACTCGTTCGAGTCTGATCCCATTTGCACTGGAAGCTCTGGCAGCCTGGTTAACACATTCATGGACCCTGGGTTTAAAAAAACAAAAAGGCAACAAACAAAGCAGAAAAATTAGAAAAAAAAAAAAGAAAAAAAAAGAATTCTGGCAACTTTTGTAGTACAGGCTTCCCTTTAAGATTTTAAAGTAAAAACTTCATACAAATGTTCTCTCATAGCAAACTGCATTTGGAGCTGTGCAGAGGGAAGGTCAGAGTCAGTATTATTTTATAAGGAGCTGGAACAACACGGGCGAGTGGTTGGTCCCCACCTGCGTGGGCACAGCTGCGGCTGGAGCCGGTGGGGTAGAATTAGCACGTGCCACAAACCCATCATTTGAAGAAGTGAACAAAGATTTAGGCTCATGTTTAAAAATATTCAAAAAGCAGTTCTGTTCATGGAAGTAGGGAGAACAGATGCAAGGAAACTATTTCAGCTTTACTTGAACTAGAGGCATGAGACAGTTTGGCCAAGGAGGCCAATGGTGTCCTGGGGTGTATTAAAAAGAGCATGGCCAGCAGGTCGAGGGAGGTCATCCTCCCACTCTCCTTGGCCCTGGTGAGGCCACATCTGGAGCACTGTGTCCAGTTCTGGGCTCCCCAGCTCAAGAAAGACAAGGAACTACTGCAGAGGGTACAGCATAAGGCTACAAAGATGATACGGGGCATCTCTCTTACGAGGAAAGGCTGAGAGACCTGGGTCTGTTTGGCCTGGAGAAGAGAAGAGTGAGAGGGGATGTCACCAATGTTTATCAGTATCTAAAGGGCGGGTGCCAAGAGAATGGGGCAAGACTTCTCAGTGGTGCCCAGAGACAGGACAAGGGGCAAACAGGCACAAACTGGAACATGGGAAATTCCACCTCAACGTGAGGAAAAGCTTCTTTACGTTGGGGGTGGCAGAGCACTGGAACAGGCTGGAACTCCACTGGTGGGGTCTCCTTCTCTGGAGATCTCCAAAACCCACCTGGGCATGATCCTGTGCAACCTGCTCTGGGTGACCCTGCTGTGGTGGGGGGTTGGACTGGATGGTCTCTGAAGGTCCCATGGTTGTGTTTGGGCTGCACACCAGAGTTGGTGCCGTGCTAATTAGCTGGATAAAGGACTGCAGGAAGCTGCAGCGGGACAGGCAGCACCGAGGAAAACAAACAAGAATGGCGGGGAAGGTGTCCGGGTTCTGGCCGTGGAGATGCCCCTCAAGAGAAAAGACACGCGTGACACCACCCCGTCCTCCCCCCGCAACCGGCCGAGCCCCCCGCACTCACCATGCGGACGCTGCGGGCCAGCACCAGCACCCCGGCCACCGCCATCCCGGTGCTCAGGCTCTGCGGGCAGAGGAGAGCGGGGCTCAGCCGGGCCGCAAGG
>NW_015090872.1:2484164-2498390 GCF_001431845.1 Calidris pugnax | reverse complement strand
GGGGGAGCCGGGGCGGGACGGGAACGCCCGGCGGCTGGCGGGGAGGTGCCAGGGCCGGGCCCCGCATGGGGCTATGCCCAGTGCCCGCACCCAGCCGCGGTAATGCTCGGGCAGCTGCAAAGCAAGACTATGGCCATCGCTGGTGAGGACGCAGGTGTCGGTGCCCACCTTGGTCTGGTCGAAGGGACTTTAAAGACCATCTAGTTCCAACCCCCTGCCCTGGGCAGGGACACCTCCCACCAGACCAGGTTGCTCCAAGCCCCATCCAGCCTGGCCTTGAACCCCTCCAGGGATGGGGCAGCCACAGCTTCTCTGGGCAACCTGGGCCAGTGTCTCACCACCCTCACAGTCAAGAATTTCTTCCCAATATCAAATCTAAATCTCCCCTCTTTTAGTTTAAAACTGCTCCTTCTTGTCCTATCGCTCCACTCCCTGATCAAGAGTCCTTCCCCATCTCTCCTGTGCCCCTTTGGGGACTGGAAGGGGCTCTAAGGTCTCCCCAGAGCCTTCTCTTCTCCAGGCTGAACAACCCCAACTCTCTCAGCCTGTCCTCACAGCAGAGGTGGCTCCAACCCTCTGATCATCTTTGTGGCCTCCCCTGGATTCGCTCCGACAGATCCATGTCCTTCTTGTGTTGGGGGTCCCAGAGCTGGACACAGCACTGCAGGGGGGGTCTCACAAGAGAACTGGTGATAACCTCAACTCTTCAGACCTGTGATACACTCACTTTCTCTGATCCTGTGAAATGCACTACGATACAGCTCCCTTGTTGCACCTTGGGGCACTATCTTAAGAGAGAAAAAAAAAAAAAATTGGAACATTCCCGTATTCATCATTGTTGTTTATTCTTTTCCCTTAGTTCAAAACTAACAAATATTTGTAATTCATTACCAAATGGCCCAAGCCAACCGCTTCCCTCAGCTGAATCAAATGCCCCCCTGTGCAATGCACCTATATGGTCTTTAAAGAAATATACATTGTAAGAAAATAAGCAGACAATTATATAAAACTGGATTTATGTTTACACAAGTCTTCCATTCCCATTAAAGCCCAAGTTGAGGTTGTTACATGAACAGGCAGAACATGAGATGATACTGTTAACGGTCACAACTCAGGATTTCAGGAAAAGCACAGATTTAGTTGGGAATTTATAATCAAAAGTATCAAAACTCATACTTGATTCAAAACTTTTTATCTAAGGTTCAAACTAAAACACTTCTTAAATTACTAGCTATGAGGTAAGTTGGACAAGTAACTATTACCCCTGCAATCTTTTTTTTTTTTTTAAAAAAAGCAGTATAGTTGTTAATTTTACTTTATTTACAAAGTATGGACATTTTAAGATTAAGTAATAAATACAGAGATAGTGCAAACTCTTGTTTTCAGGAAAAAACATAACTTGTGTCCAAACAACAATTTGGATGTTGGGTAAAATGCTAAATAAATAGCATTGTTTCCTTGCTGGGGGGGTGTGGGTGGGACAGGAGTCAGACAATATTGCTGCCTGCAAAAGCTCAGCTGCTCCATTCCCAGCTGCGGGGAGATGCTTTGCCTTCCCACAGTGGACTCTACAGAACTCCGTGATAGATGTCTCCTCATTTTATCAGATCAAGAACGATCTGAACACCCTCTCTTATCAGCCAGTTTAGAACAGCTCTTATCAGGCGGACCTACACTGAGAACTCCCAGAAGACAATGAAACAAACCAACTCTACAGAAAACGAAGAGCCGTTGACAATTAGCACCAGAGTCCGTAACAAAGATGAAACATGGAGTTGGTATTTTAGCCAAGAACTCCGGTCGTCGTGACGGGTAGAGCACTGACAGGGCCAGAGCTGGCAGGACTGGGGGGTCCGACCCTCAGCCGATTCCTGGGGGGCTGCGGGAGCAGGGCACAGCAGCAGTGGGTGTGCAATCCCATTTTAATGCAGCTTGTCAGACCTTAAACTTTGCCTTATACACATTTTTTCCAAGCACTGAATTACAGAATTGAATTTTGGAGCACCAGTATTTGCCTCTTAAGGAAGTCTTGGGAAACAACAACAAATTGCCCTGGCGAGCGCTGGTGCCGATGACTTTCCTGCACAGCACGTCCCCATAAGGACACAGCTGTGTCTAATGGGCACAGAAGATGTGGAGAGCTGTTCTCTACCTCTCCTCCCCATGCCCTGCTGCACCAATCCTTCACTCCATCCTCTCCCCTGGGACCTGTCTCACTTCACAATGAGCCCGCTCAGGAATTTAAACCAGGACAAACCCTTTACCTACAGAAATCTAATTTCTTCCATCTCGCTTTTGCTAGAGATAGCACACATCTGACAGCCCCCTCTCGGGTCATGCAGGACCACACAGACCCCCCCAGTAACTCAGGGGTCTACAGCAGCTCCTGGTACCACTCACTTTCTCCAGCTCCCATTTCCATAACAGACTCTCGAGGAAGAGGTTGGGTTGCTTCTTTCTTCCTGCCTTTTGAAAAAGTTTTTGGTTGTGTGGGGTTTTTTTTTTTTTTAATATTAAATATGTTTAAGTCTAAAAGAATTCTAATCTTTCAAAAAAATTATTATCTCAGTGTAAAATAGGGTTGGGAGAAAAAAGTAGCAAGATTAAAAGTTTACTGTTTTTTTTCAGCAACCTGCTAATCAGCTACTACAGCAGTAACATTTGACTTGTGTTACAAAATAGCAATATAGATTAAAAAAAACCTACTTCATCACTTGTTTCTCCAGTTTGAAAGAGGAAACAGTTATTTAATTTAGGTCATGTTTCATATATAGTACTACTGATTTGGAGTGTATGTTTAATTTTGATTTGGTGGAGTTCATCTAATGTACTGATAAGCAATTCTCAACGCATCTCTATTAATATCAAGTTTCACTGGCACTTTAGGGAATAGTGAAACAAAATTGCAAAGTAAATGCAAACCCTAAAACATCTATGAATTTAATTTCCCACATTCTGCAGATGAGAAGTTCTTCCTTAAACTCAGAAAAATTAAAGAAAAAATAAAAAATCTCTAGGTGTGGACAAGATGCCATGAAAGCAAGTGGCCCATTGTTCCAGTAAAGACACAGAACTGAAGCACCTCACACACAGCTAATCCAGCAGAGATGATCTGGCCAGGACTGAAAGATACATCTACCTTTGACTACAGATCTCTGAAATAGTCTTGTATTCTTTGTGCTAATGCAGAAGTGAAATTGGAAGACTTTTAGTTTGGGGAGTAAAAACAATGTGCTTTTATTTAGCTTGATTGATTTTGCTGGACTTGAAACAAATGGCAAGAATGGGTGCAGCTGGACCACAGCTCACAGCCAGGGGAGATCTGAGAAGGCAGAAGGGGAAGGGACAGAGGAATGGGCCCAAGGAAACACTTGGTCACACTGTCCTCTTCTGGGCACCTTCTTACTCCTCATGTCATGTAGACACTCTGTACACACTCACATCCACTCCAGCCAGTCAGAAGTTGGTATTGATTTACTTTTTTCCTAAAAGGTACAGCAACAGAAGATGCACAACCCCTTTCCACAACTCCTTTTGGGAGTTTGGAACGCAAAACTCAGGAGGCAATACCTCACATATTGACAAGGCAAGAAACACAGAATGGAAAAGAAAATTACGTACCTTTCAAAGGTATTTTTAATAGTTTTCTTTTTTAATAACGATGTACCATATACATCCAGCATTATCCAGGTGCCCCCTCTCTCGGCGTACAGTATGCTTGCTGTACATCACTAAGGCACTCAGGAGGGAATTCATTTTTGACAAATGCAATGGGAATGTTTCCACTACAGAGAATCAGTAATAAGTTTTTGTAGCAGCTCTACCACAGGATTTAGCTTGTTTGATTTATGTGACAGCAAGTTGTACACCAACTCACTGGGAATTTGGCAAGTTTGTCATCACCAAATGACTGGGAATTTGGCAAGTTTGTCATCACCAAATCACTTCCAAAGGCACTAATCATCTTTTCTTACCCTTAACGGGGAATAATCCCATTTTTTTTTTCTACTGATCTTGAATCTGAATGTTCAGACATTTTAGTGACACAGAAAAACCAATACTATCAATTCATTCCCTCAAAATAACCATCGCCTTGCGAAGGCCTGGAAACCTGTCTTTGTGAGCTGCCTGCTGCTCTGTCCAATTTACATCTTCAGGACTCAAGGCCCAGAGTATTGTGCGTTACTCTTAAGTCCTACCTTACAACAATTTTTTGTCGAGAAAGTACCTTGAACGTAAATCAAAATGCTTTGAAACAGCGGAAATAAATTAAACAAATGTAATTTGTTTATAAAAATATTTTCTTATAAATCTTTAAAGCTTATAAAAGCCAGAAAATACATTTAAAAGAATCTCTGAAACATTCCATCCTTTGAGATGTGGTTACAGTTCAGAAAGTGAGAAGAAACAAAGCCCACAGACGTCTATCTTCCCACAAGGAATTCCATAGTAGAACATGCTTAACCTACGAGTCAAAATGCCTTTGACATCCTTCCCCGGGTCAACTCCCCGTGTCAGACCATTTCTGTTTGAAAAGAAAGAGCTGGAACTTAGCTGACAATGCTGCTGTTTAGAAAGACATGGCACAATGAGCTTTTCCATAGTTGCTATATGGAAATTCAGACGGTGGTTACGCCAGCAGCCATGCCTCTGAAGCTAGAGCTCAGGGATACGTATGTAGTACATAGGTGCTGTTTTTCAACAATTACTTTCTGAACTTACATTTTCATATTGGCAGGGCAAGTGGTATCACATACAAACATACCACTGTCTCAGCCACCCAGTTTTTCAGTGATGTGGCATTTAAAAGTACCTATATTCCTGTTTATTGATTATGGGATATGTCTTTGTAATAAAACTAAAGTGACCTTGCTAGTCCATCCAATATTTAAACTGCATCAATTGGTCCTCCTGCACTTCCACGAAGACTGTCCTTCGTCCTGCAGCTTTTTAAATTTTGGCCCAAGTAGGAACCACCAGCCAAATCCCAGAATGACACAGATGACAGATTCCACATAGTAACCGTCCAAGGTAGTAACACAGGAACCACCAGCTTTCGTGCAAAGCTGAAAAACAGAAGCAGAAGTTGATGCATTAAGTATGTTCTGGGAGATACAGAAACACAGACTTTTAGAAAGTAGACATTAAATATCCACCTTTTTTTTCCACTTGTTCTTGGTTATGACTAAATGTATTTGTTCAATCTTCCTTGTTTCTTACAGAGTAGGTAAGCGAGGCTTTCAAGTGTACTATTGGTATGAAAAGTAACAAAACTGTTATAAAACATTTGATAAGTGGAGTATATTGGCCCAAGGGGCTAATTCTAGAAAACAGAAGCCGTTCAGCCGTCTCGTCCTGGCCTGGGGTACAAGCACTGTTCTTACTCACATAAAGATTTTTCCCCTCCAGCCATCCAAATGGCTTCTTTAGAAATTATACCCTTCCATCTCACCACACTGAATCTGCAAATGGACGGCAAAAAATGCTGCGTATTTCTGGGAAAAACATGCCCAGGATGTTTTTTTAATTGCAGAACTAGAAGACAAAAACTCCAACATTTAAAGGATACGTGTATAGCACCTGATCCTTTCCACTGTTGTTCAGCTTTCAATACTGCTATAATCCCAAGATAAATCAATCCTCCAAGTTGAGGTTCTGCCAGCATTTTCATTATTCTAAGACATGTCAAAATCAGATTAGGAATAAGAAGGGAGTGGTGGTGGAACACTACTAACTGGGAGAATGCAAAAAATGATCAGGGGAGTGAGGTGAAGGAGGAAGGACTTAAGTTCAGTAGAGACCTGGGCACAGGGAACCTAATTAGTGGCAAGCCAATGACAGAAAAAGCACACATTGGGCAGACGCAGTTTCCTCTCTGTAACTAGTAAAAATTACAAGTCAAGTTCAAACAAGTCACATCTGACTCCTAGAACTCTCTGTTTATTTAGAGAACCTCCACATCTCAAAGAGCGCTGGCATTCAAGAGTAAAATAAATCTCAGTCATGAGCACAGAATAAAAATCCCCCAAACCCCTAAAGCATTTCCACCCTTCCAAAAAATCACGTTAAAATTTCTCATTTGCTTATAAAGAGGTGAATTTGAAACCCTGCTTTCTAAGCAGTTTTGTGTCTGTTGTTCTATCTGTGCACAGCAGCACAGCACGTTCTTTGTTCTCTTCCACAGGGCTCCCCAGAGCTGGGAAGGCAGCCAGTGACACCGCTCAATTTCATGGGGAAAGTGGAGATCAAAGACAAAGAGCAAAGTAACATCACGGCAGAAGGTATCAAGGTATTTGGATGGGAAGCCTCCAGAAAGATAGAAGGAACAAAAACCTACCACAAAACTTAAAGGACCCGAGGGACAGACAGCCTGCCAAGAACAGAGCTCTTAACTACACAACTCTGAACTTAGCAAGGTTTACTCTCAAAAATGTAACTACAGCCTCCTTACACCACAGAGAACGCGGCACCAATCTAGTGCTTCCACCACCAGGTATTCTAGCCAGCCCAGAAAGAAATGGTCAATTACTCTGCAACAGCAAATCTTTGTTAAGACATCAGTTATTAAAAGTACACAGACTTAATTTTATCACAGAAATAATTGAACAGAGACCTTCAGAGCCTCCCAAACTTACTTCTGCAGCAGCTGTAGTTCCACAGGTCTGTTCCTGGGCCCCCGCACACTCTTTCACCGTGAGTGGGTCCACAAGCCAGAGTGCAACGGTGGAAGGCCAGTTCCCTCCCAGATTGGACACAGTATTCAGGAGTGTCATGTAGGTTCCTCCGATCAGCGGGTCGCTGACCTTGGCATTGAAGGCCATTATTGCAACGTACATGCTATACAGCGTGATCTGTAGATGTAAGAAAACCCACAGGACAGTAAGGTCTCCCCAGTTAGGGACAACGACAACTAAAAACCCTAACATAAAAACTATTTTAAGAGATTACTTGCAACATGGACTGAAAAATAATCTCAACAGCTTAAAATTGCACAAGAGAGAAATTGCTTCGGCAGTCTGTCTCTCTTCTCACACCAAGAAGTAGCCTTGCCATTTGTCTCAAGTCATGGTCAAAGGGACCCAGCCTCACATGCATTGGAATGATTCAGGTTATCAAAATGAAGTACGACAAGGCCAGCTAAACTAGCATATAAAAATAACACTTTTGCATGTAAAATCAACACTCAAGGCATTGTGTATGTTTTAGTTCCAGTTTTTACCAGCTGTTTGTTTCCCAGGCCATTACTATGTTTCTTCAAAATCACTAATGTAGTTTTTTTTATGATGAAGATCACATAACTTGACACATCTGACAATAAGCACAATCATCAATCATCACGCCTATGAAACTCAAGTCAGAATGCTGGGACTTCTCCAACTCTACCACACTTTTGAGCTTCTGGTTTGGGCGGGGTGGGGGGGGAAGGGGAAATAATCTGCAAAACAATAGCAGATCTGGTCGAGTAAAAATAACTTCATAGAAGATGTCTAATGTACCCCACGGAAGAAGGAGAAATTATATTGGCAACAGCATTAAGAACTAAATACAGCCACACAGCGCAACAGGTCAGACTTAGATGAATTCTAGTGCAACTAAAGAGAAAAGCAGATAACAACATTTATAGTCCTCTTGCTGATTGATATGAAATACCCTCCTGTCCCTCCCCCCTTCCCACACACAGCGCACGTTACCTGATGTAAAGCATAACTCAACAATACTACAACATAGTAGTAGACAGGAAATCCTCCTTCATGTTTTACTTTAGGAGTCCACCATACCAAAAAAGCAAATTCCAGACCAAGCAGTAACCTGGAGGAAGAAGAAAAGTAATATGTAATTTGAGTAATTCTCCTCCCCACGTGTTTCCTCAATACAAACAACTATCAAATATTTATACATACAGAAAATATTAAGACAGTATATATGTAAATAGTTAAAGCTACTCCTATCTTAGATGGAATTAAATACTTGGCAAGCACTGAAACTGCAAACATTTTAAACAATTCCGTTGTCCATATAAACACATCTCCTATACTAGCTTTCTCCTCTGCCCCTCACACCGAAATTTATTTTTTGTAGAAAGCAACACACAGGATATCTAACCAAATTCAAAACTTACTATTTTTTTTTTTGTGAAAACATACACAGTTGCATAAGAACACGTTAAAGCAATTGCTCCCTGTTACAGATATGTTACGTGATTTACTGAGTAACAGCATTAGGTAATTTGCTGGATTCACTGGGTTTAGAATTACATAAGCAAACTCCTATATAAAACGCTTAACAGAGAAATGAAATGTCTCCTTGTCCATATCAGCCTAAATCAGCTTCTTTTACTCTCAGTTACTTCAGTAAAGCACACATCCAGTAGATGCACCAACGTGTTCTGCTGCTCTTACATGGGGAAGCACAAATAATTGTACAGATACGGCCCCGGATCTAGTCGGAATGGTTCATGAATAAGGAACTATGGACACTGAATAAAAGCAGGACAGTACTGCTCTAGTGCTGTTGCATATGCATCTTAAAAACATCTCATGTTCCACTTTCTTACATGTGTTACTACATGAATCAAGGCACAAGACACAGAGTTCTACTTACTGTGAGAATTCTCATATGCTTTCTTGCATCTGGAAGTTTAAGAGTTACACACAAAATCCTATGCTTGCCCTGAATACACAAATTACTGTGTTTCTGTCAAACAAGATTTGCTTGTTTTTACCTGAAAGGCATAGCTTTGTAAAATGTGTTCAGTGGCTGGGGGCCTGCTGTGTATTTGCTGATAATCAGAGGCAGTATTATCTGTAGAGGAACCATTGGAACCGCTAGCAGAGCCAAGTGCTCTTTCGGGACTCCCTCTTCCACCAATTTGAGTCCTGTTACAGCATCTGCTGCTGAAAATCCAACCTGCAATATAGATTAGAGAAAATAAACTGAGGAAAGCAGTGATAGTTTGGCTAGAAATTCAGTTTACTCAGTATTAAGTAAATGGAAAAATGCGAGAGGGTACAATTCATTGTGTGTCTCATTTGATTTCCAAATCCATTCTGAACCACGTTCTACACTTGCACACTCTTCTTGTCATCACTGCCAAAACTATACCAAGAACATTAAACACAGCAACGATATCCGTGCTTGTGCCTTAATTGCTGGTGGTATCCACAAGGGCCAACAAGAAGCTGTGGAAACCTAGTTTGTACAGAGTTGCAGATTCTGGGAATAATACTTAGGTTAAAAGAAACATTTTCTGCCCTTCTAACTGCAGACTACACAAGCAATCTAGCTGTTTAAAAATGTTTTAAAACAAATTACCGTAATACTGGATTGCAATCAAACTTCTCTTTAGTGCTTGTGTAAACACTTAGAAAAGCTCAAACAAATGTTTTCTGTTGTACAACCCTGCTTAGTACAATTACATAAACACTTCTGTTTCAAATTTGATGTAAAAATTTGACAACCACTAGCAAAACATCACAGGGACTCAGCAACCCTTCAGACTGATATCAACAGCACCTAACAATTCATGTATGTATTTACTTACTTTTGCTGTGAGAATCAAGAGACAGAAGGTAAGAACCGCCGGCATCTTGATTATTGAGAATAGCAGCCTGTATGTATCAGTGATGCCTTTTGTTTCTTCTTTCATTGGTGTCAGTTCCTTGTTTTCCTTTTTCAAAAGGGCAACCAGTGTAGTGGTAATTAAAAAGACAGCTCCCCAGAACAACAGGAAATCTGAAGAGAAAAAAAAACCTAAATCTTTTTAGCAGCCGTAATCAACGTTTCATTAACAATTTTCTGAGTATCTACAATGCAGTTATTTTGCAAAAATATAAACCTAATAATGAAAAAGTAAATACAAACATTACTCATTGCCCCTCTGAAAAACAAGCAACAAAAGCAAACCACAAACACATAGCTACATACAGTAACTGACCCAGCTCTGCCCTGCCCCTCTCTCTATAAGCACGTTTGCTTGAGATGTGAGACAGAAGGCCAGCAGCAAACTGTGTCACTTCCCTGGTGATCTGTCTATTGTTACCACTAGGAGCTCGTTGGAGGAGAAACAGAAATGAAGTGTTGAAGGATTACACATAACATCACCAAAAGCTGATCAAGGAGGAAGAAACACACTAAATAGTAACAAGACACAGAAAAAACTTCAGGGGAAGAAGTCACTCACAGCTCTCCAGTTGATTTACTGCGTAGTCATGAAACTATTCTGTGCCTCAATTCTATAGCCTGTCTATAAAACCTATCTACCATCTGAAGGAAACAAAGATTAATACTTACAAGTGTAAAGGTGGCCTGATGAAAGTTGTTACACAGTCATTAAATAAAGAGTCACTCAAATATGTCTGTTTTAACCAGCTACTGTACTCATTAACCCTTATGCAGATATAGTATTTGCTAAACTGTAGATTTGAAGGCAGCAACAGTAAAAACACACCAATATTTTATGGCAAGTACTTTTTGAGTTACTGAATAGATTAATCTAAATTAATCCTATCCTTTATGAAAGAGGCAAGAAAGAACTTAGTAACATGCAGAGGGTAACACAGAAGTAGCCTTTTGTCTTCCTGGTCACGAGCAACTCCAGAAGCCCCACAGTGACTTGAAAGTAAGCTGCAGGGGCTGATGAAAGGGCAAAGACAGTGCAAAGGTTTAGTCAATTATTAGCTGCTTCTTAGGCACAGGAAGAGAACAAGCACCACAAGCATGGCAGAAAATATGCTATATCCTAGTATTCTCAGTGTAAAAGGAAAAAAGGCTTTTCAAACCATTTTTTGCTGCTTCCACACGAGCTACTTCTCCCTTTTCTAAAGTAAAGCAGTTCTCCTAACCAATGCTGTCAGATTGCTCTCTTCTCTGTTAAAAAAAGATACTCTGAATATGCATTTTTAAGTAAAAGATGAATTTTCAGAGAGTCATGCTAATCACAGCTACTGTTTACAAAAGACATACAGCAGAGGTACTCTAATAATAGCACTAAGCATTATCACCGCAGTGAGAGACTTACAGTGCAAGGACAGGAATAGAAATAGCTTTGAGCATCATTGCATGAATACTCCTGCTCAGGTCAGCTCTGTCAGCTGCAATACAGCAACGGCTGGATTAGCAAAAAGGCAAAAAAAAAAAAAAATAGCAGCCATACACTCTACTAACAGGCTACAAGCAAAAGAACTTTAAAATCATAGTTTACAAAAGAAATTTCTAGCCTAAAGTTTCTGATGTCACCAGTGTTGCCTAGCTCCATCCCAATTTTGTCTCTGCCTCTACACTATTATGAGCAAAATAAACCATTGTGTTGGGGCAAAGCAAATTTTGAACTAGATTAGGGACGGACCCAGCTGGAAAACAACCATCAATGAGGTGCACGTGGGGTGACAGATGTTTCATCACAACAGCTTTAGTTAATTCATCTCTTCCCAGGAAAACAGGTGCTCCACAATCACTGCCTCAGGTAAATTTGGGTTGCCTTGAAAGGGCAACTTCTTCCCACACTCACGCTTTACCTCTCTCATGCTGGGACAGGAATTCATGTGACTGCATGGCAAACAACTAACACCGTTGCTGCTCCACAACTTGAAGCTGACTTGGGATCATGAAGTATTGACTTTTCTTTCCCTCCCATCAGCACTCAGCCTAGGACAAAAGTCTTCAGAGATCTCAACTGGCAAAACCCACTTATTTTCCAACTGTTTTCTGCTGCTCTGACTGCCCAAACAGGCTCATCACAAACCCCATTAGAACCAGCGCTAGAATCAGAGAGACACTCTCCTCATTTCAGCAGTTTATGTACTGTTTTTACAGTACTGTTCTCTGGCTCCTTCAGAAGAAATGTGGACACAGCAAATCATGGCACAGTCACATGAATAAGGGAACAGAAGTTCCTTGCAGCCAGTTTCACCACCCAAAAAACATATCCTGCAACTACAGTGTCAGAGCTATTCGCTTTTCCTACTCCACCCAGGTTAGTTAGTACTCCAGGACAAGTTAAACAGGTTGTGTTGATGTCTTTTTAGTTTTGGGATATTTTTTTTTTCTCCAGAAGACAGCACTCTCGTAATAGTACAAATCCATTTACACAAACAGTACTGAGAAAAAACAAGACAACAAAAAACCTGGACAGTGGAGGTAAGAACAGACAAACCAAGCTCTTTTAACTACACTAGTGATTTGCAGGTTGCATCAGCGGTGAAAGACGTCAGTCTGTTGCTGGAGCAAGAGGGAAGAGACACGCCAGCACTTATGAACTCCACAGTAAGAGAAAACAAAGGAAAGCAATAAACCAGCAGGGTTACTTTGAGGGCTACTCTATGCTTGTTGACAGACAGACCAGACACAGGGTTATCGACAGGGAGGAAAGAGGAAAACTAGTTAGCAAAACAGACAAAATAAGTACAGCAGTCTTAGAAACGGATATCCTGATTTATCAATAAGATAGGTATAGGACAGAAAGCGAAAATCAGCCTGTAAACAACAATTCAACTCAGTTTTGGCATACCTTTTCTCTTACATGATACAGGAAGAGCAATCAATGTAAGAGACAGAAAAGAAACCAAAACCATGAGAATTTACTCTTCATTGCTAGCCATGGTCACTTTGAGGCTGCAGTCAGAAGTGGCACCAGTTTTTCTTGTCCTCCCATAAGCTGAACTGGCTAAATTCAACCTTGCAAACAAAACATTTATTTTAAGCACCTTCCAGGCAATACACCGAACATCAACCACCACATAAAACCTTTCTGAAAAAATCAAAACCAAGCAAAAACCCCAACCCAAACACACCAAACAGAAAACATCCCTACAGTTATGGCTAGTTATGGCTGGATTACCAGACTTATTTAATTCATTAAAAAGAAAACAAAATCCCCCTTAATTTACTAAAATAAGGCTTTCCTTATGAAATTGGCTACGTAGTCAACCCTGAACATGTGTCATTTCTACTTCTGTGAACAATAGCGTTTTGGGACAGCCAATTTCTTTTTAATTTCCCCTTTCCTTCCTCCCAGAAGATGTTCTTAAAAGGCCTCCTTAATAAGGGGCAAGGCTTTTGGTTTGTTTGGATTTTTTTAAACAATAATCTATACCATGGTCATGAAACTGGGTTGGGGAATAAATGTCTCCAAAGTGCTCAGGTCAGCCAAGATAATGACAAGGCAGGTTTCCCACGCTCCTAAGCCCAGAGAAGCTTGGAAGTTCAGTGCATGCAGCAGTGAACTCCACCAGTCTCCCAGTGGGCTGTGCTTTCTCATGGGCAGGGGACAACCCAAAGCTGCTCAGTTTACAGGGCCAAACCACCGCTCTCTCCAAACGGAGCTTTGGTCTAGGCTCAGAGAAGAATCACCCCCATCCCAGCACCGGTACGTTCAGGTTGGCAGTACCTGAGAGGGTAACAATCCCTTGGGGCTGGGGCTGGAACCGCAGGTACTTGTTGCAGAAGGAGGCCGACTCCAGGGCCAGGAAGAGAACGTTGCCCAGGAAGTAGCCAGCTGTCTGCCCCACCGAGTTGCAGGTGGAGGCATAACCCACATTCTCCCTTGACAACATGGTCAGGGCCCAGCCGTCCACTGCAATGTCCTGAGTCGCTGCCAGGAACTCGAAGAAGAAGAAAGTCCCAGTAAGGGCCACCACATTGGGGCCCCGGCCTTCCCCGTCGCCCAGCAGCAGGTCCACCTGGGTGGACATGTAGATCATGAAGAGCCCCAGGATGTATTGCGTGGGCACCAGCCAGGACTTGCGGCGGCCAAAGCTCCGCAGGTAGACGGCGTCCACCAAGGGGGCCCAGAGCAGCTTGAGGCTGAAGGGCCAGAAGACGAAGCTGAAGAAGGCCTGGTCGGTGTAGCTGGCACTCTTGCTCTGCAAGATGGGGGGGACGCTGCCCGCCAGTCCCAGCGGGATGCCCTGCAGCACGTACAGCACCAACAGCAGCAGGATGCTGCCCAGCTCCGCCCGGCACCCCCGCGGCCTCCGGGAACTCGTCTCCGGCGGCGGTGACGGCGGCGGCAGCAGCGCCTCGGCCTCACCGCCCGGCAGCCCGTCCGGACACAGCACCAGGCCGGGCGGCGCCTCGCTCCTCACATCCAGGTAGTGGTGGTGGCTCCCGGCTCGGCGCTGCCGGCCGCCCTCCTTGGCCGCGACAGCGGGCGACATGTCAGCGGCGGCAGCGGCGCCGGGGAACGCGCTGCGGGCCGAGGCGGGAGCGGACGCCGCCGCTGAAGAGAGA